>NC_092874.1:128328409-128670076 GCF_028372415.1 Notamacropus eugenii | reverse complement strand
GGAATATCATAACATCATATTGCAAGTCCTTTGACTCCTTAATACAGAAGCTGCTAGATCTTGTGTTATCCTGATTGTATTTCCACAATACTCAAATTGTTTCTTTCTACCTGCTTGCAATATTTTCTCTTTGACCTGGGAACTCTGGAATTTGGCTACAATATTCCTAGGAGTTTCTCTTTTAGAATCTCTTTCAGGAGGTGATCAGTGGATTCTTTCAATATTTATTTTACCCTCTGGTTCTAGAATATTGGACAGTTTTCCTTAATAATTTCATGAAAGATGATGTCTAGGCTCTTTTTTTGATCATAGCTTTCAGGTAGTCCAATAATTTTTAAATTATCTCTCCTGGAACTATTTTCAAGGTCAGTTAGTTTTCCAATGAGATATTTCACATTATTTTCTATTTTTTCATTCTTTTGATTTTGTTTTGTAGTTTCCTGGTTTCTCATAAGGACAATAGCTTCCATCTGCTCCAATCATTTTTAAAGAACTATTTTCTTCAGTGAGCTTTTGAACCTCCTTTTTCATTTGGCTAATTGTGCTTCTTAAAGCATTCTTCCCCTCTTTGGCTTTTTGGACCTCTTTTGCCAATTGAGTTAGCCTATTTTTAAAGGTAGGATTTTTTTCAGCATTTTTTGGGCCTCCTTTAGCAAGCTATTTACTAGCTTTTCATGATTTACTTGCATCTCTCATTTCTCTTCCCAATTTTTCCTCCACCTCTCTAACTTGATTTTCAAAATCCTTTTTGAGTTCTTCCATGGCCTGAGACCATTGCATATTTATTTTGGAGGTCTGGGATGCAGAAGCCTTGACTTTTAGGTCTTCCTCTGATGGTATGTATTGTTTTTCCTCATCTGAAAGAATGGAAGAAAATACTTGTTCACCAAGAAAGTAGCCTTCTATAGTTATTTTTTCCCCTCTTTTTGGCATTTTCCCAGTCAATTACTTGACTTTTGAGTCCTTTGTCAAGAGAAAGGTATACTCTGAGGACCTATAAGTTTTCAGTTCCTCCAAGGTGGTACAATCAAGGGAGAGGAGTTTGCTCTTCTCCTGGTCTGTGCTCTTGTCTGTGAGCAACCAGAAGCACTCTGTTGCTGTACTTGCAGGATCTGCACGTACAATTTCCTCTCCACAATTGCCTCCAGTTCCACCATGCTAACACTCTTCCTTAACCCACGAGAGCCACTCAGGGTTGAGATCCAGATCAGCTACTTCTCCCTTGGGCTTTAGGCTGAGGGCTCCAAAAATGGACACTGCCACTGTAGGTGCTGCTGCTGGTGGGAGCAGATCCCATTCCCTTCTCATTCAGGTAAAAGAGCTTTCTCACTGACCTTTGAAGCTGTCTTTGGAGTTTGTGGGTTGAGCAATCTAGGAACTGCTGCTGCTGCCAGGGATTTCACCCCCTGAAGCTTGTTCTGGTCCTCTACCTGCCAAGCTGTGGCAAAGGTGGGGCTGCACTCTACACCTGGTGCAATACACCTTTCCTTTTGACCTTCAAGGCTAGCTTGGGCTGGAAATATCTTTCAATCAGTCGTTATGTGGCTTCTACTCCTCTAGAATTTGTTTAGATTCATTTTTCACAGGTATTTCATGGGCTATAGAGGGGAGCTTCTATAGGTCCGTCCTTCTACTCAACCATCTTGACTCCGCCCCCTGGACATTCTCTTAAAGGGCTGCATTAGTGGCCATTTTATTATTGTCCTGTGTATTTGGGGGATGCTTCCAAAAGAATTATCAGCTTCTTTCAAAATGGGTTCTTCAAGATTTAACTCCATTTCTGCAAGAAGCTTTGCTCAGTTTTCTTCACAATGTTAGAGGCTTCCTTCTGAGATATAGCTTCTCTCCCTCCTGTGAACATAATTATATGCATGTTGTCTCCTCCATTACAATGTGAGCTCTTTGAGTAAATGAGTTTGCTTTATTTACACTGTATTTCCAGCACTAGTAAAGACTAGATAAATTCTTGTTGACTTGAGAATAGTGACTCATTATTTGGGATTTTGATTGTGTTTTTCTAAGGAGGATGTGATCATATGCACTAACAACTTCACTGAGAGAAATGGTGGAATCTCCTGGGTCCTGACTAGTAATACAATTCCCTAAGTCTTCTTAGTTGCAAATGAATCAGTTGCCCTCCACTATTATCATGGGTTACCTGTTGGAGTCATCCTTTTGTGCTATGGATCAGCTGCAAAGTCAGCTTTTCAAAAGTGTTTCTTTCTGGAGAGATCTTTGTTCCCTAAATAGGGGAGGGGAGGAACACTTGTGAATCCATATACTTCTTCCCACTCCTGACTGAACCACCATAAAAGGTGTAGTAGTGGAAAGGGCTACAAAGTTACTTTCCATCTTGCCCTGCACACCACCCCATCCCGTATAGTCCAGTTTAGGCAAATTTTGCTCCATTCTCTTAGCCTAAAACTCTCAGAAGGCTCCAGTCAATGTACTAATGCAATCAGTCACCACCTTACCCAGCTATGCCCCACAGTCTTACCTGGGCAAAAATAGCCCAGTTGGAATTTTCAACTATACTGTTTATGATGATTTCTACTTACAACTTTCTTTGGTCTCTCCTTTAAAAATAAAATCAGTAGGATAAAATTCACCATGAGCAGAGAGGAAAAAAATATCAGAGATTAATGAGTAGTGAGAGTAAATAGGACTCTAAGACCAGAAAGGTTGACTGCTCTTGGCTATCATGTTTTTTATGTTTCCCATTTTATTTGATCAAGCAAAGGCTTGTAAATACATGTTTGTAAATGGGGAAAGGAGGAGTTCTCTTAGGGTTAGGAGCCTGATTATAGTAAGAACACAGTTAGGTCCAGTCACCAAGTATTAATTGACTACTACGTGCCAGGCACTGTGCTAAGAGCCAGGGATACAAAGAAATGTAAAAATCAGCCCCTGTTCTTAAGGTGCTTATATTGTAAGCTTCAAGTATGTTCTTACAAAGCACATACAATTCATGAACATACATGTGGAGTTTCAATGTGGTTCAAATAAAACATTTTAGTATGCATATAAGAACTGCGTGATATTAAAATTTGATATATATTACTCTGTTTCAACAATGCTTAATCAAGTTTCTATTCTCCATCATTATGTGATTTTTAAACTCCTTAATCCTGGACCTTTAATTCTCTATTTCACTCTTGTAAGTCACCCACCACCCACTTTTAGGAGAAACTTTCTTTCTTTTTTTTTTATTTATTTAACTTTTAACATTCATTTTCACAGAATTTTGGGTTCCAAATTTTCTCCCCCGTTGTCCCCTACCCCTTCCCCAAAACATACAGCATTCCAATTGCCCCCTTCACCAATTTGCTCTCTCCTCTATCATCCCTCTCTGCTCTTGTCTCCGTCCTCTCCTCTGTCCTGTAGGGCCAAATAACTTTCTATACCACTTTACCTGTATTTCTTATTTCCTAGCGGCAAGAACAGTACTCGACAGTTGTTCCTAAAACTTTGAGTTCCAACTTCTTTTCCTCCCTCCCTCCCCACCCCCTCCCTTTGGAAGGTAAGCAATTCAATATAGGCCAAATCTGTGTAGTTTTGCAGATGACTTCCATAATAGTCGTCTTGTGTAAGACTAACTATATTTCCCTCCATCCTATCCTGCTCCCTATTGTTTCTATTCTCTCTTTTGATCCTGTCCCTCCCCAAGAGTGTTGACTTCAAATTGCTCCCTCCTCCCATTGCCCTCCTTCCATCATCCTCCCCACCCTGCTTATCCCCTTCTTCCCCACTTTCCTGTATTGTAAGATAGGTTTTCATACCAAAATGAGTGTGCATTTTATTCCTTCCTTTAGTGGAATGTGATGAGAGTAAACTTCATGTTTTTCTCTCACCTCCCCTCTTTTTCCCTAAACTAAAAAAGTCTTTTGCTTGCCTCTTTTATGAGAGATAATTTGCCCCATTCCGTTTCTCCTTTTCTCCTCCCATATATTTCTCTCTTACTGCTTGATTTCATTTTTTTTTTAAGATATGATCCCATCCTCTTCAATTCACTCTGTGCATTCTGTCTCTATGTATGTGTGCATGTGTGCATGTGTGTGTGTGTAATCCCACCCAGTACCCAGATACTGAATAGTTTCAAGAGTTACAAATATTGTCTTTCCATGTAGGAATGTAAACTTTTATAAGTCCCTTATGATTTCTCTTTGCTGTTTACCTTTTCATGCTTCTCTTCATTCTTGTGTTTGAAAGTCAAATTTTCTTTTCAGCTCTGGTCTTTTCATCAAGAATGCTTGAAAGTCCTCTATTTCATTGAAAGACCAATTTTTCCCCTGAAGTATTATACTCAGTTTTGCTGGGTAGGTGATTCTTGGTTTTAGTCCTAGTTCCTTTGACTTCTGGAATATCCTATTCCACGCCCTTCGATCCCTTAATGTAGAAGCTGCTAGATCTTGTGTTATCTTCATTGTATTTCCACAATACTTGAATTGTTTCTTTCTAGCTGCTCGCAATATTTTCTCCTTGACCTGGGAACTCTGGAATTTGGCCACAATGTTCCTAGGAGTTTCTCTTTTTGGATCTTTTTCAGGTGGTGATCAGTGGATTCTTTAAATATTTATTTTGCCCTCTGGTTCTAGAATATTAGGGCATTTTTCCTTGATAATTTCATGAAAGATGATGTCTAGGCTCTTTTTTTGATCATGGCTTTCAGGTAGTCCCATAATTTTTAAATTGTCTCTCCTGGATCTATTTTCCAGGTCATTTGTTTTTCCCATGAGATATTTCACATTATCTTCCATTTTTTCATTCTTTTGGTTTTGTTTTGTGATTTCTTGGTGTCTCATAAAGTCATTAGCCTCCATCTGTTCCATTCTAATTTTGAAAGAACTGTTATCTTCAGTGAGCTTTTGAATCTCCTTTTCCATTTGGCTAATTCTGCTTTTGAAAGCATTCTTCTCCTCATTGGCTTTTTGAACCTCTTTTGCCAATTGAGTTAGCCTATTTTTCAAGGTGTTATTTTCTTCAGCATTTTTTTGGGTCTCCTTTAGCAGGGTGCTGACTTGCTGTTCATGCTTTGCTTGCATGTCTCTCATTTCTCTTCCCAGTTTTTCCTCCACCTCTCTAACTTGATTTTCAAAATTTTTTAAGCTCTTTTCGAGCTCTTCCATGGTCTGAGCCCATTGAGTGGGCTGGGATACAGAAGCCTTGACTTCTGTGTCTTTCCCTGATGGTGAGCATTGTTCTTCCTCATCAGAAAGGGAGGGAGTGTGAAGGTTGGAAGTTCAATTCCGTGTGGACGGTCTCGGGCGGGTAAAGGTGGGAGCTTCTAAATCTTAGAGTTCTTACGAGGCCCCCCAGGAAAACAGCAGGGAATCGAGAAGGTCAGACCGAGCTAGCTTGGCTAGCTCGGGTATTTCCGCCTCTTCCCGGGAGATACGTGATGGGTGGAGCCTCCCTGCTCTTGAGGCTGTCCCGGATTGGACATACCTGTTGTCTCCTAACAGGCTCGATATTGATATGTAAACTACGCGACAGAGGGCTTAAGTAGGTCCAGGAAAGCCCGAAAAAGCCTCTTGGGCGGAGCAGAGCGGTGAGGACAACAAGGCTCTGCTTTTCCTCTCTCCTCTCTCCCCTCCCCCTCTCTCCCCACTTACACTTCTACTTCCAATCTCTTATTGTAAGATCTTTGCCTCCTTGGGAGATTCTCTTTCCCTCCTAAGGAAGAATTCCCCTGCACTTGTAACTAGACCCTGAAATAAAGCTCAACCCTTGTTCGACTCTGGAACATCCTTTCTCTCATATGCGCACCCGGCGTGGCCAGCCGAAGACCTCGGGAGGTGAGGTAAGAAAGACTCGGGTAGCCCTCAGGCCTCTAGGTCTGGCAAGGGAGGACATACCTGTTCACCAAGAAAGTGACCTTCTATAGTCTTGGTTTTTTTCCCTTTTCTGGGCATTTTCCCAGCCAGTGACTTGACTTCTGAATATCCTCTTCACACCCACTTTGCCTCCAGATCCGCCCAGCTAGCACTTGGGGGTCTGAGATTCAAATGCTGCTCCCCAGCCTCAGGGCTTTGGGTGGGGGTGGGGCTGCTATTCAGTGTGAGATCAAGTTCAGGTGTTCAGGTGGGGGTAGGGCCACCTCAGGGGGCTCAGTTCCCTCAAGGGGTTTATGCAGAAACCTTCAACAATGGATCCAGGCTCCTGCCTGCTTGGGGAGCCCTGGTCTGCTCCCACCTCTGCTGCTGCCTCCCAAGGGGGCCTGGGTTATGGGGGTACTCCACTCCCCTCTCGACCCACCAAAGAGACCCTCTCACTGACCCTTGTCACCTGTGGGTGGAGGGACCCACGCAGCTGCTGGAGATTCTGTCCCTGAAGCCTGGTTGGATCTGCTCCCTGCTCGGATCTGCTCCTCTGAGCGCCAACGCAGGGCTGGGCTCTGAACCTTTTGCGTGAGGTTTTCAGGCTCTCTGGAACAGAAATCTCGTTCACTCTGCTGTTCTGTGGCTTCTGCTGCTCCAGAATTTATTGGCACTTCTTTTTTATAGATATTTTATGGGCTGTGGGTTTGGAGCTAGGGCATGTGTGTGTTTCTACTCCGCCATCTTGGCTCTGCCTCCTAGGAGAAACTTTCTTAAGAAAGGTCAAATGAATTTCATGAAATGTTGATGTCAGATATTCCTAGAAATCTAAGCTGCTGGTGCCCCAGGCTGGATATCCCCATTTTCTGATTCTAGCCAATTGGCAGCTCATTAACAGCTTCACATTGCTACAGATCATGGCACTTTCTATTTTTGAGGTTCTTCTTTTATGATTATAAAAGAATTGCTTAGATTGGAAGAAGTGTCCTTGGCTAATGAGGAACCTTGGATCCTCTCTGCTTCCAATTGTTAGCTTTGGTAATAAGTGCATAATGCTTGGAACTGTTGCCTCGGTTTCTCTTATTCATAAATTTCTCCCATGAAAACTGGTACCAGTTGTATAATTTGTATAGAATTTCAAAATGAAAGGAAATGCAGTTTGAAAACAGTATTTTTTAGTACTATAATGAATTAATTTAAAAAACAGTACAAAAGGGAGTAACTATGAGATGCATAAAATATTTTCTACTTAATTGGCATGTTTGAATACTTTCAGGAATTAACACTAATTATCCTTCTATTTTCAACATATTAAAAGCCAAAGAATACATTATTCTTGCATAAAATTTGCTTTAAATGAAAATATACTGTCTTTCTTCACTTTCACAAATGTATTATTTATGAGAATTCAGACTTGCAAAGTAATGCTTTAAGTGAATAAAAGCCCCTGCAATGCACCTTTACTTTAGCAGTAGGAGTTGTTGGCTTTAGAAAATATGATAGTTTGTAGCAGTTCCAATGCCTACTGAATGAAATTGCCATAATGAAGCAGTCATATAAAAAGATTTAGAAACTCAAACCAGGTTTTATAGAAGTGAAAATAAGATAAAGTAGGAAAAATATCCTATACTTTATTTCATAGAATTTGGCGGCAAACACATTAAATTCTACAAATGTATTGTATGTATTACTTTAAGGCACTGGGAAAAATTAAATTTTCATACATTTCAAAAACTGAATTAAATATCAGAGAAGCATAATAGGGAAACAATCTTCTATGGTTTTTCACAATTGTATTTTGTGTCCAGATATGCAAAGCATACCAATATTCCTTTTATAACAACAAATGGCATAAAACTTTCTGAGGGCTACTTATTTTACATGGTAATTTTCTAAAATTCCTTCTGCTGTTCATAGATTTGTACAAATCTAGTGTTTAATCTTCAGGTTAGAGATTTAAAAGTGTATTTGGCAGTATTTCCATTACAATTCTTAGTCAGGATTTAGCTTGTCTGAAAAACAACAAGGGTGTGAAGATTCATTTACAAAGCTTCCATCAAGTCCCTTCAACATTTGGATAGCTGAATTTTAAATTAGAAATTTAGGCATCATTTGATATAATTCCCACATTTTACAGAGAAGAAAACTGAAATCCAGATAAGTGACTTGCTCAAGGTAATAGGCAGTAGTAATCAAATCAAGCAATCAATAAGTATTTATTAAATCCTTACTATATCCTACCTCCTGGGAACATAAATACAAGATTGAGACAGTCACTGACATGAAGGAAGTTATGCTCTAGTTAGGGGCATGCTAGGATGAGTAAAAACAAGATATAGTCAAGGAAAATACTAAGTGATGAGAATACCTGAAACATGGAGGCATTAAAAAAGAATAGTTAAAAGAAACAATGCTTGAACTGAAATCAAGAAAGGAGTTAGAAATTCCAAGAAATGAAGAAAAGGGAAAATGTTCCACGCAATGGGGAAGAGGGGAGTTTCAGTCTATGAGAAGGCAGAGAGGTGCCTTTTTTTCCATTGGGTTTACTGGCTACATTTCTTGCTCAAAGATCAAGTCTTAAACCAAACCCAGTTCACCCTGGAGCTCATAGACTGGCAACAAGTCCCCATCCACCTAGCATACGGTGGATGTAATAACTAAATAGCAATTGTTTCTCATTTACCCAGGAATCCTTAATGTCTTCCTCTCCCAGTTTGATATTTTTTAAACTAAAGGGGTCATCCCTTGAGTAATTTAAATAAGCCTATTCATTGAATGGGTGTACCTCACTCAAAGTGAGATTGTGGTAAGACCTTAGCCTGAAAGGGTCAGGGTCTCACAATGCATCCTGGGCCATTGTCGTCCAATCGTCCAATGAATATCAGACCACTGAACCTGGATGGCTCAGGAGATGAAAGTGATGTTGGTGACCTTGCGCAGCCCTCCCTCACTCAAAGTCAACTGCAAGTCATGTCATCATCTTGATATCATGGTCCTCTTCTCTCAAAGGACAAATACAACCCGTGAGTGAGAAGCAGCTCCTCTCTTCTCTTCTCCCTTCTCCTCCCCTTCTCTCTCCTCTCCTCTGGTGTTCTGCCCAGGGGAAGGTAAGTTCCATGGCTAAAAGCTGACTTTTTTCCTCTGGGTTTACTGGTTACATTTCTTGGTCAAAGATCAATCCTTAAACCCAAATCGCTCTGAAGCTCATAGACTGGACACCAAGTTCCCACCCACCTAGCACAGAGTGGATGCAATAACTAAACAGTAATTGCTTCTCTTTCCAGAATGAAGGGCAAGCACAACAACAACAATAAGACAGAGGCAAAAGGCAGAATGTCTTGTATTACTGCATAAATGTCAAAAATGAAGGCTAAGAAAGACCTTTGAATTTGAAAATTAACGAGTGTAAGGAGATCACTGGAAATGATAAGGGAAACATCAGACCATAGAATTCAAAAGATTCTCAAGAGCATATATCATCAAACCATTAGTCTACTTTCTCATCTCTATGAAATGCTCAGTGGATCTTTTGATGAAAATTTGAAAATGTAACTGGCAGGCTTTTTAGAAATAATATCTTCTATAAAAGGTTACATCTAATAGTCACACAATTAACTTAAGTGTGTAGGGAAAAGAAATAAATTTTGATATGTGCTACAATGTCTATTTCTTGTTCCAAAATAAAAATAACCTTACATTTTACTTGGCAGGGAAAAACAAAATCTTAAGCTCTTCTCCATCATAAATCTTATGCATACGTTGAACTGATACCAAACTCCTTGATAAATACTATTACAGAGGTAATTTTGTTTAACAATGTACTGATTACCAGTATCAAGGCATAAAATAGAGAGATACAGCCTTGCCAAAGGTCCTTATCATTAATCATAGAAGTCCTTAACAGAATTTCAACTGTGAAGGGATTTTCTATAGATGATGAGGAACTCCAGATACTCATTTGCAGATGGCACTGCCCTGACAGCCTCCAGACTCAAAATACTATAAAAGACTTTCTCAACGATATCAGGAGCCATTCAATGATATTAAGGATAACAATCTACACAGTGGAAAATCAAGAAAAATGTCTTTTGTCAAGGCTATGACATATTATGGAATAAGCAGTTCTTTGAGATAATTCAATCATTGAACAGGT
Source organism: Notamacropus eugenii (assembly GCF_028372415.1). Classification (NCBI taxonomy): domain Eukaryota; kingdom Metazoa; phylum Chordata; class Mammalia; order Diprotodontia; family Macropodidae; genus Notamacropus; species Notamacropus eugenii. The sequence continues at coordinate 128,660,107 of NC_092874.1, read as the reverse complement.
ACTAATGTTGCATATGACCTGGGACCAGAACTGAATAGAAAAAAAAAAGAGTGGGATGGTTTATACTCTGTTTTTAGCAATGCCAAGCTGCAGATACAATGACCCACATTTTTAATATCAATATTCTATTGACAATGTTATATAGCTGTTAATCATGGACAGTTAAAATCTCTAAAGAAACAACATCATGATTTAAATAAAGGGCAGTGAAAAGGGGTATGGGAGAGAGACAAAGGCTGCAGAATACCTTTAATGATGACTTGAGTGAAAGAAGTGGCCAAGGGGATATTATTTAGGAAATATAAGAGTAGAGGTAAGTAAATGAAAAACCTAAATTATTCCCTGGTACCCAAGAAGTATTAAAGGAGACAGGGAAAGGCACCCACACTAAACTGGGTAAATCTATTCTTGGAGGATTTATGGGAAAAGGACAAAAATTTTGCAGCATGGGGTACACACTGATGGGTTTTGATATGCCTTTTTGATAGGGAGTAGAACAGAAAAGGAATAAGCATTTATATATTCCCTACTATGTGCCCAGGTACTGTGCTAAGTACTTTTACAAATATCTCATTTGGTTTTTACAACATCCCTATGAAGTAGGTGCTGAGCCCCTCCTTTCTTTTGTGTTTTGAGTGGGATAGAATTAGTCACACAGGATGCGTAAGCATGGATAAATTAATATAATAATGTAATGAGATATGCAATATAGGTACCACGGTTGTAAGAGGTGAAATTTTAATTGGGACTTAAAGGAAGCTAGAGAGATCAGTAGGCAGAGAGAAGGAGGTAGAGCATTCAAGATATGGGGGACAGTCAGAGAGAATATCCAGAACTTAGAGATGAAGTGTTTTGTCTGTGCAACAGCCAGGAGGCCAGTGTCAATGGATTAAAGAGTACATGGTGGAGAGTAAGGTATAAGCAGATTGTAAAGTTAAGTGGGGACTCTGAATGCCAAGCAGAAGATTTGTATTTGATCTTCAAGACAATCGGGAGACATTGGAATTTACTGATTAGAGGTTACATAAGTAGAGAAATGAAGAATACATTTTAGAGAGCCTCATACATCAAACTTAGGAACGATATTTGTCTGCAAGGAGTTACAGTTCAATAAGGGAAATAAACATAAATTGTGTACAAATAAGATTTCTAGTCTACATGCACATATATGTATATGATTTTATATACACATATGTGTATAATTGGGAATAATTAATGAAGGTCAGCTATGTTTGCTTTCCACTGCATGCCATGCACCTTTTCCACTACTTTTAGTTTGCTTGACTTGTTCCCACTTGGGTAACTTTCCATGCTCCTTCAACTCCTGAGCTGTCTGGCCACACATAGCTACCTAATATTCTGGGACAACTCTATATGAAGACAAACTCCTGTGGATGATAATAACCTACCTGAACTAACTCCTCAAAGATTGACTTTAATTTAAAAAGTGCTTGGAGTGGTGGCTGGAGGGAGCTGAAGGAGCTTAGATTGTGGATTAGAGGCAACCGAGCTGAACTCTGTCAACCTATTCCTCAAAACCACTTTAAAATAATCACTCAAATGAACTTTTGGAGCATCAGAGAAAACAAAAGCTTATGTTGAGACATTTTTTCCAGCCTTAGAACATTTAGTTCAAAGTCAAGAAATAGGCTAGAAAAATGAGCAAACAAACAAAAACAAGAACTTGACTATAAAAAGTCACTATAGTGGCAGGGAAGACCAAGAATAAAGGCAGAAAAAAATAACAATGTGAAAATACCGACAACCAAAGCTTCAAAGAAAAATGCTAACTAGAAACAAGTCCAAGGAGAATTCCTGCAAGAGTTAAAAAAAAAGAGATAGGAATGGTAGAGGAAAAATTGGGAAAACAGATGAGAGTAATGCAAGAAGACTATGAAAAGAGAATTAACAGCTTGGTAAAACAGGAACAAAAACTATTAAAGAAAGTAACACTTTAAAACATAGAAGGGCCTAAAGGTAAAAAAAAAAAGCACAAAAATTTACTGATATAAAGAACTCTTTAAAAATAGGTCAAATGATAACAGTTACAAAATCTCCCTGAAGAAAATAATTTCTTAAAACTGAAACTGGGTAAGTGGAAGCTAATGACTCCATGTAATATCAAGAAACAATAAAAGTCAAAAAATAAAAAAAGAAGAAAATGTGAAATATCTCATTGGAAAAACAACTGACCTGGAAAATAGATCCAGGAGAGCTGACTTAACAACTCATGAAAGGCAAGATTAAAGAAATTATCGAGGAAAACTGCCCAATATCTTAAATCCTGAAGGTAAATCAGGAATTGAAAGAATGTACCTATCATTTCCTGAAAGAAATCTCAAAATAAAAATACCCAGGAATATTACAGCTAAATTCCAGATCTCCTAAATCAAAGAGAAAATACTTCAAAAGCATCCAGAAAGAAACAATTCAAGTACTGTTGAGCTACAGTCAAGAATACACAAGATACAGCAGCTTCTACTTTAAAGGAATGGAGAAAGTGCATGGAATATGATATTCTGAAAGGTAAAGGAGTTAAGATTAAAACCAAGAATAATATGCCCAGAAAAACTGAGTATATTTAATGAAATAGAGGACTTTCAAGCATTTCTGATGAAAAGCTCAGAGCTGAATAGAAATTTGACATTCAAACACAAGACTCAAGAGAAACATACAAAGGTAAATATGAAAGAATAATCATAAAGATCTCAATAAAGGTAAACTGTTTACACTCCTATGTGGGAAGCTGATATGTGTAAGCTGATACGTGTAACTCCTAGCAACTTTTTCATTATTAGGGTTGTTAAAAATTAAGTTTTCACGGATAGAAGGCATGGGTATGAATCAATTATGGCTGAATAATCTCCAAAAAACAAACAAAAAAATGAAAGGGTGAAAAAGAGAGATCCACTGGAAGAAGGGGAAGGGAGAGGTAGGATGGGAAAATTTTTCTCACATAAAAGAGGCACATAACAATGAACTTTTACAAAAAATGAGGGTGGGTGGGAGGAAATGTTTGAATCTCCTTCTCATTGGAATTGGCTCAAAGAGGGAAGATTCATTCATCTCTCTCTCTCTCTCTCTCTCTCTCTCTCTCTCTCTCTCTCTCTCTCTCTCTCTCTCTCTCTGTATCTATCTATCTATCCACACACACATATACACTTAGGGGTGTATAGAAAGGTAACTTAATACAAAGGGAAAATAGGAAGGGAAGGGGATAAGAGAAAGGACACAGGCAAATAAGAGGGAGAGTAGATTGGGGGAGGCAGTGACAAGAAGCAAAATAGACTTGTGAGGAAGGACAGGATAAAAAGAGAGAGCAGAAACAGAAGAAAATGGGATAGAGGAAAAAACACAGTAAATACAACTGTGAATTTTAATGGGATGGGCTCATCCACAAAATGGAAGCAACAAAATGGATTAGAAACCAGAATCCAATGATATATTATTTACAAGAAACATGCTTGAAACAGAAAGACACATGGAGTTAAAATAAAGAGTTGGAGTAGAATCTAATATGCTTTGGCTAAACTAAAAATAAAGGCAGGGGTAGTAATCATGATAGATCTCTGACAAAGCAAAAGCAAAAACAGGTCTAAGTAAAAGGGATAGTTGGGGAAACTATATTTAATAAAAGGGAGCATAGGCAATGAAGAAATAACAAAACATTTTACAGCAAGTTTTTCTGAAAAAAATCTTAGTTTCTTAAATGCATTCTGAGTATTGGAATGAGTTACATTTATAAAAGTAAGAGCCATTCCACAACTGATAAATAGTCAAAGGATATAAGGACAATTTTCAGAAGGAATCATAGCTATTTATAGTCCTATAAGCATTCTCTAAATCATTATTGATTAGGGAAAGACAAATTAAAATAGCTCTGAGGTACCACCTCATATCTATCATAAATGACAAATGCTGGAAGGAATGAGAGAAAAATAAGTATACTAATGAATTGTTTGTGAAGTACTGAACTGGTCTAACCATTATGGAGAACAATTAGGAACTAAACTCAAAGAGAGCTATAAAACAGCATATCCTTTGAGACACAGCAATACCACTACTAGATCTGTACCCTAAAGAAATAAAAGAAAAAGAGAAATGAACTTTATTTACATAAATAAATATTTATAGCAGTTCTTTTTTTGTGGTGTCAAAGAATTAGAAATTGAGGGGATGTTCATCACTTGGGGAATCACTCAACAAGCTGTGGCATATGATTGTTATATAGTACTATTGTAGTGTGGTAAATGATGAGGGAAGCAGTTTAGAAAAACATGACAAGGATATATGAACTCATACAAAGTGAGGTAAGAAGAACCATGAGATCATTGTGCACAGTAACAATAATGATGATCAACTGCGAAAGATTTGACTATTCTGATCAATACAATAATCCAAGACAATTCCAAAGGATTCATGATGAAAAAATGTGTCTACCTTCAGAGAAAGAACTGATGAACCCTGAGCAAACTAAAGTGTAATTTTTTCACTTTATTTATGTTTCTTGATTTTTAAAAAAATATGGCTAGTATGGAAATGTCTTTCATGATTTCACAAGTAAAACTGATATCATATTGCTTGCCTTCTCTGTGGGTGGGGAAAGGGGACAGGAAGCGAAAGAATTCGGGACTCGAAAATTTAAAAACAAAGAAATGGTGAAAATAAATAACAAAATTTTAAAAATATTTTTTAAAAAACTGAAGAATTAGTTCATGTAGGTTATAATTGTTGGAGATATACACACACACACACATATATACATATACATACATGTAGGTGTATGTGTGTTTATACACACACACACATATAATCTCCAACTCCATTATATCTACCCTATCCCAATGATTCTGAATTTTCAACCTCAATTGTTCAAACATTTCTGTAGGATTGACTGCTTTCCTATTTCCATTTCCCTCAACTCATCTGCTTCCAACTTCCAGCTATAAATCTATTCAACCCTTCTTCTGTATTCTCTGGAATATCTACTCCATAGGCAGTAAAAGAGATTTCATTTGAAACCTTTACCTTTCTGGCTCCCTTTATCTTCTCGAACTCTTAGAGACCTTGCTCCCTCTTGATGACACAGGTTCCCTGTCTAACCTTTGCAACACTTGTTCTATTTTCACTCAAAACCCTATTTCACTGGCCATGGTCAAAGAGTTGGACAGCTCTCTGCTCCCCAATGCCACTTCCAGGCTCCATGTGTCTCACCATTTACTCAGTAAGTTCTCTTGCTTTGAAGTTTATTTAATTCATATTTATCACATAATCAAGATTCTTATATCTATTATCTATGGGATTCCAGGACACTCTTCCCTCCTCAAAACTGGCTGTCTTTCCTCTGCAAATTCACCCTCACACTAGGGGGATTCAACATACATACTGATACTCCCAAATACCATAACTTCCCAATTCCTCAATTTATTTGTTTCCCATGACTTACTTTCCATTCATTCCCAGTTATGGACAAGATAAAGTCATACCCTTGATCTTGCCACCACGGGCATCCATTTTTCCTGTATCCCTGCCCATGAACTCTGGAATGTATCTGTTTGTAATCTTTTAACACCGTACCTTCCCATGCAACTCCAAGTATGTTCTTCATCCTTACCATAATTTTCAATCTCTTCTCAGGTCTTTCTCAGGCCATGAAGTCCTTCACTGACTATAGTAGCTTCCTTACCTTATCTTAACCCCTTGGTTAACAAGTTAAACTTTACATTGTCCTCCTCTTGAGTCCTTAGTTCCTTTATCCTATTAAATCAACTATACCCTTTTTCATAATCTCAGCTGTACCTCATGTTAGTTGTTGTCCTTTGCTCTAGAAGAGAACAAAGTCAACTTTCAGTGTGTCCAACTGTGGCTGATCAGACCAATAGGAGCTCAGAAGGCTCTACCACAGATTGGGCACAGATAGATCATAGGAACATTAGGGGTGGATACTCTAAACTTATACATCCTGCATTTCATTTGAGCTGTTTCAATTCTGCTTTGTTCATAGAACACAACTGCTCTGATGTGGGCTCTCCATGCTAAGCGATCCTGTGCCAGTTTCTTCCATGTCATACAATCAATACCAAAGTTCTAAAGAGAGACCTTGAGAGTGTCCTTATCTTGCTTCTTCTGACCACCATGTGAATGCTTGCCCTATGTTAATTTTCCATAATGTAGTCTTTTTGGCAAGCATATGTTTTGCTTTCAAACAATGTGGTCAGCCTTGAATGCTTGACAGTTTAGTTCAAGAAAGGAACTCAGTATCTGGTACCTTATCCTGACAGGTGATTTTCAGAATCTTCCTAAGACAATCCAAATGGAAGCAATTCAGTTTCCTGGCATGGCGCTAGGAGACTGTCCAGGTTTCACAGGCAGACAACAGTGAGGTTAGCACAATGGCTCTGTAGATCTTCAGTTTGGTAGTCAGTCTAATAACTCTTCTTTCCCATACTTTACTTCAGAGCCTCCCAAACACTGAGCTAGCTCTAGCAATATGTATATCAACTTCATTATCAATGTGTACATTCCTGGAAAGTACACTACACCAAGGTAAGTGAACTTATTCACAGCATTCAAAACTTCTCCATTTGCTGTAACTGATGGTTCCACATATGGGTGGTGTGGTGGTGGCTAATGGAGCATCTGTGTTTTCATAGTGTTAATCGTTAGGCCAAAATTAGCAAAAGCAACAGAGAATTGATCCATACTTTGTTGCATCTCAGTTTCAGAGAATGCACTGAGTGCACAATCATCTACAAACAGAAAATCATGCATCATCACTCCCCTCTTCTTTGGCCTTGGCTTGTAACCTTTTCATGTTGAAGAATTTACCATCAGTGACCTTGACACCATGTTCATCTTCATTGAAAGCACTTGATAACATGGCTGAAAGCATCATTCTAAAAAGCATGGGAGCAAGCACAAAACCTTGTTTCACTCTATTGGTAACTGGGAAAGCATAAGAACATTGTCCATTATCCAGAACCTAGGCAAGCATGCCATCATGAAAATGATATGCAATGTTGATGAACACCTCCAGGCAATTCAAATTTTGACATACTTTTCCATAAGTCCTCATGACTGACATTATCAAAGCCCTTGGTCAGATCTACAAATGTTCTGTACAGACCTCTGTTCTGCTCCTGTTAGAATATCCTGACTAAATATTCATGTTCAACAAAAGTAGCATCCCCAAGGCAAAATGATTACCAGAAGAATTAACGTCAATAGATGGAAACTCTTCTCTGATCTATAACAGTTTGTTGCTAACTTGGAGGGAAAGTAGACCCAACACATACATAGTTGGCAACAGAGGAGCAGAAAAGGAGTGAACAGCTTTCAGAGATTTGGTGTACAGCACTGCATTTGTTAATCTGGGTCAGGACACTCACAAACACCAAGACTGGTTTGATGAAAATGATGGGGAAATTCGAAAGCTGCTAAATGAAAAACAAGAGCTCCACAGGGTTTACCAGCAGGAAGCTCATCCATCTCTAAGAAGGCATCATTCAATTATATCAAAAGCTTAGAGAGATGCTGGATTCTTGGCTCAGTAAGAAGGTAGATAAAATTCATTCTAATGCTGATGTTAATAACCCAAAGCACTTTTATAACGCCTTGAAGGTTATTTATGAGTCAAAGACCTACAGTGCATCTCAACTACTTAGCGCTGATGGAGCCACACTGACAGTGATAAATACATGATCCTAGAGAGATGGGATGAACTTCCATAGTGTTCTCAACATAATATCATCAATCAGTACTGAGGCCATTGACCATTTACCTCAGGTTGAAGACAATCCCTCCTTAGCTGAATTTTCAAATGAAGAAGAGGTTTGGAACTCCATTGGGCTCCTGTCCTGTGGCAAAACCATTCCAGTTGAGATTTACAAGGTAGGGGGTCCATTGTTCACATAAAAGCTGACTGACATTTTCCAGGTTAAATGGAAAGAGGAAGTTATCCCCCAGGGTTTAAGGATCCCTCCATTGTCCATCTCTATAAAGGTAAAGGAAATAGACTGTCCTGCAGCAATAACAGAGAGGTCCTCTCTTTTAGTCATTGCTGGCAAGATTCTTGCCAGAGTCCTCCTTAATAGGCTGATCCTTCACCTGGTAGATGGTCATCTACCTGAGAGCCAGTGTGGCTTCAGAAAGGGCCAAGGAAAGATTGACATGGTGTTTGCAACTGTACCTCATACTCCCTAAATGATTCATTATCCCAAGTACCATAGCAGCTCTTCTAAACATTTTCATCCCTCTTCAAACCTCTCATGGCTCTCCCTCCACTCATCCTCTGTGATGAGAACCTTGCCTCATATTTCATTAAAAACAAACAAAACCTGAAGCCATTCCCTCAAAGCTACCCCCTTCCCCCTGTTCCTCATCTCATATCACTCAGAGATGCCTTCTGGCACTAATTCCTTTTGCACTCCTATTTCACATGAAGAGATAGAACTTCTTCTTGCCAAGGCAAACTACTGTCTCTGTGAAAACGTGATGTTATTCTATCTTGTCTTCAACACAGTTTTTCCCGTACTTTCGCAGTAATGTTCAATTTCACCATCTACTTCCTACTGTCTACTAACATGCTTATGTCTCCCTATCTTGAAAAAGATTTATTTCATCCATTTTTCTATCCACCCTCACTTGTTATATTTCATCTCTCCTCCCATTTTTAGCTAAGCTCCTTGAGAAGGCATATTAGATGCCTTCTGACCTCATCATTCAACTAAAATTATTCTCTTCAAAATTAATGATGATTTCTTAATTTCCAACTCCAATGGCCTTTCCACAGTTATCATCTTTGACCTTTCTGCAGTCTCTGACCCCACTAACCATACTTTTCTCCATGATATTCTCATATCCCTATGTTTTCATAGCACTTCTCACTTCTGGTTCCCTCTGATGGCTCCTATTTAATTTATGCATCTTTATCCTTTTTATGAACTCTAAAGTTTATAAAACTATGTTCCAGACCTTCTTCTCTCAAGTCTCACTTTCTGTAAGAAGTCTTTCTAAGTTCTCAATCCTGGTGCCTTTCCTCTGAGACTTTCCCTAATTTATCCTGTGTATATCTGGTTTGTACATAATTATTTACATGTTGTTTCCCTCATTAGACTGTGAGCTCCTTGAGAGCAGGGCTTGTTTTGTCACTGTTATTGTTTGTCTTTGTATCCCCAGTGTTAACTATAGTATCTGGCCCATAGTAGTCACTTAGCTGAAAAGCATTAACATTAAGGAGGATTGAGAAAATTTTCTTGTAGAATGTAGGTGTAATTTGAAGAAAGTCAGGCAAGCCATGGCAAGGAGATAACTGGGAAGAGAATTCCAAGGATGGGGGATGGCCAACAGAAGTGCAAGAGTGGTGAGAAGAAGTTTCTTATTCTAGGAACAACAAGAAAGCCAATATCTCTGGATCACTGATAGAGTAAATGGGAGTAAAATATAAGAAAGCTTGGAAAGGTAGGAAAAGGCCAGATTATGGAGGACTTTCAACATCAAACAAAGGATTTTATATGTCATCCTGGAAGTAATAGGGAGCCAGTGGAGTTTATTAAATATTGGGTGGGGGGTCATATAGCCAGACATTTTTTTAGGAAGACCAATTTGATGCCTGAATGGAGAGAACAATGAAATGGGTAGAGACTTGAGGCAGGGAGGTCAGGCTTGAAGTGATAAGGGTGAAGTCAGTGTCACAAGACAGAAAGGGGCATATACAAGAAATATTACAAGGGAAAAATCAATTACACTTATCCATTTACATATGGAGGAATGAAAGAATGAGGAGTTAAGGATGACACCTAGCTTGCAAGCCTGAATGACTGGGAGAATGGAGCAATAGGAAAATTAAGAAAAAAGGAGGGCTTGGTGGAGAAAGACGCTGAGTTCAGTTTGGATATATGAGACTAGAGATAAGCAGAGAAGTTAAACCTGAATAAGTAGGTCTGAGAATCTTCAGCACCAAGATCATAATTTAATCCATGGGAAATGATAAGATGTCCAAGTGAAACTGTATACAGGAAAAAAAGCAGACACCTCAGGACAGAGTCTTGTGGGATCTCCGTAGTTATCATGCATGATATAATATGAAGGTCACCAAGTGAGACAGAGGAGTGGTTAGATAGGTAGGAAGAAAATCTGGGGAGAAGAGCACCCTGAAAAGCTAGGGGAAAAATTTTAAGGAGATGAGAGTCACTAAGAATGTTAAAGGCTGCAGAGAGGTCAGGCAGGATGCAAATCAAGAATAGGTCATTAGATTTGGCAATTGAGATCACTGGTTATTTTGAAGAGACTATTTTTAGCTGAATGAGGATCTTTAGGGCCAGAAAGCAGAAGTATAAAGTGAGTGAAAGGAATAGAAGTAAAGCCACATAATAATGGATGTTCTTCTCAAGTTTAGCCACAAAGGAGAAGAGAAATGTAGGAGGTTAACTAGCAGGGATGGATTGATCAGGTCTGTAAGAAAGGAAGCAGCCAGTAGACAGGAGATTAGAGTAGGGATGATAGAGAAGGTAACCTGCTTGGAAAAGACTGGATGGAATGGGATGACTTATGTATGGGAGGGATCTGCCTTGGCAAGGAGGAAGACCTTTTCATGTGAAATGAGGTGAAGAAGGAGAGAGTGGCAGAAAAAATCTATCTGATATGAGAGAAGGAACAGGGAGAAGAAGGAGTTCTTGTCAAATGGGTTCAATTTTTTTTTCACTCACATTACATGCTTATTATGAGATGTAGATGGCTATTAAGAAATCAGAGATGAAACAACAAATCTAAACATGTAGTTCTTAAGGTTTTTCCATGAAAGAGTTTTCCAATTTAAATAAAACACTCAAAATAGCACTGATTTTTTTTCTCATTTTCCAAATTTTATCATGTAATATTACATTAGAAGTATAATTAGAATACATGTCTACTTGTAGGCAAGTCTTGATTTCGGCCTCAATTGCCTTACAATCCATTTGATTAACTGATCATATTCTAAGAAAACTTTTTCCTGCACAAGTAATAGCTCACATTTATTTACATGGTATTCAATGACCAATCCATAAAGTCACTCTGAAATAATGCCTATGAAAAAAAATGGTACTAAATTGAGATAGTATTTTCTTTTGAACTGACTTACAGAGAAATTCTGCCAGCTAGGATGCTTTCTATGGGGATGGGGCACTCATTTTAGACTAAGTAATGGCGATATATATTATAGGCTTCTTACTGATGTGAATTTAATTCACACCTATAACATTACAAGAATGCAGCTATGTGGTGCTTTAAAAATTTTAATAACCTTCCAATTACTGATAGGGGAATTAAGCAAATAGAGACTCTAAATACTTAGGATTTATCTGAACATTATTAATTACACTAATAGTGACTCAGTACCACACCTTCAGAAAACCATTAAGCAGTACTGTGAAAATGGTCCTTAGCATCATCAAAGCTTATTAATATGAACAATGAGCAACTCTGATAGCTCCTATAACAACTGTAGCTCTTTTAAACAAGATGAAAGAGCTACTTTTAAGAAGGATAATTTTTTAAGAGTCAAAGAATAATTTCAAAGTTTACAATTCACTTCATTTTCCCAAATTCTGGAGTTTTGTGTTGCTATTTTAGGACTTAGATTATAAAGAAAAATTTTGCAGTTATCTCTCCATTATCTCCACAAGGAATCTTCAGTCTACATGAGCTCTCTTCCTTTGCTTCTCTCATATCTTCTTGTTAACCTCAGAGTTCTTGGTTTCATTTTTCTCTATAAACTCTTAAGATTGTTTAGAGACATGAGAAATGTTCCCATGAGAAATGTTCCTCATTTGATTTTGCTTTTTATTCTATTTGTAAACTAATATTGTGTTTGCCTTCTTAGTAACCTCATAATATGTTATTTTTTAATTTTCCAGGTAAAGACAACATAGCATAGCGGATAGGGAACTGGCCAGAAAGTCAGTCAAATTTGGGTTCAGCACACCCACAGGGCTATAAAACCGTTTATAGCCTTTGATCTAGCAATACCACTACTAAATTTGTATCCCAAAGAGATCAAAGAAAAAAAAGACCTATTTGTACAAAAATATTAATAGCAGCTCTTTTTGTAGTGGAAAAAGGGTGTCCATCAACTGGGGAATGGTAAAGTTGGGCCCAAGAAATAATTTCTCAAGTATTACATTTAACGAATTATCATTTTTCTTCACATATTTTAGCAGTTATATTTTGACAATAAAGCTAAGCTGAAGAATAAATGATATACCCATAAAAATTCTTGATATAAAAACACAAGACTTTCTGAATAACTATGATTTTTAAAAATCCCAATAAAATACAACATTTCTCTTTCCAGGTATTCACAGAGGGAAAAGGCTTGTATAACAATAAATCAAATATAACTATCTTGCTCAAACTAAAGTAGCAAAGCCATTAAAAATATTACATCATTTTAAAATGTTTCACTTGAATTTTGTGAAAAACAGATTTGTCAATAAAGGATGAGAATATAGAAAATAACCACAATAAGATAATACAAGTAGATAAACCATGGGATGAGTGCCCACTACCTAGAGGGACAGAGTTGAAGAGATGAAGATGATCAGTTTACAATAAAGCCACAGAAAAGGTGAAGTATCACAAAGTATAAAGAGAAAGAAGTCAACCAGAGGCAGCACAGGAGAGGGAAGACAGGGGCAGAAAAGGCCATAAATGAGAAGAGAACACCAAAGAGAGCAGGTGAAGAGAGCACATCCTAAGAGTCTTTTTTAATCTTGATGTAGTCTTGGATTGTATCCTGGCAATATTCACTTTAGAAGGAAAAAAAATCCCTGAACCAAAAATACCACTATTAGTTTTTCACTGAATGCTGAAAAAGAATCCACTAAAGGGAAGAAAAGAGACCAGTTAGAGGAAAATTCACTCAAGTAAATTAGTCTTTTATTACTCCTTACATTTTCACTGAAAATTGTAAAAAGGAATTACATTCAGTCTTTTTATTGCAATGAAAAGACGCTGAAAAAAATGTTGCTTTTTCAAGCATGGCAAGAAAAAAAAACATGCTAGGCTGAAAGAACTTGAATTTCAAGGCTACAAAAGTACTTAGAGTGGATAAGGTTACTTTTTGCATTAGGAGAAACATCTCTGTAAACTTGACATTCACCTTACTTCTTTTTTCTCTAATGGCCATTCCTCCCGCCCCCACTCCCTTCGCTTTAGGGAGAATGGCTATTTTTTTTTCTTTAAAAGATGCTAAAATGATTAGCATTCTCTCAAGAATGAACAAAAACTATTGCTCTCTGAAATACACAATTTTGTGCTTGTGATGTATTTTCAAACTTAAACCACTATATTCAGAGGATACCAACTTTCTACCATTTTCTTCTATGAAGAACCAAAGGCAAACACTAGAGCACAACTGTGTTGTAAAATAAATTACATGATCTCTTACAAGTATTTTTTAATCTATTTACTAGCAGGATGAATGGGAAATATTTAATCCAATCCAGTTCAATTGGATAAATATGTGTTCAAAAGTGGAAGAAATCTATCTGTTTAAGAGAATAACTTATTTTATCTTGCATTCCAATTTTACTTAACCAGGACATTCAGAGAAAAAATGTCTATGTTCTTTCATGATAGAAAGCCTTCAAGTATTAAAAAAAATCTCTATGCTGAAAAGTAACTAAGACAATTTAAACATGGATATACCATGTTAAAAAAACAAATAGGATTCACAGAAGGCAAACCAAAATCTAGTTGATAAAAACAAAACAAATCAGTGATCCAAGGGAAGGAGCTTGATTACCTAAGGATTCAAAGCTTTATCATACAAACAGTCATTAGCTTTTGTTAGATTAACCCTGGGAAAAGTTCATAAATCCCTGACTATGTGGGAAATCTTACATTATCTGACCTCACCCTCACAGCCTGGGTCATTCCTATTTCTTAAAATGAAACTTCAGCTGTGTGGTAAAATGTAAAACAGAAAATACTCTAGAGAACTGAATAAAATAAAATGTAAAGTGACTACTGCATACATTTCAGATATGATGTGTTGTAGAAAAATTCAATTTAACAATGACTTTAATAACTATTAATTATTATAATTATCTTATCATAGAAATATATTTATAACGTGATAAATATAAATAAATAATAAAGCTAATAATGATAACGCTTACATGAAATACAGGTAACATTATTTGTCAGACAAAAGATCATCTATTTACCAGACTATTTCTGTGTATCAATAAAGCTTCTGACATTCTATAATTTTAGAATGGATCGTATCTTTTTATTGTATCTATACTCATGAACAAAAATATTTTGTTGATTTTAAGAAGTGGGGGTTTGAAAGCTATAAAAGTGGCAGCATTTGATTAATAAATCACACAATATCTCAGAGCTGAAAGGAACTTTAGAAGAAATGAGTCCATCAGAACCTGACCTAGAATCCTCTCTACTGGATCGTTAACAAGTGTTCAGTTAGCGTGTGGTTGAAGAACTCAACCTGTTACTTCCAATAGCACTTCTTTCAACTTTTTGCTAAGTGTTAGGAAGCTTTCCTGACAGCAAGGCCAAATTTATCTCTTGGTCACTTTTGCCCATTTTTTCTGGTTCTGGGCTCTTGGGCCAAAAAGCACAGGCCTAATTATCCCCTGCAGGTGACAGCCCTTCAGATCCTAAGGGACACCTATCATTCTCATCCCTTATCTTCCAGTATTCTCAGTCAGAATAGATGACCAGTTCCTTTAATCTGTCTTCAGATATTATGAACTTAAGGCCTTTTATCAACCTGGTTTGCCCTCCCCTGGAAGCACTTCACCTTATTAATGTCCTTCCTATACTGTAGTGACCAGAACTGAATATAATACACCAGGTGAAGTCTGGCTAGGATACAGTGGAGAGGGATAATTACCTTATTCCTGGAAAATTTGCCTTTCTTAATGCAGTCTAAGATCAAATTTAGCTTTTCTTGGCTGCCATCTCAGACAGTCCACTCATATTGAGTTTCAAGTCCAATAAAATTCTAAGATCTCTTTCCGTTTAAACTTGTTTAACCAGAAGTCCCATGACTTTTTATTTTTGAAGCTGATTTTTTTAAACCTAAGTGCAAGACTTTAAATTTATCCCTCAATACCCAAGTTAAAAGTCTGGCCTCAGATACTAGCTGTGTGATCTTGGGCAAGTCACTTAGCTACTGCTGGCCTCAGTTTCCTCATCTGTAAAATGGATATAATAATACCTACCTCCTAGGGCTGTTGTGAGGCTCACACAAGACAATACTTGTAAAGCCCTTTAAAAACCTCAAAGTACCATATAAACGTTAGCTCTTACTGTTGTTAATTATTATCTTCTTAGAATTAGCCCATCGTTCCAGTTCAGATTCAGGCTCTGTCATCCACTGTGTTAGCTTTCCTTCCCAGCTTACTGTCATCAGAATATCACCTATGCCTTTATCCATGTCACTGATTTACAAAGGAATGTAAAAAAGCAAAGGACCAAGCACAAATTCCTGAGGCATTCTAGTGAAGATTGAATGTAAACGTGTCTTGAATAGTAATAGTAATGATCATTCTCTGAATCTGATCATTTAATCAACTCCAAGTCCATGTAATTGTCCTTTTGTCTAGTTCACAACTCTATGCTCTCTATTAGAACAGTATGAGTTACTTAATCAAATACTTTGCTAAAATCTTGGTAAACTTTATCAGCAACATAAGTAAGGAAATAAGAGTAGTTTGGAATCATCTGTTCTTCATAGAGCCATACTGGCTTATGTTTTTTTTTTTTTTCTAGGTGATGGTCACCTCTAATGTTTCAGTCTGGAATTATTTTTTAAAAATCAAAGTTTACAGCATTATAGTTTGTACTCATTCTCTTGCCATTTAAAAAAAAAGTAGGCTTCTCTGATCTTATAATACTTCTATTTTCCCTGATCTTTTGAATCTTGGCATTAGTAATCATATCTGCCAGTTCTTTCAGAATCTAAGTATATAGTTCATCTGGGCCAGATAACATGAATTAATCAAGGGTAAGTAGGTCCTCTTTTATTATCTCCTTATGTATCTTGAATACTAACTCCCTGTAAGTCATTTTTGGTTGTCATTTCCAGGGCAAAGATCATTTCCCTTTGCATTTAAAATGCAAGCAAGAAGATTATTGGAAAGCTCCGATTCTCTGTTTTCTGTTAACATCATGTCATCTACTATAAGAATGAGTCCTATCACTTATTTGATCCTCTTTTTTCTACTAATTTGGTAAAACAATCTCTATCTTTTTATTGTCCTTGGCTTCCTTTACTCAGCTTTCCATGAGCTTTAGCACTTGTTTCAATTTTTATTTCACTATACCATGCTTTTATGCCCATTCTCTGTCATCTGCTCTTGCTTCCATATTCTTTATATATTTTTTTAAAAAAATTATTCTGGATCCTGTGGTAATGCTCTACTTCCTGTAATTTATTCTTTCATTTCTCAACTTCCGTGTCACTGAACTTGCCTAAGGTTTATCCCTCTCTGCTAAATCTTTTTATTTCTATTTTGCAATCTCTTATTTTTCTTCCTATCATCTAATTCTAGAAGTGAGATGATGTTTCTCCATTAGAATATAAGTTCTTTGAGTGAAGGGTCTATTTTTGCCTTTCTTTTTATTCCTGGCACCTAGTAATTGTTTAATAAATGTTTGTTTATTGACTTTTTCCTAGAGAAAACTGAAATCTCCACTTGACTATTTTGCTGTTACCTCATTTCAATATATTTCAAATTGAGCCAATCACATTATGCACAAAGCAGGTCCACCTCCCAAATCCTCTATTTCTGGGAACCAGAATAGTACAGTAAGAAGAATACTTGGAGTCACAGAACCTAAATTTCAATCCCAGCTTTGTCACTATCTGTGTGACTTTGGGCACATCAGTTAACCTTTCTGGGTATAAGTTTCCTCTTGTAAATTAGATGATGGTAGGAGTTGGACTTAATGACCTCTAAGATTTTTTTAGGTCTAAGTTTATTATCTTAATATCCACAGATGATTCAAGCATTTTTCCAGTCTTCTTGGCAAGAGATTTCAATCACTTTTATTCTTGCTTCTGCTTTTTTTTTCATTATAAGTCAACCACTATATCCCACAGCCAACATTGATCAAGTCCTTCCCCCATGCCAAAGGAGCAAGTATAGGATTACTCTAGGATATATTTGCTAGAAGACCCTAATATAAAATTCCCTCCTCTTGGCATTAAATTTGCACATTTAAGCACTCCAGGAAGCTCCTTGAAATGACCTAAACTGCAAACTATACAGCTGGTTCATTAATTAGAACAACCTAACAGGTGTTTTGATTTGGATCAGGGAAAATCAAGTAAAATATATAGAAGATTCATGCCAAAACATCCCAGTGGCTTCCCTGGATTGGCAGGATCCGATAACATCCGGTCACTGCATTACTTTCTGGGCTGCCTGTGCTTCCATGGGAGTAAGGGAATACCGGGAATCATAGACTCATAGACTATTAAAGAAGCAAGAGAGAGCTGCATCCTCACCAGAAACACCTCTCATGCAAAGATCCTTGCTTCACGTGTGTGTGTGTGTGTGTGTGTGTGTGTGTGTGTATAAAATACCTATATGTATTTAAATATATAATGTAAATGTATATGTATACTTGCTTGAGTAAGCCAAAGCTCTAGAAAGCAAAAGATTTCTACCCAATTATTTCAGAAATCTCAAAACAGTCCAATACAACGTAATTCTGTCATTATTGTCTTCTGAGTTTACATCTTGAGCTTCCCTGTCACCATTGTAAATTTTTAGGGTTAGGTTCTTTTTTGTTTGTTTGTCTATATTTCTAGCCTCCTTCAATGTTAGAATTGGGCTGTGCTCATCTCTGGGGTGGGAGGAGTGGCTAGCTGATGCTTCTTTTATGTCCTCCGGCTGATTTCACAGCTCAGTCTAAGGGGATCTAAGTTTTTGATGCTTCCAACATACTGTGATCTGGGAAGAAGTCTGTTCAATACTGCCTTGTTCTGTGCTCTGCTCCTTGCGCAGGTAGTAATGCTAATTTGTTTTCAGCTGTATCCAACTCTTTGTGACCCATTTTGGGGTTTCTCTGGCAAAGATATTGAAGTGATTTGCCGTTTCCTTTTCCAGTTTATTTTCCAAATAAGGAAATTGAGGCAAACAGGGTTAAGTGACTTGGCCAGAGCCAAACAGTTAGTAAGTGTCTGAGGCCTGATTTAAACTCAGGAAGGTGAATCTTTCTGAATTCAGACTCCGCACTCTATCTACTGTACTACCCAATTACACATCTTACACAGGTAGAGCCCTTACTACTGTGACTGCTCACCTCTGCTCTTGAAAATATTACTTAGAACTGAGTAACAGGCTATAGAGTTGCTATATAGCACCTATTCCTGCTCCCAGTGCAGTTACAGGGATTCCCTATGATCTCTTTCTGCCCAGGTATTAAATCCCATTATTGTCCCTGGGCACTAGGCTGCTCCTCCTTGCTGGATGTCATAGCCCACTGCCACTTATATTCCTGCTGCACTACTGACTGGCCCCCATCCCAATGTCAGTAAACCTCTCTATTTTCTAAGCTGCCCTGGGCTGGATAAATGACTCACTATGACTCTTTCTTTGTTTTCCTGATCAGAATGCCTGGGCACATTTTCTAGGCTGGTGGAATTTGTTTTGGGGGAGCTGAGGCGAAGGTGTTATCACTTACTCCACCACCTTGAATCTACCCCATAATTCTGGACAACTGCAACAATTTACAAACAAGTTTCCTTGTCTAGAGAATGTGCTTATTATATAAAGTTTCCAAACACTACTGCCATGTTAATTTTACTAAAACAACTCCAAATGCCCATCCCCTGTTCAAAACCCTCTACTTCCTATAGAAATAAACAGGAAACTCCTAAAGCTGATATATGAAGCTCTCTAAAATTTCTTCTCTACCTTCTCTACCATTACCCAACTTTACCTGCTACTATTCTAATAATCAAATCTTGCCTTATCCTCACATTCTTTCCACTTCACCCCACCTTTTTCCACTCTCCCACACTTATCCTGCAAGTCAGATGGATCATGTCAGTATCTCCTGAATATATTACTCAATTTCCAACTTCAGAGTCTTTGCTCACACAATTCCCCTCACTGGCTATTGAAAATGATAGGTCAAGAAGGGAGCTCTATAAGCAGGAATGGTGTTAAGAATAATTAGTAAGTATGGTCCAAAGCCAGAGATCACACAGAATCCACAGTTAGGGAGAAAACGTTAAAGCCATACAAGCAAACCAAAACAGCAAAGTGAGGTTGAGGTTGGTTCAGATAGGAAGCCCTTTTGTTTTTTCCTGACATACCAGGAACCACGACTGTCTTCCCAAGAAATGGCAGGCACTACAGAAACTTCAGATGCTGACAGTCTCTTCCACCTTCATAAAAAACAACCATGTTTTAAAATTCAGCTCAAACCCTATCTCTTCCAGGATGCCTTCCCAAGTGCTCTATACCATAAGGTAAGTGATGATCAGAGAATTTAGATTACTTGTTGATATTCTCACAGCTTTATGTCATTAGTGGGACTTGAAAACACGTCTCCCCATTTCCAACTTTAACACTTGCATCTTTGCAACTTCCACCCTCATTACTAAGTCTGCTTTTTGAACAATTAGAACAATTAGACCAATTAGAACAAGCATATACTCAACAACTCATAAAATGCCTGAAGTCAATGACCGTATCTACTCCAA
Organism: Notamacropus eugenii; assembly: GCF_028372415.1. Taxonomy (NCBI): domain Eukaryota; kingdom Metazoa; phylum Chordata; class Mammalia; order Diprotodontia; family Macropodidae; genus Notamacropus; species Notamacropus eugenii. The sequence goes on along the minus strand of NC_092874.1, from coordinate 128,640,381 downwards.
TCTTTTCTCCTCCAGGCTAAATATAGCTCAATTCTTCATATTACACATTCACCTAATATCACACAAAAATAAGACCCTTCTCCATACTAATTACCATCCCCTATATGCTCTCTAGCTTATTAATGATTCTTCTAAAATGTGGTCCTCAGAAATGAACATGACACTTAAGAAGTTATTTGATCAGGGCAGAGTGCTGCAGGACTAATCATACAGAGCACAATATTCTGAAAATAATAAAATACTCAAATAATAATAAATACTCAAAAATATTTGACTGATCCCTACCAAATGACAAGATTTCTGTTGGCACTCTACTCCTAACTTCTCCAATCAATATGAATTCCCCATGTAAGTTTTCATATCTGGTTTTGAGGAAAAATCTATCAAATATGTGTCTTCACAGTAGTAAGCATGTGCCAGACGCCATATGTTTAGCATATAAGGTCTGAGAAAGAGAAAGAATCATAAAACTTAAGACTAGAAATGTTTCTTCTACCTTTAGAGGGAAATTTCCTGAGGGAGAATGACCTAGAATTAGTTTTGGGATTTTACCACACTGGCTGTTGTGTTTGTTTGTTTGTTTTTCATTGTTCTTTGGCATTCTATAAGTTCACTGATACTCATCCACTGAAAACATTCTGTAAGTGTGGGATTGATTTACTCTCACTTTGGTGAATTTAAAGCAAAACTATTTTCTTGTAGTCATGGCAACACAGACTTGAGGTGGGTATCATTTTTGGATATTTTTCCAAACACTTAAATATCATCTGAGACATTTAGAACTCTGAAGAGTCTTATTAAGATTTCACAGATTATATTTTGAAAGGATTCTGCAACGGAAGAGAATTAAAAACATAATCGCTGGAAGCAACACAAAGATAGCACATTTCATATAATCTAGTATTGTCTTGAACTTCTGGTGATTATTTCACTGTTGGCAAATCACTCTGAGGTCTAGCTGAGAGATATATCTAGCTTCCCTAAAAAGCATTATTTCATTGTCCACAGTGTGGGTCTCTCTCCCCCACCTCACTGATCGGGGCATGCCAAGGTCTCTATGGATCGTTTCCCCTCGTACTGATTCAGAACTTGAACAATCACAATTAGCAATGAAGCGTTTTCTTTATTTTCAGTAACATTGAGGCTAACCTGCTAGGGCTGGGCAACAGTTTATTAGGACTGACCAAGATGGTCTAGAATTTATCTATACATTCCATTCTATTTGGACTGTGTTTGATTAATATTAAATTTTAAGGTATGTTACAAATATTATATGTTATATGAATTTTAATGACCATAGGATGACGATCTGTTCATTTTTCTTCTTTCAAAAATATGTAAATAAAAATACATTTCTATGAGACAAAAGTCAACTTTTCTAGAGTGTGAAACCCCCAAATTATCCTAATTTGTTAGGAAATAATTATAACCAGCTTCTCAAATAACACAATATGCTTGACATATTTATTCCCTTAAAAGAATCACAAAATTTAATTATGCCTTTATATTCCCTTAATTAATTTTTCAATGCAAACATGCATGATTTCTAAAGATGGATGTGACAGATTTCCATGTTGTGATAGACATGGAAATCTGATTTCTAAAGGGAAAGTTGGGAGAGAAACATTTTCTATGTTATTTAATCATTGCATTTATCTGCACATGCACATTAAGTTTAGGTACTTTTATGGGCATTAAATTATTCTGAAAAATGAAATTTTACTTTATATGGATTACCAAGACACTGTTTCTACCCAATCAGTTTCTGAGTTCTCAAAGAAGTATATGAGAATTAGAAACGTTAAGTAATGTAACTTGAAATTACTAAAATAAAAGGAATTATGTATAATTGTGCACTTAGTTAAATATAATGTTTTACTTTTGCCACCCTGATACATCCTCTTGAAAAATATCCTTTTACTTTATGACTATGATGTTACAGAAGTATTTAAAAAAATTACAGTGCCGTTTTGCTTTTAAATAGCCCTTTATCCAGGGGACTCTAAATGATTTATCAAAATGTTTTAAATAATCTTTAAAACATTCCTGCTGCTATATACATTTTCTGGATATTTAAGGGGGAATAGGAGATTACTACATTATTTTCACTTTGAAAAGGTGGAATTGGGACATAGAGCACCCTTTTGAACCTAGAACAAATGACTTCACGTACCTTTTCAGTCTGATTTCATATTACTACTTTTTTTTTTCCTAATCAAACTGGTTAGCTGTCCTCACTGTCTGCACCCTATGCCTCTGCACAACTCTGCCTCTTAGAATCGCTTGATTTCTTCAAAGTACAGTTCAGGTACCACCCTCTACAACAGATTAAAGGATCTGTAGCTTGAGCTCTAGGAATCTAGTTTTGGGATACTGAGTTATTTTCTCTCCCAGCTGTTACTTTGGCTTACTGAACCTAACTGATAGATTCCATTCAATGTGATTTTCCTCTTAAGCCAAAACCTATCACCAGAATACATGACATTCTTATTTACTCTTTCTTATGTAAGAACTGTTTTTAACCTGAGGTTGACTTGTCTTTTTTTTTCCCTTTACAGGTATTAGTCCTATTAAGAGGAATTTTAAAAAGATATACACTAGGTTACTGAAATATTTTATACGCGATTTCCTATTAGTTGCTGTGTTTGGTTTAGTTGTGCCCAATCCTGTATGACCCCATTTGGACTTTTCTTGGCAAAAATACTAGAGTGGTTTGCCATTTCCTTCTTCACTCATTTTACAAATGAGGAAACTGAGGCAAAGATACCAAAGTAACTTGCCTATGGTCACATAACTCATTAGTGTCTGGGGCCTGGTTTGAATTCAGGAAGATGAGTCTTCCTGACTCCAAGTCCAGTACTCTGTCCACTGTGCCACCAAACTGCTTGATTTCTTACCTGACTGATAAAAATTTACATGTGAGTGATGTCTCAAGTCCCGGTAAATAAACAACAATGAACTATGCCCCGTCTGAACTTCATTGTTCACTTATGAAGTATATAGAGTATTACTTGAGCAAATAAATTATCCTCTCAGAAGTGTAGCCTAATTTATGTGAGTGGTAAAGATGTAAAGCAGAGTGAGATGTAAAGCAGAACATGATTTTACTATCCATTAACCTACACACTGTGATTAAGTCTAAGAATTCATTGCCTATTTAGTAATTCTCCAGAATAGTTAGAAAATTAATGATGGGAAAACAGAGGGACACTCCTATGCCAGACCACATTAGGCTAACAAAACAAAAACCAAACCAAACCCCTATGGCCATCCAAGTGAAGTCATTAGCACAGGTCTTTCCTATTGTCATTCCCAAAGCATATTCGTTTTCCCCTCTTCCTCCATGTAGAGACAGCAGTAAAGCAAGGCTCAGTGTGAAGCTAGGAGGTCTTTGAGAGCTTCTACCAGTTGGAAGAGGGTAATAAAAGTCTCTAGCAAAGTTGGTGAGTTTCTTTGAAAAAATGCTTACAAATATCCCCAAGAAGAAACAGCTAAATGGGAAAAATGTAATTTTGATAATAGAAATTAATTCAAATGTCAGGAAGGTTGCTAAACAAATAAACCAACTGAACCTTTGCCCTGGGTACTTCTAATAGTTAAAGTCAACCTGTAACTTAATATAAATGTGACACAAAAATTTATTAGAGAGTAGTGACACATCTTTGAGCAGTATCATTCATAATTCAAATCTCAAACCTAGCTTGGTGCTTATTATCTGAATTATGAATTTAGACTTCAAAGTAAAGGATACAACTTTAAAAATCCAAGGTGCTGTAAGGATAGAATTCATCCCTGGTTCAGATATCAAGAATTTGTGAAATTTCATTTCTTAAGTTCTAAAATTACAAGATAGTTTCCCCCATAAAGTGGTTTAATATCGTTGATGAAGAGGGCAGACAAACATTAGAATTTTGACATGATCATATCCAGAAATACTACATACTGCTCTAGGTGAAAGAGCAGAATGTGGCCTCTTGCATTCAAAATGCAACCTTGACTTTAAAGTGTTAGTTAAATGGTAAATCTGTTTAGAATTTATATGAACATTCAGCTACTTGTCTTAGTCATTTTTAATGGAAAAAAAAACTTCTGGGTATAATTTTTAACTCGAGATTTAGAGGGTAAGTTTATGACTTTTATTAGGAAAAACTGACTTTCAATTATACTAATAGAATTTGGATGCATAATTTTCTACATATTTTATGCTTTCATGTGAAATATCAGAAAATGTAAAAACTAAGGAAAACATAACAGAATTGTCTCCCACCGTTTTGGCAGAGCTTTGTAGAACTTGTCATTTTTCACATGCAAATACTAAATTTAAAAAAAAAAAACCTCTTGCCAGACTTTGCCAAATTTATTAGAATTCAAATGTTGCCATCTGTCAGTAAATGCTTTGATATGGCAAAGTGACTAAAATCAAACACTGGAACACACTGGGTCCTGAACAGACTTGCTCCAGGTGAACTTTTACTGTAGATTATTTGGCAATCAAATTTATCTTGAATTTTTTCTCAAGGGAAGCTGAGCCAGAAATGCTAATGCAGCAACTTCCTTGAAACTGACCATTTAAAAATTTTTGTATTATGAACAACAGTTTTATGTGTTGATAGGAATAGTGTCTATAAAGTTTTTCTCTCTGAGTTGCAGAATAGATGTTTTGCATCTTTCTAAAGTCTTCCTAAATAATACTGTCAGTGTTTGAGTCAGTCTTGCCAGTGTGGCTGAATCAGAGCAGTCACAGTAAACACCATCTGTGACTTGATGGCACATCAGTGTCAGGAAGGGAACGTAAGTGACCATTACAAAACATTGAAGCTTTACAGACACAAGTTGAGTCAATAAAACTGCCCTTGACACTGTAGTCTTGCTTTTTAATCTGTTATTACCCTATCTCAATATCTTTTCCTGCAATTGCCTTCTTATCATCTTTGTCTTCTTGGATTCTGGCTTCCCAAAGGAAACCTGGTACCAACCTGGTTTGCCTTTTTAGCTTATATTTGGTTGACTCTGGATTTACACTTTTCTCTATTCTCAGAAAGGAGGTAGGGCTTAATGATTAATGATTGCCTAACCAACTCTATCCTCCTCTGAGCACTGAGTTAGAAGTTCTTTGTCTCCTCTATACACTACCTTTATCACCTTAAAAAAAAAAGATGAAAGGAACATGATCTGTCTCCTCATGTTTCTACATAAGGAAGCTAAGATCAAATCCTCAAACATCCTTCAAAAAAGTTTCACATAAAGAGAAACTATTATAGAATGAGTTTCAACTTTCAAAAGTTGACTACACCTAAACTTTGAGGAAGGGCTTATTTAATTTTTTTCCCTAATTGAAAACTAATCAAACTAAAAATGAATGGAAAGGTAAATATGAAATCTTTTAAATGGTTAATTTTTTTAAAAATCCTTAACTAATCATAAAAATCTCTAACGTTACCAACCAGATATTCCTTGTGATAAAAAAAAAAAAAACACGATTTGTTTGAGTACTTGGCAAAAATAAAGTTGGGTAACCACTGGGGTATATGTGATCAACTAACGAAGAAACAAATATCACCTTAAAGTCAATAGTAGTTCAGTGATAATCTCAAGAGCACAAGCCAGGGAGACTCATGAAAGAGGATCAGGTCAATTTATATTCCATAAGAAAATCAAATCAGATGTTATTTCAATGACAATTTTTAAAGTAACTCAAACTACCATTCCTCAAGCTGCTTTATAATAATAAAAATAACCAAAATTTCTTAGGAATCATGACAAGGATCATGAGATGAACTATAAAACTGAATGAGGATGTGTGATTTTTATAAAATGTTTTCAATTAAAAATATAACAATGCTTCTTACTTTATACCAAAATCAGTAACATACCTGAGAAATTACATAAAGCTAGCCACACAGACTCTTTTATGTAGTGTGCCTTGTTAAACATCCAGGGCCTTTCCCCTTCTCTCTCAGTCCAGGAACTTGAAAGGCACTACTCATTGGAAGCCTCTTCTGTGAAGCCTCTCCTGGCATTTCCCATCCCCATCCCAAAATGGAAATGATTCCTCTTCATCTTTCCATTAGCACCCTGCCAGACCTCTTTCTTGCCTTTATCTCCTTTTCCATAGAAATTTGCATATGTGCCTTTCCTGAGTTTACAATGTATAAGACTTGAGCATAGAGTTGGTGCCCTACTGTTGACCTCCAACACCTAGTATTTTACCTTGTACACATAAGAGGTGTTTCTAAAATTCATAGAATGAAACTATTACAATTATAGAAGAAAAATTGGAGCTACAGACTAGTGTCAATCAAATTTTTTATGCTACAACATACAAAAAAGAAAACAAAACGTCTATTTTCTTTGTATCTAATGTCTGTATAATATCTGAAACACAGTAATCACCTAATAAATTTCTGCAGATTGACTGTAAAAGTATGTATTATCTAGAATATAATTAACCACCTACTCTGTTCATATTTAAATTTCCCATTCTCACAAATTTTACTTCTACAATCTTAATTATTAACTAATTCAAAGCCAACTATACTTGGGTGGTTAAAATTTTGTTTTGAATTCACTATAAGAATTAGGACAATCTATATTCTATACCTTATTCTACATATTGTAAACCTTATTTAAAATTATGTAAAAGAATCCTAATTGATTTCAATTAAGATATAGTTTCCAGTGATTTGCCCATTATTTTATGATGGATTTCACCAGTACACTCTGAAAAGAGTACAATATAAACTCATTTAACTGACTGTAGACTTTCTAGATCTATCATTTTTCAAGGCTATTTTAAAGTTTTAAATCTATGCTTGTCTCACTGTAGAGGATCCCCAAGAGAAAGACACCAAGATATTGTTTTTCTTTGTATTAGTCATATTACTCAAATATTCCTGGATCTGGGTTATACTGCTCAGTTCTGAGCTCTTTTTTATTTAAATCCATACATCAGTGTTCATTGGAGCTTTGAGCTAAAGTTCAGTTCAATAGGTCACAGACCAGGGCATGAGAGAACAGTATATTGTACATCATGTATTAGTATACAGTTCCCGTCTGGAAGATACAGCTGCAGAGTTACTGTCAGACTTTGTAGAATGCTGCATCACGCAAATCCTGCACTACTCTGACAGCCACATTTTACCATAACCGATATAAATCTGTGCTGACATGAAGTGCGAAACAAAACCGATTTTTTTGGAGTAAACATATGACAACTGCGGAATGCTTTCACTGATAGCTGACATTTGGGCATTATTCATGCTGAAAAATGTGACTTTCTTTGGGAAATCAACTCTTTAAGCTTAAAAGATAGTCACCAGCTTAGCCCTAATATGACAGTACAAACGCATGGGACAAAACTGCTAGCAGAATGCAGACAATAATTCGTACAAGTCAGGGGGCTGGGAAGGTAGGAAAATGAGAGGGTCCTTTTAGTCTCAGGAAATTGTCTAATTTGTTTTTTTCCCTAGTGTTGCTCAAACTCAAATATAGGAACTTCTGTGACATTCCTGGGGTTTAAAAGGTATATGATAAAAATCTGAAAGAAAATAGACAAACTAGGAAAAGGACAATAGTTTCACACATATGAAAAGTATGCCCCTCTCCAAAAAAAAAAAAAAAAAAATCACTCCAGACAAGGAAATAAATTCTGTGCATCAGGAAATTTAGAATGAGAAGTGACCTTAAGATCTACTCCAACCTATAATTTTCTACATGAGTAAAACTGAGGCCCAAACAGGTTAAGTAACTTCTCCCACTAAATTATACTGGTAGTAAAATGGCAGAATCAGCATTTAAAACCCAAGTCCTTGTGACTCTGAGTTTAGTGGTCTTTGAATTATATCACAGTGCCTCTTCTAAGACAGATAAAAACACTATTAAAATATTAAGGATAATAGCTAACATTTATATAACATTTTAATAATTGGAAAGCACTTTTATGTGTATTACCTCATTTGACCTGACCTCATTTAATTCTCTTAACAGCTCTGTGAAGTAGGTGCTTTTATTTTACCCATTTTGTCTATGAGGAACCAGAGTTTGAGATCAGTTAAGTGACTTTCCCAGAACAGTATCTGAAAATGAAGAGGTAAGAGTCTTTATCAGGTCAACTAATTGCACTGAAACAAATATTTTTACTCCTTTTGTTCTATAACATCTCTTTTACACTTACTTCATTTCCCTTTCCTTATAACTGTGTTTGTGTATTATTATATGAATCTCACCCCCCATAGAGGTTTTCAACTAGATTGTACTTTTTTTGCTTTACTTATAATCATGCCATTTAATTTCTTTCATATATTCATTCAACAAGTCTTCAGTTCAACTCATCCTTCTGTGACATGAACTCACAATCTTTCAATATTCTGTATGCTGTCTGGTTTATCGATATTCTTTTCAAACTATGATTCCCCAAAATAAACAGATATGGTCTGACCAGAACAGAGAACAGAGAGACTATCAACCTCTTCTTCATGCAAGCTATGTCTCTTAAAGCAGAACAAGATCACATTAACTTTTGCCAACATCTCACACTTGAATCACTGAGTTTGCTGTCCAGTGGAATAATCTCTGGCCCTCTTCTCAACCCTTTCCAATCTGGTGGCTTTGGATCCCACCACTCAACTGAAATTGCTCTCTCCAAAGATTTAATAACTGCTCAATTTAAGTGTCTTTTCTCAGTCACCTCTCAATCCATTTTACCTCTCCAGCTTTTGATGCTATTAAATACCTCCTCTCTCTCCTCTCCTACATCCTATCCTTTAAGCTCTACAACACCGATTCTCTTACTTCTCCTATCTGTGTGACAATTGCTTCTCAGTATCCTTTCCTGAGGGAGATGATCCCCATATTTCTACATGCAAGCATCATCTCCTCCTGGAATATTTGTCCTGCATTACCCATTGTCTACTGAATCTGTGTGCTTGGTAGGGATATCAAAATCAACATGTCCAACTTGGAGCCACATTTTTCTCCAAAACCTGTCCTTCAAAATTCCCCATTTGTTTTGAGGACAGCATATCCTGTCACAGTCATCCAGTTACCTTACAAGCCTGTCTCATTGTCTCAACTTTGATGGCAACTTTCCTTCATCCTTCTCTCTCACTTCCCATATCCAATAAGTTGTCAAGTCTGCAATCACATCTCTCAAATAAGTCACCACTTTAGCCAAGTTAACCTTATAATTAGTCTCTCTTGTTACATCTTCTTTTCTGTCCTTCACAGTGATCCTCATTGATGTTCCTGGAACACAGATTTGACTATGTCACTCCTCCACTCAAAAATGTCTATTTCATTTAGCAGAAAACACAAAATTCTCAGCCAGGCATTTAAAGCCACCTACAATTTGGCTCGCACCTTTCCAGTTATTCTACATGACTCACCTTTATATATTCTTTCTTCCAATCAAAATGTACTATTTGTCCTGCCTTATACTTCACAATCCAGTTCTGCTGCATGCACAGGGAATCTCCCTTGTGTGGTAGGGATTCCTCTTCACTTTCATGTGTAGAATCTTTAATTTCACATGTAGAATGTTTTTTAAATTATTTTATTTGTTTTCAGTGTTCTACAATCACTTCCATATATCTTAGATTTTTTTATATAGGTTCTACACATACATTCCTATTAAATACATTTTCACCTTAGTCATGTTGCATAGAAGAATTAAAAAGAATGGGAGAAATCATAAAACAAACCAAACCATAACACAAAAGAAAATGATTTGCTTCATTCTGCAATCAAATTCCATAGTTCCTTCCCTGGATGTGGAAGGCATTTTGCCTTAAGAGACCATTGGCAATTATTTAAGTCCTTGCATTGCAATGAAGTCCTAAGTCTACCAGAAAAAATTCCTCACACACTGTGTTGTTGCTGTGTGCAAAGTCCTCCTGGTTCTGCTCCTTTCACTCAGCATCAGTTCATGTAAGTCTTTCCAGACCTCTCTGAAGTCTTCCTGTTCATCATTTCTTACAACAATAGTATTCCATTACATTCATATACCACAACTTGTTCAGCCATTCCCCAATTAATGGGCATTCCCTTGATTTTCAGTTCTTGGCCACCACAAGGAGAGCTGCTATGAATATTTCTGTACATGTGGGACTTTTTCCCATTTTTATGATCTCTTGGGGATACAGTCCTAGAAGCAATATTGCTGGTTCAAAGGCTATGCACATTTTTGTAGCCTTTTGGGCACAGTTCCAAATTGCTCTCCAGAATGGTTGGATGAGCTCACAGCTCCACCAACACTGAATTAGTGTTCCAACTCTCCCACATCTTCTCCAGCATTTATCATATTCCTGTTTTGTCATGTTAGCCAATCAGATAGGTATGATGTGGTATCTCAGAGTTGTTTTGATTTGTATCTCTCTAATCAATAGTCATTTAGATCATTTTTTCATATAACTATAGAAAGCTTTAATTTCTTCCTTTAAAAACTGCCTGTTCATAACCGTTGACTATTTATCAACTGGGGAATGACTTGTATTCTTGTACATTTGACTCACCTCTATATATTTTAGAAATGAGGCCCTTATCACAGACACTAGTTGTAAAAATTCTTTCCCAGTTTTTTGCTTCCCTCCTAATCTTGGTTGCTAGAATCTTTAATTTCCTCCAAAATACATACCTTAGGTGTCACTTTCTAAAAAAGTCCTTTCCTGAAACCTCAAGATCAAAAAATTAATATTTATTAAGCATCGATGATGTGCCATGACCAGTACAAAGGGTTGGGAATACAAAAAAGGGGGCAAAGTTGGTCATTTTCCCTCTTGAAATTACTTTTTAATTATTTTATTGTTACTTATCTCTGTATGTGTTTTATTTATCTTTCCCCCTCCTACTTATTTGAATATAAATTCTTTTAAGGCAGGGATGGTTTTTCTTTTCTTCTTTTTGTAGTTCCAGTACCTAGCATACCACCTTACATATAATAGAAACTGAATAGCTACGTGTTCATCTGAACAGAAAGAGACAAAAAGAAGGCATGGTGTTTGACCTCAATGATCTTTCCTTGTTACTGTCTTCAGTAGGTGTTCTTGGCCTTTGTTACCTTCTCTTTAGAGTAGGGGTAGGAAAAAAAATAATTCCTTACTCTTCCTTAAAGTGGTTTCATTTCTATACTATTCCAAACAGAAGGTAAGAAAAAATTTTAAAATGCATTCCACAGAACATGGAATACAGAAGGTTCAGTGGTTTTTCCAATCACCAGGGCATACAGAGAAGCAGGCTTCAGGAAAGAACATATAGTGCTTGCATTAAGGATATAGTTAGGAGGTAAGGTCTGGAGAACTACAGGTCTTCTAAGTTTTTATCTTTCCACTCTTTTTCCCAGAAAGTAATAGGCAGCATTGTTTCTTTGTCTTTCTGAAAGGAAAGCAGCAATATCTTATTTTCTCTGTGTCTGGAAGTCCATGTGGTTTTTTGCTAAGGTAGATCAAACTAGGTCTTAGAGAAGTAAGAGATTTCTCCCTCTTTGTAATGAGGCTTATATGTCTTATGGCTTAAAAGAGAAATCATAGATGGAGAACTGAGGTCTTAGAAGTCATTAAGTACAAATTCTTAATTTTTTTCCTACTATTTATTTTAAATTTAAATTTTTTGGTTATATTTAAAGTTCCAATCTTCTTTCCTCCCTCCCTCCCCACCCTTCCTTGTTAATGAGGAAATTAATGCTTCAAAAAGTTAAACAATTTGTTTAGGATCACATAGATCACATAAGTACTAAATATGGAACCAGCATTCCTGACTTCTGTCAGCTCTTACAGCAGATCTTTTGTTGTTGTTGCTGAGTCCTTTTGCAGTTGTGGCCAACACTTTGTGACCCCATTTGGGGATTCTTGGCAAACACACTGGAGTAGTTTGCTATTTTCTTCTCATTTTTCATCTTAGCAGATGAGAAAACTGAGGAAAACAAGGTAAGAGTTCAGATTTGAACTCACAGATGAGTCTTCCTGACTCCAGTTCCAGCTATTTATCCACTGTACCACTTAGTTTCTCCAATACCAGATCTAGTAATTTTTCTTCAATGCACAACACTGTTAAGGATATTATAAATTTATATGAATTGTTTTTGAAGGATTTGTACGTTTCTACTAAATCTAAAAATTTCCTCAAACTCTGTGTGCTTACTGGTTCCCATTAGGGAAGTTTTTTCACCTCTCCTCAGCAAACCTATCTGTTCATTCAGAGGGTTTCATTCTGCCAAACATTCTATTGGCCACTAACAAAAATATATCCCAGTAAAGGAAGCACTGGGGCTTTAACAGATGTAGTGGAAAAATTTCAGGCAGTGTTTTTAACAACAGTTCCAAAAGAAGCTTGCATTCCCTTGCAGTATACTGTAAAACATATTGAACTTGAAATCACAAAATTTGTTGCTGGATTTAAATCCCATTTCCAACAACTTTCTAGTTCTCTTGCCATGGGCAAGTCAAAGCCTTTTAAAATCTTACTTTCCTCATCTGCAAAATGGAATTACCTCAAAATGTAGTCAGAAGACAAAGCTTGGCAAATATTAAACAGTTATGTAGTATTAGTTATTATTATTCATCTGATAAAATTCCATATAAGCCTTATTTCCATCTATATTTCTACCTTACATAGGCAAAAAATAGGGATTTGATAACTGACTAGAACCCTGAAATATGATCTGAAGTTCTGAGGAATATGCATTCCTTCTCCATTTGGGACAAATGCAATTAGTGAGCTAGAAGGTAAATCAGAGTCATGCCCAGGAATTCTTAAAGGGATACACACAATCTGTGGGTCCCAGACTCAGAGGAAGGGATGAGGACTATAAGAAGGGAGCAGCAGCAGTAGAGGGGAGACAGAATCCCTGGATCTGCCCAGGATTTAGTGGGATGAAAGAGAAAGCCCCAACAGAACAAGGGCAACAGATGAAAGGCTAAACTGAAAGGAGAAAGTGAAAGCAAGAATGAGCTGCACTGAATAAGGGAGAACTCAAAGACAGCCATCTGGTCCTATAAGACTCTCAGAACAGAAGACCCGGGCAGAAGTTACTTGATGGACTCACTTGTTCAAGAGCTGAGGAAAGTTTAAAAATGAAAGCTTGCTCTTTCTCTAGTTCTCCTTGTATCTGTCCAATAACAGGTACTATACACTCTGTACACTCCTTTAGCTAAATGTGTTTCTCCCCCCTCTCCCAAACATTCAAAGATCAGTGGTTGGAGATAAACAAAAATTTAATTAGGACCAAAAGTCTAGTATCTGTCTGAATGTCAGGAATTGCCCTAACTGGTGGCACTTACCTACAAGTAATTGTATCAATCACATTTCATCTAAAATAAATTCCATAAAATAGAGAAGTGGAGTGCATGGATCTGAGGAACGCTCAACTTTTCCTAGGCTAAGTGAGCTGATTATTATAACAGGCTGTGGGTGATAAAATCTCCTGGATTCGGTCTTTTGCTTTACTTTGTGCACCCTGCACATAACACAGTGTCAGACATAATAGGGCTTCACCTGTCTGTCCTCTCCTGTGCAGTCAAACAAGGCTTTCCTTACATGAGATAATCCATCTCTAATTAATCTCTGTGTCTTTCCTCTAAACATCTTCATTGCTTGGAATGCAATTCCAAGCATTGTCCTCTGACTACATTTTGAGGTAATTCCATTGTGCAGATGAAGAAAGTAAAGCTTTAAAAGACTTTGACTTGCCCATGAAAGTTGTTGGAATTCTTTACCTCCTGAAATTCTTCCTTTTGCAATATGAAGCTCAAATGTGACTTTTTACATGAGTTTTTTGTTTCCCTCCAACTGCTAGTGTCTTTCTTTCCTAACTACCTTACATTTGCTTTATATCCATATATGTATATGTACGTATATATATATGCATACATACATATGTATATATTTATAAGCACACATTTGTTGTTTTCTCTGAGAGAATGTAAAATCTTTGAGAGTAGAGACTGTTTTATTCTTTGCACTTGTAGTCTCAGAATCTAGCACAGTGCCTAGTACCTATTAGGTGTTTCATTAATGCTTGTTGACTGACTGTGGGTGACCTCTTTTTCCTACTCTTATGAGAGCTCCTTCCCAGAAGTTTCAATTCCTAGTTCAGGACAATAATCCTTTATGCATCCTCTAGAGAGTAAAGTTTTATTACAGAGAATTTGTTACCCTACACTTTTTTGCCGAGCATAAGGGGTCCTTAGGATGTAGGCTTATGTCAGTGGGGTCTCTGGCTGGACAGTGGCCTGTTATGGAGCTTATTCACAGTTCTGACAACTCAGATAGGATGATCAAAGATCACACTTTTAACTTGAAGCAGGCAGGGACAGTACAGGAAAAATTATTAACACCGCCCCTTCCATATAACATATTACATGGAATTGTGATTTTGAATAGCAATAATAAAGTCTAGAATATAGTCTAGTGGAAGTCCAAGAAGTTGTTTTCGTTCAGTTTTGTCTGACTTTATGTGATCCCTATGGATTTTTTGTCCCTCAGATTTTCTTGGCATAGATACCAGAATACTGTCATTTCCTTTTCCATTATGTTCTCATTTTACAAAAGAGGAACTGATGCTAATAGGGGTTAAGTGACTTGCCCAGAGTCACACACCTAGCAAGTGTCTAAGCCTAGATTTAAACTCAAATCTTTCTGACTTCAGGGTTGGTGTTCTAGCCATAGCACCATCTAGCTACACGAGTCAAGAAGACCAGGGTTCAAGAAGACCTCTTGGCTGTGTGACCATGGGCTAGTCTTTTAACTTTTCAGTCACTAAGGCAACTATCTAAGGCTCTAACCTGCAGAGTGGGTGGTGATCTGCATTGACCAAAGGAGTTTCCTCACTGAGATTTTCCAGTACCACTGATAACACAGGTTTGTTTAAAAAACATCTATACCTAAAAAAATAATACATGTACAATGGCAGGAACAAAGGAAGCATCTAATATATACTCATTGATTGATCAACAGTTGCACATAAATGTGGGTTTTTTGGATAATTGTGGGTCCCCTTAATGTATTTTTTTTTTAAATCACTAAAAACTAAAAGCATATGCTTCCTGTAACTATTCTCCAACATGAGCTAACAAATGAACTGCTGCTGGAAAACGTATGGTGATATAATACATTAAAATGAAAAAACAATAAATCTCAAGAACGTAAAGCTCAGGTTAGTTTCTGTGGGTTCTTTATTTAAACAACTAGGAATGCAAATGGTTTACCATTCTGAACTGCTTTCATTTATAGCTGCCAAAACCTTTTGGTATCTTGACACATGACTATAGTTGTATTTCAGGCTTTAAATATCCCATTAGAGAAGAAGTAGCAGCATTCTGTTTGGCCTACACAGCTACAAAACAAAGGAGTTTGAATGTTCTGCCCTAATGACTGAAATGTCTTCTTGATAAACACAGGGCTTAAATTTTTTTTCCTCATTTTTTTCCTTCCACTACATTTATTTTTAGTTTTCAACATTCATTTCCACAAGATTTTTGAGTTTCAAATTTTCTCCCCATCTATCACCTCCCCCTGCCCCCAAACACCATGCAATCTGATTACCCCTTCCCCCAATCAACCTCCCTTCTATCACACCCCTTCCTTCCCTTATTCCCACCTTGTCTCTTTTCTTGAAGGGCAAGATAGATTTCTATACCCCATTACCTGTATTTCTTATTTCTCAGTTACATGTAAAAACAATTCTCAACATTCATTCCTAAAACTTTGAGTTCTAACTTCTCTCCCTTCCTCCTTCCCCATCCATCCCCTCTAAGAAGGCAAGCAATTGAATATAGGGTATATAGGTGTAGTTTTGCTACAAACTTCCATAATATTCATATTGTGAAAGACTACCTATATTTCCCTCCATCCTATTCCACCCCCCATTTATTCTATTCTCTTTTTACCTTATCCATCCCCAAAATGCTTACTTCTAATTACTCCCCTCTTCTCATTTGCCCTCCCTTCTATCATCCCCCCATCTCACTTATCCCCTTCTCCCCTACTTTCCTGTAGTATAAGATAGATTTTCATACCAAATTGAGCCAAATGTGATGAGAGTAAGCTTCACTTTTTCCTTCTTACCTCCCCCTTTTCCCCTCCATTGAAAAAGCTTTTTCTTGCCTTTTTTATGAGAGATAATTTGTCCCATTCCATTTCTCCCTTTCTCCTGACAATATACTCCTCTCTCAACCCTTAATTTTATTTATTTAGATATCATCCCTTCCTATTCAACTCACCTTGTGCTATCTGTCTATATATGTGTGTGTGTGTATGTGTATAATCCTTCCAATTACCCAAATACTGAGAAAAGTTTCAAGTGTTACAAATATTATCTTTCCATGTAGAAATGTAAACAGTTCAGCTTTAGTAAGTCCCTTATGATTTCTCTTTCCTGTTTACCTTTTCATGCATCTCTTGATTCTTGTGTTCGAAAGTCAAATTTTCTATTCAGCTCTGGTCTTTTCATCAAAAATGCTTGAAATTTCTCTATTTCATTGAACAACCATTTTTTCCCCTGAAGTATTATACTCAGTTTTGCTGGGTAGGTGATTCTTGGTTTTAGTCCTAGTTCCTTTAACATCTGGAATATCCTATTCCAAGCCCTTCAATCCCTTAATATAGAAGCTGCCAGATCCTGTGTTATCCTGATTGTATTTCCATAATACTCAAATTGTTTCTTTCTGGCTGCTTGCAATATTGTCTCCTTGACCTGGGAACTTTGGAATTTGGCTACAATGTTCCTAAGAGTTTTTCCTTTCAGATCACTCTCACAAGAGGTGAATTCTTTCAATATTTATTTTGCTCTCTGGTTCTAGAATATCAGGGCAGTTTTCCTTGGCAACTTCATAAAAGATGATCTCCAGCCTCTTTTTTTGATCATGGCTTTCAGGTTGTCCCATAATTTTTAAATTGTCTCTCCTGGATCTATTTTGCAGATCAGTTGTTTTTCCAATGAGATATTTCACAATGTCTTCTATTTTTTTATTCTTTTGGTTTTATTTTGTAATTTCTTAGCTTCTCATAAAGTCATTAGCTTTCATCTGCTCCATTCTAATTTTTAAAGAACCATTTTCTTCAATGAGCTTTTGAACCTCCTTTTCCATTTGGCTAATTCTGCTCTTTAAAGCATTCTTCTCCTCATTGGCTTTTTTGGGCCTCTTTTGCCATTTGTGTTACTCTATTTTTAAAGGTGTTAATTTCTTCAGCATTTTTTGGGGTCTCCTTTTGTAAGCTGTTGACTTGCTTTTCATGATTTTCTTGCATCACCCTCATTTCCCTTCCCAACATCTCCTCTACCTCTCTTACTTGATTTTCAAAATCCTTTCTGAGCTCTTCCAAGGCCTTCTATTGTCTTATTCTTTTTTCCTTTTTGGGCATTTTCCCAACCAGTTATTTGACTTTTGGGTTCTTTGCCAAGGAGAGGGTATATTCTGGGGACCTGTAAATTCTCAGTTCCTCTAAGGTGGTACAACCAAGGGAGAGGAGTTTATTCCTCTCCTGGCCTGCACTATGGTCTGTGAGTAGGATTCTCTCTCCAGAGCCTCCAGCAGCTCCACAATGCCAGCCAGCCCTCCTTCTTTCCCCAGGGCTGCTACTCAGGGCTGAGATCCAGATCAGCTGCTCAATTTTCCTAGAAGCTTTAGGCCAGGGCTCCAACAATGGAAGCTGTGGCTACCTGGGGCTCGTGTTAGACAACTGCATTCCCTCCTCATACAAGTGAAAGAGCTTTCTCACTTACCTTTGAAGCTGTCTTTGGCGTTTGTGAGTTGAGGAATCTGGGACCCACAGCTGCTGCTGGTGGTGCCTTGAAGCCCACTCCAGTCCTGTCCTTGCCACAGTGCAGACCATGCTGTCACTGGGCTATGTGCTGCTCCATGCCCAGAGGGATAGACCATTCCTGTTGGCCTTCCAGGCTGCCTTGGGCTAGAAATCTCTTTCACTCTGTCGTTTTGTGGCTTCTGTTGCTCTAGAATTTGTTTAGAGTCATGTTGTTTACAGGTATTTTATGAGCTGTGGGAGGAGAGCTTCTAGAGGTGCATCCTTCTACTCTGCCATCTTGGCTCTGCCCCCTCAACATAGGGCTTTTCAGTCTTTTTTCCATCCTAGGTTCCAGTTACTGAATATCAATCTCTTACTTGTTCCACATACTTACTTTTAAAAATTAAAATAAGGTATTTTGCCAGGTACTTATTTGCATTAACATGTCTTCTATAAAACTCTAGATTGCAAATCTACAAATAATAAGGCTAGTTGTACCAGCTGATACTGTTTGGTACATTGGCTTTTCATAGGTGGAATATACTTGAAGACTCAGCAAGCAGCTCACAGGGTTAGAGAGAAGTCAAGAGGGCTATCTGACCTGGGCTTTGAACTCTAGAAAGGTTTTCACTTTAGTAATTAAAGAAATATAATTGATCTACGAAGTATAATTTGAACAGGCTTGCCGTGCTTAATAACAACTGGAACAATGCACAAATTCTAGCTTTTTCTTCCATAACTGGTGGATTTGCAAACAAAAGACTAAAAACCCTCACACATTAGGTGAAATAAAATAAAATGCAGGCTTGATCTTTAGGAGTGCCTTATTTTGTTTTTAGAACTTGATTTTTACTTAAAAAAAACTATCTAGGAGTCTTGAAAATTCTTAGCTTCCCTTGGAGATCTTCAAAAAGGGAAAAATAAAGAGAATACACATTTATTAAGCACCTACTATGTGCCAGTTACTGAGCTAATTGCTTTATAAAATCTTGTTTGACTTTGCTGACAATTATACTGATTATTTAGAGTTGTTTGGTTATTAAGCGTGTGCTTAGAATCCTATTTCTCATGGTTGAAACCAGCATCTTGCTGGCTAGTGAATTTTTCCCTAATCTCCTTTCTGGCACTCATCCATTTTGTTTCATCCCTGTCCTTAGCTATTCTCCCCCAACCCCCTTAGCCCCTACTTCTATAGATCATGTTTTAGAACTTGTAAACACTTCCATCTGCACTCACCTGGCAGTCATTCCTAACCAAGTCCTAGGTTGAGGACTGTGTACTACCTTGCCACATCTTTTGTTCATCAGAGTGTTTTCTCCCAACTGGCCTAAGGCAAAACATTTCTTATATAGCACTGGGGGGGGGGGGGGGGTGTTATTTAACATTAAAATGATGTTCCCTCATTTCCTCTCCTTTCCAAAAATAAGCAACAAAAACCTCAATAAGGAGAAACCACTATACATCCACCAAAATGTACTAAGTAAACACAGTCATTAAAGTTATTTTTTTTTTAAGAACAGTGGTGTTAGACTCAGAGGCATCTGACTGAGCGTGTTGTCTTCATCTAAATGTTGAGTAGGCAATCTACATTACGGGAATGAAAGGTGCAATGGTTAGGTATTTTGATTAAATTTATTGGAAAATATGGCTGAGGTAAGGCATTTTAATTAGTAACAGAGAGAAGACTGAATTAATCTCCAGCAAAGCCCAAATTGTTGAAGCAATAAAATGTAGAAAACGTGTCAGAGGCATGATTTACTATGATGATGGAACATAATGCAATTTCCATCCTGTAGAGTAAGATGAGTTCAAGGATAAAGTAACTGTATAATTGAGAAAAGCTGTGGTTGGTAAGCACTTCATAAAAATCATTTTTCAACAATCCTCTCTGGAACACCTTTACACAAAGATAAATTGAAGCTTCGGGGCGGGGGGGGGGGGGTGTCAAAAGACTACATATAACCCAAGGTTCATCAGGAGACATAGAGACACTATTAAACCAGATCTCCGTTTTCAAAGAAAAATTTTATTATTATTCTAAAATCTTGAAAAAATGTATATATTATCCCCAAATTTCAATTGATTTTAATTAATGTCGATGAATTCAATTTGTATTATCCATAAATTACTTTACTATGTATCCTCTAATATTTTAAAGCTGTGATGACATGGTCCATGCTAAGTGAACTGACTGTAGGTATATCACATCTGAAAAAAAATCTGGTGCTGAAATTAAGTAATGCTCGGTAACAGTGAGCCTTGCATATTTAACGATAAACATTTTTGTAATAGTGCTTTAAATTACTTAGGCATAAAAGGTAAGTCATTTAAAATATTTAATTAACATTTACACACAAAACAATTCCAGGGTGGATTGATTCTGGGGGTCGGGGAAGGGAGAAGAAAATTTATGGCCACCATGTCTCCCTCCCCTGAAGGGAGAAAGCAGCCAAAATTTTACTTTTCTCTCCTCCTCCAGATCTGATCTCATGAATAAGAATCAATTATCATTCCAATTTTCTAACACTCCAATTTGTTTCATCAATCTGAATTGATGACAATCAATTTCATTAAATGAATATTTATTGAACATGTACTCTAGGCATCATGCTAGATTCTGAGTGAAGATACAAAGAAAAATAAAAAGTCAATTCTTATCTTAAAGGAGCATACAGTCCAAGAGGTAAGATAAGACAAAAGGCCATAACTATAGGGCAGAATATGTTTGCTGGAAACAAGGGTTAGATGAAAGAAAGCCAATACTTCCCAAAGTGGATACAAATTGCACAAATCTGTATTAATAGGGAATATACTTCCTATGGGGTCCCAGGCCTCTAGATTCAGTTGCAAATAACTCATGGCCAAACCTTCCAATTTAGTAGTCAGAATCCTAAACTTGGGGCATCCAGAGGTAAAGGACTAAACAAATATGTAATGCCGAAGAGAACAGCACAGGAAGACTAAATCCTGGGATGAAAAGAAAAAGCAGAAAGAGCTGTCTCTACCGGTCAAAGTATTTCTTTTCAATCAGCAGAAAAAAAAAAAAAACCACTGGAATAAAGGCCCTTCTAGCCTCTCCCCTAGACTACCACAGAAATTTTCACATAGGTCTCTTAGTCTCAAGTCTCTGGATCTGCATTCCAATTAACGTTTCATTGCTAAAGTGTATTTCTAAAATGTAGTTAAGCTTTATCATGTCACTTCTACTTAATAAATTCTAATGGCTCACTATTACCACTATGAAACAAGCATAAAGTAAATACCAAATCTAGGGGTCTTTTTCTCAGTTCATGACCTTTCTGACTTCTTTCAGCCTTTGGTGCTGTTAATTACCCTGTTCTCCTAGACACTCCCTACTCCAGGTTTTTGTGAACTTCTCTGTCTCTGCCTTGCTCCTCTCCTTTCTTCATAATCAAAGCTCCTCAACTAGATCTTTTGCTGGGTCTTCATCTAGATCTTGTCCACTACCCACTGGTGTACTCCCCCATACCTTCACCCCATTCAAAGGGTCTGTCCCAGGTCCTCTTTACTTCTTTCTCGATATGTCTTTTTTATTATTGATTTGTACCTTGTAATTCTTTTTTTTTAAAAATAACTTTGTTTTCAGTTTTCTACAGTCACTTTCATATATCTTAGATTTTTTCCCCCTCTCTCCTCCTCCTTCCCCCCTCCATGTCCACTCCCTCCCAGAGACGGCATGCAATCTTAGACAGGTTCTATACATACATTTTTATTAAATACATTTTCACCTTAATCATGTTGCACAGATAAATTAAAATGAATGGGGGAAACCATAAAACAAAACAAAACAAACTCAATATCTCTTTCGGTGATCTCATCAGCTCCCATACGTTCACTTATCATCTCTACATAGATGATCCCAATGTCTACATCTCTCTTTGTGTATATACTTACATGTGTACACACACACACACACACACACACACACCACCTCTCCTGTTTGTATCATCAAGCACCCCAAAACATCCAGGACAGGGCCTGCTGTCACAGGTTCACAAAGAACCCACAGGTCTTTCAAATGTTTTTGTAAAAGGAAAGGCAACTTTTGAGGGTTCAACAATTACTTTAACCAAGCACATGTATCATTCACTTAGTTCAGGGGAAAAACTCAGCACTCTAAACATCAGAGAAAATACAGACAAATCAAAATCAACAGACAGGGCTTTCAGCTGCTTGACCATAAGCAACACATACATCACAGATCAACAGACGGAAAACTGCCATACCACACATACATAGTTAGCAGAGAGAAAAACACCTACATCTGGGTTTTCAAAGCTGAGAGGGGCGTCTCCTAAGCAGCTCCCTGGCGTCTCCTCTGGCCAAACAAACACTTCAAATCAGTAAGCCCCAAAGTAAAACCTCACCTCAGGGTACTTATGCATTTTTCAGAGCCAGAGGCCATCACAACCCTTGAGAACCAATGCCTCATTAGAAAATTAACAAAAAGATGTCCTCTCCTAATCAACCTTCCAGTAAGGGACAGGCCCATTAATGGGTGGGGAAGATCTTTAATCTCATTGGCATTACATTGTTCATAAAATCCATCTGCTCTGTGTACATATATTTTTTTTAGACCTCTCATTTTTTTTTTTATTTTTCATTTTTAACACAGTTCATATTACATAAAACAATTTCAGCTTTTGGTCAGGTGAAACTTCTTTTAAAGCATTTACAATATAGACCACAAATGAATTTTTTTTAACATTAACCAACTGAGACACACGTAATAATTATGTATGCACAAGCCCTTGACCTAATTGTCTCCACAGTATTACTAAGAATAAAGGACCCTAACTTATTGTTGTTGGTCTAAAGTCCTAAACCTAATAGCTTAATTTTAGACTTAACCTCAGTTGTTCTCCTACCAACAATCTATAATTTAATAGATCTGGTATTAAGCTTACAAACCTTTTGACTATAGGGAATTGCCACTAAGAGTAGGGACATTGCAGGGAAACAATATCTCCCCAACTTCATGTCAACTGCAGGCAGGAGTAGATTGTCCACTTGTATTCAGTCAGGCTTAAAGTCTGCCAGGTGATAGTGGAGATACTGAGTCAGGAGAATCCTACCTCAGCACAGGCTGAACAGCTGCTCTCCCACTCTTCCCATGAGATCACCTTTTGCAGTTCCTACCAGCATCTCACAGGCTTATTGGCATCATGGATTGGAGGCTCAGACCGCCTTTCTTGCTATCCATACTTGGAGTTAGACTCAGAAGAACAGTCAGTTAATAGTCCCAGAGAATCTTAAAATAGCAAGTTCCAATAACCAGTTTCTGATATGACTATAATTTCACATTGGCTAAGGAACATCTTTGAGGCAAGTCTTAAGTGGCTCACATGCCTTTCTATACATGTTCTAGTTCCTGATTAAATAAGAATCATAAAATCAAATTTACCATTAAAACCTTAACTTTTCCATCAATGCCAGATTTTACCCAAGGTTACCAGCCTCTAGAAAATTTAGTCTAAAGTTCTTTTCCCCAAACTAAAGATGTCTCTGACTCTGGATGTATTTTTTATGTAGCTTTTTGCATAATGTCTCTTCCATTGAAATATGGACTCCTTTGAGGTCAGAAACGATATATTTGTCTTTTTTTTTTAATCCCCAGTATTTGGCACAATGCCCAGAACATCAAAAGTGCTAAATCAATGCTTTACTAACTAAAATCCTTCACAACTTGGCCCCAGTCTACCTTTCCCCTTCATGTACAACATATGTGTGTATACATGTGCGTGTACTCATGTGTGTATTTATATATATATGTATGTATATACATTTGTATGTAGCATACTCATATGTTTTCATGTCTCCACTAGCAGAATATAAGATCCTTAAGCGCAGATACTAGTTCACTTTTATCTTTTTATCTCTAGTGTGTAACACAATATCTAGTATGTAATAGTAGACTAATCCATGCTTGTTCTTTGAATGGTCAAAAACTTGGGAGGCAAAACAGTCAGATGTGACTATTAGTGCTGCCATGTACTCATCAAGTTGTCTTAAAAAAGTCACTTAAGTCTTCTAAGAATCAGTTTCCCTGTCAGTAACATGAAAGAGTTAGTCTAGATCAACAGTGTCAAACACACAGAAATGGAGGCTATTGAACCATACATAAAGATTCCTACAGGCTGTATATTGAAAACCACATATTAACATTTTCTATCATCTATTGAATTGGTATTTACTTTGTTAAATATTTCCAGATTACATTTTAATTTGGGCTGGGCAATACTTATGAGGATTATGCCCCATGGGTCACATGTCTGACACATTTGGACTACATAATATCTAAGGTCCCATCAAATTCCAAGATTATGGGATTCATTATAACCTAGTTCAGGTGTCACCATGAAAGTTTCACTGATTCTCCAACTGAAATTGATCCTCTCTTACTTTGAGTCTCAAAAATTTTTTCATGACCTGTCCAACGCATTTAGAGCATTTAAACTTACATTATACTTATTTATGCACGTGTGTCTTCCCCCTACAAAACTCTAATATCCCAGGGAACAGGAAATACTTAATTTTTATCTTTGCAACCTCAGATTCTTGCACACTCAGGGCACTTAAAAATAAATAACTTTTGAAGTGAAGATTTTAAGGAGACAGCATGATACAATGACAAGAACGCTGACCTGGGAATCCATAGACTTGGGTGTCAATATCAGCTCTACTACTTACTCTATGACTTTTGGCAAATTATTTAGCTTCTCTGTGCCTCAGTTTCTTGATGTAAAATGAAGAGATTGGTTTTGTTGATCTTTAAGGTGGGATCCAGTTCTGAGATTTTATGATCCCTGTACCTATCTGCATCATCATTTCAATCTTACCAGCATCAGGCAAGAACTAAAAAAAAAATTAAACATTTTCATTCCTTTATCTCCATCCAAGGCACTCTTGTTTTTGCCACTATTGGGGTAGACCTATAATTACTATGCTTTTAAATAATTCCTAGATAATTTTTGATTCCACTAAGCACCCATTCAAATGAATATGGAGGTTAACTGAGAGAAGGCGGTGGTAGCAAGGGAATTGCACCCCTTGTTGTAGCATACACAGAGCTAGGCATTGGAACCAGTTTCTTGAGTATTAGCACTCTTGGAGACCTGTTCCTCTTTGGTATGACCACTACAAATTAGTACCAGTTTCTGGTAATGTGTGTCAGCCTCTGGTTGTGAAAACATCCGCAACAAGAGCTGATGTGCTGGATAGTTAGAAAGTGAGTCATTAACCATCCTTTTTTCTCTTTGTCCAACCATGCTACCATCCCAGCTGGTTTGTTGCTCTCTTCCAAAAATCCATATTTACAGAACACACAAATGATAAATGTTGTTACATTCTCATCACTAATATTTCACCCATGTGTGTTTTGTAGTAATTCCAGTGATGCATATTTTTTACAATAATTTATAACATTTTATTCATTTATAATTAATTTCATAACTGCACCTCAGATTTCCTAGTTATATCTGGCAAGAACACAGCTACTCCTATCATCAAAAAAAAGTCAAATATAGATTCTCTGCACTTGAAGCAAGCTATCCAAACAGCAATTTCAGAATGGTAAGATAACACATCATTCTGCAAAGAAAACACATTTCTATTAAAACAAAACAAAACACTGTTAATAGCTTACTGTGGCCTTGAGGCTTCAGCCTGATCTGTTTGAAGTTTTTCTCCGCCTTCCACTTCCATTGTGCAATAAACAATTCTATTTGGAGCAACAGACTTTAAACCTTGAACTTCCATTATAACAATCTAAATATCAGAAAAGAAACAAAAAGGTATTGTGTTACATCGAAGACCAAAAATACAACACATACACGGTAACATTAAGTAATTCCACCCCTGAAAAAAGTACCTTGGGCTTTCACACGTCTAGTATTTTTTCATACTGCAACAGTGACAATCCTGTACCCAGTCTGAAATTCTCTCCATCCTTGAGGCAGAACTCAAATGTTATCTCCTTCATGAAGCAATTCTCAATCAACTTAGATTTTAAGTTTTCTTCCTGATTTGTTTGTAACATTTTGTGACGAGGATAGCACAGAATATTATTCACAGGAATAGTTTCTGAATGAATCATTTACCACTTAGAAAAATCAATCAATATGATTCCATAGGAGCAAGTTATGTCATTTATTTTCTGATATTCTTCAATTTCAACTTTTAACAAGTGAAGATATAATAAAGAAATAATCTCCCCCAAAGTTTATTTAAGCACCAACTCAAATGTCTTCTATAAACTGAAAATTATTTTAAAATATTTGAATTTAAGGCCAATTCTTTAAAACACTTCTAAACTCAGACTGCTAAAATGAAAATGATTTAATGCTAGCCTTCTTAAATGCAAATCTAAAAGATGATTCACAAATGAATCTCAAAAACTATGATGAGAGGCATATGCATGAAATATCACCTACCATAAGGCAATCTTTCTTTCATAACTGATGGGGCACCAATGCCACTGTCCCATTGTACAATGATAAAAGCAGAAGCTTATATTAACATTTTACATGCATTATCTGATTTCCTTTAAAATGCCCCATGAAGTCGACAGCATAGGTATTATTATCCTTATTCTACAGATTTGAAAAGTGAGGCACAGAGATGAAGTAACTAGCTCCACATAATAACAAAAACAAACCAGAACAGCTCACTATGTGTTAGGCACTGTGCTACACACTTTACAGACATTATCTCCTTTGATCCTCACAACAACCCTGGGTGGGAGGTAGGTACCATTATTATCCCCATTTTACAAATGAGGAAACTAAGGCAAATGGAGGTTAAGTGACTTGCCTAGGTTCATACAGCTAGTAAGCATCTGAGGTCAAATTATAATTCCCATCTCTGTGACTCCAGACCAGCTGCTCTATCCACTGTGTCATACAGTAGTAAATAGCATATTTGCGATTTGATCCTGGCTCTCTTGATGCCAAATTTAGCATTTATTTAATGACTGTACCACACTGCTTCTCAGAAATGTTTTAATAGTTATTATTTTGGATTATTACTACCATTGTGAAACTATGGGCAAGTCATTTAATCTTTATGTGACTCAGGCAACTTCCTAGGTCTTGACTGTTATGTCATAAGTTGGGGTCTATTTTAGTAGACTGATCTCCCACTTTGCCTACAATGGCAAAATCTATGTGTACTACCATTTGTCACTAATTTTTATTGTTTTCTATTTTTGGCATATTAGCACTGTACATATGAAAGAGAGAGCGAGGGGCAAAAGTTATGAACATGGGTTCTATGGACTTGTTTTTAAAATAATTTGGTAAATGTATTTCAACATAATGGATTTCCTTTGTAGTCCTAGGCATTTTATTTTATGAATTTTAATATAAAAAGATGACCTTATTTATTTTCATTAAATAAAAGTTGGATGTTCTTTATTGAATCAAGTTTATACTATCATTCATTCTTATAAATTCATATTTTATGGGGTTTTAGATATAATTTCATGCACATACCATTTCCTCTGATGGCTGACTTGGCATGAAAGCATATTATATTTTCATATTCAAACTTAAGAACACTTCATGGTATGCAGTTATTTATCATGAAAAAGCTCCTTCCCCAAGTCCAGTATACTGTGCTATTGGGTTTGTTCATTATAGGAATCACGAGGTGATAAGACATATAAAGGAGACCAATCATCTTCAGAGTAACTGATTCTCCCTTTCAGATAATCCAAAGTCCAAGTATAACCTTCTAGAAAGCTGGGAGGAATAAGATGATATAAATAAATACATAAATTGAATATATAAAACATTTTAATTATTTCTTGTTCTGTATTTGTTTTCCTAGAGGAAAATATGAAAACAATTGGTACCTAAGAAAAATGACCAACAATACAATGAAATCTTTGTAGGTTCAAAGGATCATAGCCTTATAGATGGAAGAAAACCTGGAAGACATCTAGTTCAACTCCTCATTTCATGGCGGAGGAAAACTGTAGCCCAAGGAGATGACACATAGAGTAAGTGGCCAAGAAAGGATTCCCACTCATATTCTGTGATTCCAAAAGCAGAGCCCCTCACTCCATTTTTAATCAAAACGGTTCTTAATCAAAAAGTTTCTTGCATTTTTGCTTCTATTCAACTGCAAATTAACTTATAAAACTATTAAAGATACAACTGAAAAGATGCTTCAAGGAATTAATGGAAAATGATGGCAAATTCCAGAAGCTTCTAATACTTGAGGAAAATGTATCTCAGTCTACATGGAAGCATAACCCTGGAGCAGAGATCAAAGACTATTAATTAAAAAAAAAACAAGTACGTGTAGCTTTCACCACTGAGAGATGTACTGAATCTCTAATGAAACTCCTGTACCAGCTGAGTTATTTGGAATTCCTAACTTGAGGGTCATTTGCACGTTTCATAAATAAAGGCCACATGCAAATCTCTTAATCACCGTGATGTTTTATTATTGGGGGGCGGGGGGTGGGGGTGGAGGTGCTGGTCACGGATACTTTGCTTAATTTTAATCAGATGGTATGATTTTTTACACCTACATTCCTACATTAGGAATGAAGTCATTATGCAGTCAATGTAAGATGATTTAAGAGAAAATGTGTCAACACTGGCCCACATTTCAGATTACTCTCCATTTACATGGCATTTCCCTCTTCAGTCTGTCAAATAGCCAAAGTGTAAAAGAGATGAGAGAAAGCATCTGCTGACACTATTTCTGTCACCTCCATGACAAGTTATTGTAAACAGGACCTCCTCAAACACCCAACTTGTGAAACAATCATTCTGTTCCTTACAACAATACTACCATCTGTGCAGGGAATGGTTTACCCTGAAGAACTGCCAGTTTTAAAAGGTTTTATAAATAGAGTAACAAGTTTATAACTCTGAATTGGTAGAATAATACACAATGATCCCTAAATTGTCAGGGAAAATGGAGGCCAGAGAGATAAGGGAAATTTCAGTTTTGTTCATCATCTAATACCAACCTAATTTTAGTCCTCTGTTTAAATGGCACTCTACTAAGCTTCTTATTTGAGATATTCAAAACTATCTGATTCTGTCATATTTTCATTTCTGAGTTATTTCTGATTTGTTAATGGCTAGGGACAGGAAGATGGACAAGGCGCTGGCAAAGGAAAAAAGAAAGAGAATATATGCTTCTGAATAATTGAGAAGTAAATAAAAATGTATGGTAGCAAGCCTGTTTAAAGATTGATTGTGAAAAAATGGAATAACAAAATGAAAATGGGACAGGTAGAATAACAGATACTTATAATGCTCTCTTTGTAATCATATGTGTAATTCTCAAAATACATCCAATAATAGTGATATGTAGGTAGAGTAACTCATTCCTAGATGTCTTGAAAAGTCAGCAGATTTAGAAACAAAGGAACCCAGGTTGGCACAGTGTTAAAAACACAAAACTACTGTGTTTTAAGTTGTACTGAAATCTCAGCAATTTAGACCCAGATGGAAGGAGGGGGTGGAGAAAAAGGAGGAAAGCATATTAAACTTTCATCCTGTACACATTTCAATCTCAAAGGACAAAGTAACAGAGGACAGAGGTTGGGAAAAGGGGCTGATCACCGTATTCTTACCTCTGAATTTCATTTACAGAAGAACACAAAGGGAGAAAAGACTAAAATGAGACTTTCCTTCCAGCTGCTTTGGCGTGAATAACCACTAATTTAACCAGTTAAGGCTTAAATATCATTAATGGAGAGATTAAAGGCTCTAACATCTAAGAACAGGCTTACACCTAGATCCCCACAGCTTCCAGGGGCAGCCATCAAGTTTAGGGAACATGTATTATATTTCATGTAAACATATATCCTGTAGAGAACCAAATTACATATGCAGTTTTGCTACTTAAGGTATTTGGATCTAGAGTAAATTAAGACTATAAACTCCCATAACAGCTTGGACTGAAAGACAGAAAAAAAGACAAAAGGTTACCTTTAAGCAACAAAAAGAAGGGAGAAACAAACAAAAATACTGCACAAATTTCATTCTTTGTAGTTTTATTGTCAAAAAGAAAACTGGGGGGGTTAACAGCCTCTCCCTCCCCAGAGATCAAGCAAGCAGACCAAACACATTCTAATAGAAAATATTATGAATTCCAACTAAGAAGTAGGAATGATCGAAAAACATCTATATTTGTACATACATGTACATATGTTTAAACACATGTACACATGCATGTATATATGATAATGCACATATATATAAAAATAAATCCTTGCAATCATTTTGGAAAGCAATCACAAAATATACGATTCGTAATTTGTGAACCAATGGTTCATTTATTAATATTATTCTAAACATTCTAAAATGTTATCATAAAAAAGAAATCTATATGTTTATTTGAAATAGCAAAAATGGAAAACAAGCTATATGTTCCATGACTAGATAATGGCTGAATAAATCATAACGCATGAATTTAATAGCTTAATATGGCACTGAAAAGATAAGATATATCATTATAAGGAAATACAGTAAGGCCTCTGAAAAGTGGTGCAAATCAGGATTATCTAAAGAAAAACTATATTCATATTGACTACAAATATATTACATAGTATAAATTATATGTCCTCATATGCATATATACCTATGTATATGTGTGTACATGTATGTGTATATGCATATGAGGTGGGTGAGGGGTGTCAAAACCTCAGACTTCACTGAATTGAGCCAGAGTAGGCAAACCATAGCTTATGGGCCAAATGAAGCCCTGTTCTTGATTTGCGGATAATGAGTCCTATTTTGGATAAGCTTTGAGAAGCCTAAAGGCACCTAGTTTGAGAGGTCCAAAGAACGGGGGGCAAGTTGAGACCGAAGTTCAGGAGAGACATGAGCATTAACTAAATAGATCTAGGATTTATTTGTTTAGTGAAGATAATTTAATCTGTGAGTAGTGCTGAAGTGTCTGAGTGAGGAAGCAGATAGAGAAGAGTAATACTCTAAGGACAGAACCTTGGGGCACACTTCAAATTGGAGGGCTCATATGATATGGACAATGATCAGCAATGAAGACTGAAAGGTGGCACAAGGAAGGCACACAACCCAGTTACTTAATAATATTGGTTCATTGCTTAAGTCCGCATGCATTTGTTTATAATACTTAACTAGGAATTTTCAGGTATAATTTATCTGATATCTATGCATACATATGTGTATATATGTGTGTTTCTGTATGATACATACCATACACACAGAGCTTTTAAGTATAAAAACCAGAAAATGTCATTTTCCTTTCAGCTGACAGACTATCATGTGATTACTCACCTCTAATGTGAATGACAGTACGACATCTGATTTTGACAGCTGAATCTCATTTTCATCTCCCATATCTAAGAAGGCAGAATTCTGTGATCGCTTTAACTTTTGCAATTTAAACTCAGGACCACCTTTAGATACTGGAAGACTTTCCAAATTGGCCATTAGCAAATTCACGGAAGATCTCATCTCTTCTATGAACATGTTCTCCATTTCTTTTGCTACAAACTTGGGAAATTTCCTTTCCTTAAAAATAAAATAAAATAAAAGTGCTAAACATTTTAAATTCAAAATGTTAAGAAATACATTTTAAATTACAACACTGTTAACTCAAGTCATTTTAAAAAGTATAACAAGACGATAGATTTTTCCAAGGCAGTATTACTCAAGAAATAAACCCTAAGCTGACTTCTAGCATATCTGTTCTACAATCTAGCTTAATAGACTAAAGCTTCGGGTCTGAAAAATTCAGAGTTTAAACATATTGACTCTACAATACTGAGGATCAGGACAGTATGCAAGAAGAAAGGTATCATGCCAATCCGCACTAACTTCTGTTGAAAAGGCAGCTCCTTGAGAAAACATAATTATAAAATTCAATTTAATTTTATTTTTAGGTGATTGGATGACTCTCAATTAGCCTCTGATAACCTTTTAAATATTGAGAACTAACTTTTCTTCAGGAATACTATTTAGGATTTAATGTCTTTTATGTTGGGAGTCAAATATTTACATTAACAAAGATATCAAAGGTTTAACAATAAGAATTATTTTGCAACATATTTTTGTGAAATACATAGTACATATTCAACAACATGACCCAAATTTTTGAGATATTATATTTGGTAATTTTTATACTATAAAACATGATATTTTATCAAGTAAATATAGCTAAAATATATTAAAATTTCACATTCTTAAACTCATATTCTTAATCATCAGGTTCACAAAATTACATCAAAGACACTTTTTAAAAAATTTTTAAAAAGACATTTCAGATGAGTATTTGTGTTTATAAGTAGCTGAGTTAATAATATAAATTTTTAAAGGTTATCTGAGATCACAAGTTTATGCAAAATAAGATTATTTATTCTTCAAGGTACTGTTAGTGGGAAGCATTAGGGCAACCATTGTAGGAAGCAATTTGAAATTATGGGGGGAAAGGACAAAAATATGTGTAACAAACAGTAACGTTGAGCATATACCCTAAGAAAATAAATGATAAAAAAAATCCTAGATTCACCAAAACTAGTGACAAAGAAGATGTCTATTAAGTGGAAATACCTAAACAAATTTTGCTACACTAATGTAATGTAATATTATGACAATGTAAGAAATAATGAATATGACAAAAACGGGAAACATGAATTTATGTGAACTGCTGCAAAATAAACTAGGACAAAAAAAACCCATGACATACGTAATCACTACAACTATAAGTGCAAATTCAATACCAACAAAACAAATTAAATTGAATGTTTTGAAATTATAATGATCAAATCTGATTCGAAAGGGCAGATACAGGAATAAATTTCTGTCCCTTATTTGCAGAGATGGAGTACCATGAGTGCAGACCACTGCACATGATGTTGGGCTTGATTGATGGGTTGGTCAGTTTTGATGAACTGTTTATCTCAGTCTCCATTTTTTATTCTTTGTTACAAAGGATGTCTTTCTCAGAGTGGCTATTCAGAAATGCTAATCTTAAGAAGAATTCACATTAAATAGCAATGTAAAAATTTGCAAAGCACTTTTGTTACTAAATCCTATGGAGATAGCCTGAGAAAGGGTCACCATCCCTATTTTAGTGATAAGAAAAATGCAACTCTGAAGGGTGAAGTAATATGGCCATAACTACACAGACAGGGGCAGGACTGAAATCTCAGTTTCCAGAATCCAAGTCTAGGACTCTTCACATCACACCATCATTCTATTTTCATTACAGCATCAAAGATACAATTTAAAAATTGTTTGGGGGCCTGAAATTCTGTTAAAATATATAAAAAAGGCTTAGAGACAATAGTGGTTTAGTGTAATTTCTGAAGAAATGTGAATTGACAACAATTTTTTTTTCTTCCTGAAGGGTGAGATTAGTTGGGCAACTACTTTGGCCCTGTATTCCCTAATTGATTTTAAATAAAGTCTACCGTGTTACATTGCCTTAGAGGTCATGTAGCTGTACACCTTCTATTCTACCTTTATGAGAAAAATGCAAATACACAAAAAGCAAACTGCCAACAGGGAATTTTTCAATAAAAAAAGTTCCACAATAGATACTGGAGTCAGCATCTACTTATCATTTTATCTCACACAAACCACATGGCTACTTCCATTCAGCAGTATGATAATGTAACTGATTTTCATCTTGACCTGAGCCTTTTAAGAAAGGTTAAACAACATGCTGTTTTCTTAGGTAGGAGAGATAGGAGAAAGAGCATTTTTAAAAGTTAAAAAAATCAACCTTTTCTTTTTAATCTGCAAAAAATAACATAGAGAATATATTTGTTTTTAATAATTTTCTGAATACTGGTCATGGCAGATATAATACCAGTTATTTAAAATTCCAAAATCAGTAGATTTTCCCCAAGTTCTATTTTAATTTTTATTTCACTAAGTCTAGACAGATTTCATCTTAAACTGTGGCCTAATAGGATATTTTAAGTCTGAAAACCTGTGCTGCTGCTTTATGATCTTATACATAGTGGCTATATTTCTGAATTATCATAGCATATAAAATACAGTACTTTTCATTAATGAAAGACAATATAGTTACATTAGGGGATAGGAACTAGACGTGATTTCACTGATACAGAGTACTCCCAGGTGAGGAAACTCTCATGACCAATGCAAATCAGTAATTTCTCTGCAGGGCAGTCAAGTGGTGCAGTAGATAGAGCACTGGGCCTGGAGTTAGGAAGACCTGAGTTCAAATCTAACCTTAGACACTTGCTAGCTGTGTGACCCTAGGCAAGTCACTTAACCCTCTTTGCCTCAGTTTCCTCATCTGTAAAATGCAAGGAAAATAGCAAACAATTCTACTGTCTTTGCCAAGAAAACCCCCAAAGGGTAAGTGGGACACGATTGAAATGACTGAACAACAATAAACTTCTCCATAATTTCTAGTCTTAGACAATGGCCGTAGAGCACAGAAAAGTTAAAGGACTTGGTCACATACCTAGCATATTTCAGAAGTAAGATTTGATTTTCTTTGCTTTCGGGTCTACTCTCTACTCTTTCACATTTCATATTATTTACATATATGTGTATACATATATAATGGAAAAATATATATGTGTACGTGTGCATATATACACATACATACATATGTCTATATGTAAACACACACATATATCATCTGTTAGTAAACACAAAATGATAAATTTAGCAATCTGTTATGTTCAAAATTCTCTGCTGGCCACTATATTAAAACCAAAGTCCTTTCCCTCAAGGACCTTACAGTTCAGAGAGAGAGAGGGAGAGAGGGAACAAAGAAAGGGAAAAAAGCAATCATTTATGAAGCTGTCACTATGTGTATGACACTGTGCTAAGCCCTGTAGATAAAAATATAAGCAAAAAGAAAGACAACACAAAAAAATCCAGAAAATTAAGAGGTGAGGTGAATGAAGGTATCTGGTGTGGAGGCATGATTCTGAAGTCCAAAGAAAAGTCAGGAAGAGAAAAAGAAATTAATATGGATTGGAACTGATAAGAGAAGACTTCATGGAAGAAATAAAGTTTAACCCCAATAGCAGATAGGATGTGGAGAGGTGAAGATGGAGGGAGAAAAAAGGCAATTCTGGTGATAAGATAGTATAGATAGTAAAGTATAGAAAGTATAGATAAGATAGGAATATTTCTATACCACATACTTGTGTAATGTATAATTTTCATTTTGGGGAGTGGTTGGGAAGAAATTGTTTTGGGGAAAGGTTGAAACTTCATTTAGGATTTTGAATACCATCCTAAGGAATTTTTACAACTTCTACTAGAAAATTTTGAACACTTGGAAATTTATAAGCATTAAGAATGTCACAATCAAAGTGGTACTTAAGATTAATCTGGTACTAAAGTGTAGAATGAGTTGGAGAAAGGAATACAAGTTATAAGAACATACAATTAAGTTCAGGTTTGAAGTGATGGAGATATTTCATTAGAATTGTGCAATTAAGAGTAAAAATTAAAGACTGTATACTATAGATAACATTAAAAAAAATCAATGTGATTTCTAATCATTGTCATCCTAGCATTTATGTAGCACCTACTATATGCCACAGTACTGTGCTAAGTGCTTTTTCCAAAAGACAGTTATCTTCTTATATAATTTTCACAACATCCCTCAGGGGTAGGTGGTATTACTATTTCCCTGTCACAGTAAGGAAATTGAGGCAGAAGTTAAATGATTTGCCCAAAGTCACATAGGTATCTGAGTATTTGGGGCTGAATCTTTACTGAGGTCTTTTTGACTTTAGTTCCAGGGCTCTCTTTACTGTGCCACCTAGCTCCTAAATAACTAAGTAGATATGGAGGGCAACAAAAGGCAAAAATCAAAGATAATTCTAATGTTTCATCTCAGAATAATTGGAAAGAGTTTGGCATTATTAATAGAAAGAGGGTGTAGGGAAGCTAGTTCTCATGAGAAGTTAACAAGTTTGTTTTCATAAATATTGACTTTGAGGCGTCCTTGGTAATGTTCAACAGACAACTCAAAATATGGGGGTTAAGACTGGGTGAGACAGAATGATTAGGTGTCTAAAACTACAATTTATTTGTGTAGAGTTAATAGCCGAAGGTCTCGCAGTGAAGTTTATTTCAGAAAGGGAAAACAAGGAAAAGAGAGACTAAGAAAAATTGGTTGATAAATGACCTCAGGAAGATACTCACTATTGGGAATAGCATAGCCTAAATCCATAACTTCAAGGTAAAAAAAAATACAGAATATAAAATACTAGAATATAAAAAGTTTGTGTACTAAGGAGCATCACATAATTGTCACACAAGACTTGGCAGCTATTTCTATAAAGAAGAGGAAATCATGGCAAATAATATTCCAAGAAACCTAAAAGAAAAAGATCTCCTACTCAAAACAACTAATTCAGCACACCTGAGAACAATTTTAGGGTAAAAATCAAGACAAACATAGAAAAGTAAATGTATTTTAGAAAACAGAGGGGACTATATGATGATACAGTGCTCATATTCCCAATAAAAAAGTACTCAGAACTCTAATTATTTCAAAGATCACAGACTGAGGAAATAGATCAACTCTGCTATATTTTGTTAACTTTAAGTAAATAAGAAAAGGGAAAGAAAAAAGAATACACTAGGGAAGAAACTAAGAAGAAGGTATTATAATCAGAATGCATGAGAATAAAATGTAATCAAAATGGACAAAAGGTTGGAAAGCAGGTAACACAAGAACTTCACTGCCATCTGAATGAATACACACGTACTCAGAGTTTGGAATAGAAATGCATTAAACTGCACAGAGGATCTGATGCAGCCACAGAGAAAGGAAAGGATAAGTACACGATAAATTCACGAAGGGAACGATGATATGCAAAAACAAAAAAGTCTCTCTTTGGAAAGTAGAGTGTAAAGGGTTAAATAAAAGGACACAAAGAAAGTCTCATAGCCAAGCCTCACACCAAGAAGGAGGAGAGTGAGAAGAGGAACTGAACAGAATCAGACTAAGACAGCAGAATTGGAAGAAAACAAGAAAATTTAGTTTTATCCTACCACTACACAACCTGATTAACCAACAGCTTATCCCTTAAGGCAAAGTAGTAAATGTGATCCTGATCTCCAAAAGGAATGAAAGTAAATTTTATTTGGGGTAAACTAAAAAGCCTCAGCAATAAGAAATCACCTGAGGGGTGAAAGTGAGAAACTTCAGTGCTCAGCCTAAATGTTAATAAACAAAAAAAAAGGGTCAATGGGAAGAAATCCCTACAGGGACTAAAATTGAACTAAAAGACTTTGGTACAACAGGAGAAAAAAAAATGTGCTAAGTGATAGGGATGGAGAGGAATCAGGACTAAATGTGAAGGGGAAAAGAATAATGAAAGAAAAAGAAACACGAAAGAAAGAGAGAAAAGGAAGATTTTTAGCCTCTGTATACACATGTATGTATACGTGTGTATAAATGTATTAGTATGTACATACATATATTTTATGCATAAATACATTTTAATTATTTAAATCAGTTCATTATCTATGTTGCCATTCAGCAAAATGTAGTTTATTCCCAGCTCTTGAGATCAAAATTGCTATCTCTACTCTTGTGTTCAGCTGAAGCATAATATATTTTATTCCAATCCCTTGTCTTAACTTTGTGTGAACCTTTATGTTTTAAATGTATTCCTGTAAACAGTGTATTGTTGGATTTTTCTACTTTTTTTACTCAAATCTTTTCCTATGGATGAGTTCATCTTATTGATATTCACTTATGAGAGCTGATTATTTCTCTCCATCCTGTTTTCTTAAACTTTTTCTTTTCTATTTTTAAAATTAATTTTTTTTCAATTTTCAACAATCACTTCCACTTCTCCCCCTCCCTCTGTCCTCCTTTTCCAAGACAGCATGGAATGTTATATGGGTTCTACACATACATTCTTTTTTTAAAAATTAAATTATTTTATTTGTTTTCAGTGTTCGACAATCACTTTCACATATTTTAGATTTTTTTTTTCCTTACCACCCCTCATTCCTCCTTCCCTCTCCATTCCCTCCTTGAGACAGCATACAATCTTATATAGGTTCTATACATACATTCCTATTAAATACATGTTGCATAGAAGAATTAAAATAAATCTACACATATATTCTTATTAAACATATTTTCACATTAGACACACTGCATAGCAGAATTACAATGAATGGGAGAAACCATGAGAAAAAACAAACCAAAACAAAACATAATACAAGAGAATATAGTCTGCTTCATTCTGCATTGCAATTCTTTCTCTGGATGTGGATGGCATTTTGCTTCAAGAGTCCTTTGGAAATGTTTTAGGTCCTTACAATGCTGTGAAGAGTTAAGTCTACAAGAAAAAGTCCTCACACATTGTATATAATGTTCTCCTGATTCTGTGGGTTTCTGCTGGTTTCACTCAGCATAAGTTCATATAAAGTCTTTCCAGGATTTTCTGAATTCCTCCTGATCACCATTTCTTTTTTTAATAATTTGTTTTCAGTTTTCTACAATTAATTCCAAAAGTCTTAGATTATCTCCCCCTCTCTTCACTTTCCTTCTCTGAGACAGCATGCAATCTTATATGGGTTCTACACTTACATTCTTTCTTAACACATTTTCACATTAGTCATGTTGCCTAGAGAAAGTAAAATAAATGAGAGAAATCATGAGAAAAAACCCAAACAAAACAAAACACAAGAGAAAATATTCTGCATGATTGTGCGTTCCAATTCCATAATTTTTTTCTCTGGATGTGGACGGCATTTTGCTTCAAGAGTTCTTTGGGAATGTTTTAGGTCCTTACAATGCTGGCTAAGTCTACCAGAAACAGTCCTCACACACTGTGGCTGTTACTGTGAACAATACTCTCCTGGTTCTTCTCCTTTCACTCAGCATCAGTTCATATAAGTCCTTCCAGGCCTCTTTTAAGTGCTCCTGTTCATCATTTCTTAATAGCACAGTATTATTCCATTACATTCATATGACACAAAGTGTTCAGCCATTCTCCAATTGATGGGCATCCCCTCAATTTCCACTTCCTGGCCACCAAAAAGAAAGTGGCTATAAATATTTTCGTACATTTTAGTGATCTCTTTGGCTGGGTCAAAGGATATGGACATTTTTGTAGCCCCTTAGGCATAGTTCAAAATTGCTCTCCAGAATAGTTTTATCAGCTCACAGCTCCACCAACAATGAATTAGTGTTCTAACTCTCCCACATCTTCTCCAGCATTCACCATATTCCTGTTTTGTCATGTTAGCCAGTCTCATAGGTGTGATGTGGTACCTCAGAGTTACTTTGATTTGCATCTCTCTAATCAATAGCGATTTAGAGCATTTTTTCATATGACTATACATACCTTTAATTTCTTCCTCTTAAAACTGTCTGTTCATATCCTTTGACCATTTATCAGTTGAGGAATTACTTGTATTCTTATAAATTTGATTCAATTTTCTATATATTTTAGAAATGAGGCCTTAATCACAGACACTAGTTGCAAAATTCTTTCTCATTTATCTCCTTCCCTCCTAATCTTGGTTGCATCGGGTTTGTTTGTGCAAAAACTTTTCAATTTAATGTAATCAAAATTATTCATTGTGCACTTAATTATGTTCTCTATCTCTTGTTTGGTCATAAATTTCTCCATTCTCCATAAATAGGACAAATACACTATCTCTTGCTACCCAAATTTGTTTATAGTATCAGCCCTTATATCTAGATCATGTACCCATTTGGACTTCATTCTTGCGTATGGTGTTAGGTATTGATCTATACTCATTTTCCACCACATTATTATCCATTTTTCCCAGCATTTTTTGTCAGAGTCCTTATCCCAGAAGCTGGAGTCCTTGGGTTTATCAAACAGTAGATTGCTATATTCATTGACTACTGTGTCTTGAGTAACTAACCTATTCCACTGATCTACCCCTCTATTTCTCAGCCAGTACCAAGTCGTTTTGAAGATTGCTGATTTACAATACAATTTGAGATCTGGTAGAGCTAGGCCATTTTCCCTAGCATTTATTTTCATTAGTTCCCTTGATATTCTGGATCTTTTGTTCTTCCAGATGAATTTTGATATTACTTCTAGCTCTAGAAAATAATTTTCTGGCATTTTGATTGGTATGGCACTGAATAAGTAAATTAATTTAGGTAGAACTGTCATTTTTATTACATTAGCTCAGCCTACCCATGAGCAACTGATGTTTTTTCAATTACTTAGACCTGACTTTATTTGTGCAAAAAGTGTTTTGTAATAGTATTCATACAGTCCCTGGGTTTGTTTTGACCTGTAGATTCCCAGATATTTTAGAGTGTTTATTGTAACTTTAAATGGGATTTCTCTTTCTATCTCTTGCTGTTGGGCTTTGTTAATAATAAACAGAAATGCAAATGATTTATGTGGGTTTATTTTGTAATCTGTAACTTTGCTAAAATTGTTTATTATTTCAAGTAGTTTTTTTTTGCTTGATTCTTTGGGATTCTCTAAGCATATCATCATATCATCTGCAAAGAGTGATAGCTTAGTTTCTTCTTTGCCTATTCTAATTCCTTCAATTTCTTTTTCTTCTCTTATTGCTAAAGCTAACATTTCTAGTACCATATTGAATAACAATAGTGATAATGGACATCCTTCTTTCACCTCTGATTTTACTGTAGATGTATCTAGCTTGTTCCCACTGCATATACTTGCTGATGGTTTTAGGTAGATACCGCTTAGTATTTTCAGGAAGGTTCCATTTATTCCTATACTCTCCAGTGTTTTCAATAGTAATAGGTATATTTTGTCAAAAGCTTTTTCGGTATCTACTGAGATAATCATATGGTTTCTATTAGTTTTCTTGTTGAGATGATCAATAATTCTCATAGTTTCTATAATATTGGACCAGCCTGGCATTCCTGCTACAAATTTGATCTTATTATAATGTATTATTCTCATGATAAGCTGCTGTAATTTTTTTTGCTAATACCTTATTTAAAAGTTTTTCAGGTATATTCATTAGGGAAATTGGTCTATAATTTTCTTTCTCTGTTTCGGCTCTTCTTGGTTTAGGCATCAGAACCATATTTGTATTATAAAAAGAATTCTGTAGGACTCCTTCTTTGCCAATTTTCCCAAATAAAATGTAGTATTGAAATTAACTGTTCTTTAAATGTTTGATAAAATTCACGTGTCAATTCGTCTGACTGTGGAGATTTTTTCCTAGGGAGTTCATTGATGGCTTGTTCAATTTCCTTTTCTGAGGTGGGGTTATTGAAGTATTTAACTTCTATTAATCCGAGCAATTTATATTTTTTTAAAAATATTCATCCATTTCACTTAGATTGTCAAATTTATGGGCATACAGTTGGACAAAATAACTTCTAATTATTGTTTTAATTTCCTCCTTGTTGGAGGTGAGTTCACCCTTTTCATTTTTGATATTGGTAATTTGGTTTTCTTCTTTCTTTTTTAAATCAAACTGACCAAAGATTCATCAATTTTGTTGTTTTTTTCATAAAACCAACTCTTATTTTTATTTATTACTTCAATAATTTTCTTAGTTTCAATGCTATTAATCTCTCATTTGGTTTTCAGGATTTCTAATTTGGTTTTTCCTTGGGGATTTTCAATTTGTTCTTTCTAGCTTTTGCAGCTGCATGCCCAATTCATTGATCTCCTCTTTCTCTATTTTACGCAGGCATTCAATGATATAAAACTTCCCCTAAGAACTGCTTTTGCAGTATCCCATAAGTTTTGGGAGATTGTAGCATTATGATCATTCTCTTGAATGAAGTTATTGATTGTTTCTATGATTTGTTGTTTAACCCACTCATTCTTTTAGATTAGATTATTTAGCTTCCAATTAGTTTTTGATCTAGCCTTTCACGGCCTTTGATTACATATAATTTTTACTCCATTATGATCTGAAAAGGATGCATTGAATATCTCTCCCTTTCTGCACTGGATTATAAGGTTTTCATGCCCTAGTACATGGTCAGTCTTTGTATATATGCCATGTACTGCTGAGAAAAAGACATATTCCTTTCTATCTCCATTCAGTTTTCTCCAGAGATCTATCATAACTACCTCATTCAGAGTTCTATTTACCTCCTTAACTTCTTTCTTGTTTATTTTGGGTTAGATTTATCAAGTTCATAGATGGGAAGGTTGAGGTCCCCCACTAGTATAGTTTTGCTGTCTGTTTATTCCTGTAACTCCCTTAACTTCTAAGAATTTGGATGCTATACTACTTGGTACATATATATTTAGTAATGATATTGTTTCATTGTCTATGGTGTCTTTTAGTAGGATAGTTTCCTTCCTGATTTCTTTCGATTAGATCTATTTCTGCTTTTGTTTTCTCTGAGATTAGGATTGATACTCCTGCTTTGTTTCACATCAGCTGAAGCATAATATATTCTGCTCCAACCTTTTACCTTTACCCTGAGTGTATCCCCCTGTTTCAAATGTGTTTCTGGTAAACAACATATAGTTGGATTACAGTTTTTAATCCATTCTACTATCCACTTCTGTTTTATGGGAGAGTTGATCCCATTAACATTCACAGCTATGATTACTATCTGTGTCTCTCTCCATCCCACTTCCCCCAATTTATGCTTTTAGTTTCTCTCTTCTCCATTCCCCTCCACAATAGTTTCATTTTTGAGCATCACATCCCTCACTCTTCCCTCCCTTCTATCAGCTATCCTTCCCCTTTTGTTCCCCTTTTCCCTTACTACTTTTTCTCACCCTTCTGATCTCCCTTCTCTTTTCTTTCCCCTTTCCCCTTCTACTGCCTATAGGACAAGTTAGCTTTCTGCACTTATCTGAGTATGTTGTCCCCTCCTTATATCAATCAGATGAGAGTAAATTTCCAACACTGGTCATCCCCCTCTCCTCTTTCCCTATAATATATGTTTTTGTGACTCTTCCTCTGACATAATTTACCTTTTTTCTGACTACTCCTTTTCTTTTCTCCCACTACAATCCCTTAGCATTCTTAAATCACATTTTATCATCACATCAGTTAAATTATACCCACTCCCTCTGTCTATGTATATCCCTTTTAAATGTCACAATAAATATACAATTCTCAAGATTAACAAGCATCATCTTCCCTTATGCGGATTTAAACAGTTTGCCTATATTGAATAACAAGTTTTTCCCCCTGTTTACCTTTTTTGTGCCTCTACTGAGTCTTATACTTGAAGATCACATTTTCTATTACGCTCTGGCCTTTTCATCAGGAAGGTCTGGAAATCCCTTACTTCACTGAACATTCATTTCCTTGCCTGAAATATTATGCTCTATTTTTCTGGGTAACTGATCCTTGCTTGTAGTCTATGCTCCTTTGCCTTGTGGAATATCATATTCTAATCCCTCAGATCTTTTAATATAGAACCTGCAAAATCCTGTGTGATCCTGACTGTGGCTCTTTGATATTTGAATTGTTTCTTTCTGGCTGCTTCCAGTATTTTCTCCTTAACTTGATAATTCTGGAATTTGGCAACAATATTCCTTGGTGTTTTCAATTTGGGATCTCTTTCAGGAGGTAATCAGTAGAGTTTTTTGATGACTATTTTGTCCTCTGCATCTAGGACCTCAGGGCAATTTTCCTTGATGACTTCTTGGAAAATATTGTCTTTTTTTCATTATGGCTTTCTGGTAGACCAATACTTTTTAGAGTTTCTCTCCTGGATCTATTTTCCAGGTCAGTTGTTTTTCCAGTGAGATATTTTACATTTTCTTCTATTTCTTCATTCTTAAGAGTCTGTTTTACTGATTCTTGATGTATCACAGAGTCATTAGCTTCTACTTGCCCAATTCTAATTTTTAATAAATTGTTTTCTTCAGTTAACTTTTGCATCTCCCTCTCCATTTGTCCAATTTTTCCAGTTAGGTTTTATATCTCCTTATTCATTGGTCCAATTTTCCTTTTAAATTCTTCAGTGAATTTTTTTCATATTTTTAAATCAATTGGCCAATTTTTCTTCTACTTCTCTATTTTGGCTTTTAAAATCCTTCTTCAATGCTTTTAAGCATGCTCTTTGGGCCTGGGACCAGTTCATATTCCTTCTGAGGTTTCAGTTGGGAGTGCAGTCTCAATGCTGACTTCTTTTGTATTCATATTTTGGTCTTTGTCCCCATAGTAAGATTTTATGGTCTTTGTTTTTCTGGTTTGCTTCTTACTCATGACGATTTTACTTGGCTTTGAAAGTGGATCTCTGCTTCTGGGGCACATGGGTCTCCCATGTTTCTTGTGATGTTGAGAACTTGTGGTTTTATGTGTTGTGGTCTCTGGATCTACTACAGCTTACCTAGTGTTTAGTTTGCTGGTGTGCCATGGCAGAGGGCAGGTAAAGTCTTTCTGAGTTTACCAGGGGTTACTCTGAAGTTCACTGTGTGAAGTTTGGTTGAGGGGTCATCTGGCAACAGGAGGTCTCCTCCTCCTCTGAGCAAGAGAACAGGCAGGCTTAGCAGCTGGTCAACCCCCTTCTATGCCAGTGTCTGCCTAATTCCCCTGGCTGTGCTAAGGCATGCCTGGGTTCCTGATGTGGGCACTTATAGGCTCTACCCACCTGGGGCTCAGGATTTCCTTCTGGTTCACTGAAGTGTGCTTGTCTGGGAGAGCTCTGGTCCTGCACTGGTCTCCTTCAGCCACAGTAAGAGGGACTCTCCTTGAAGACCTCCTTAGCCTCTGGCGCTGAG
Source organism: Notamacropus eugenii (assembly GCF_028372415.1). NCBI lineage: Eukaryota > Metazoa > Chordata > Mammalia > Diprotodontia > Macropodidae > Notamacropus > Notamacropus eugenii. The sequence continues at coordinate 128,595,968 of NC_092874.1, read as the reverse complement.
AGGCTATTTACCCCTTTGGTTGATCCCACTATTCCAGGGGCAGTATTCTCTGGGTTTTTCAACGTCAACAAAGGGAAGGTGAGAGCACTTACAGATCACACTGCTATCTTGGCTCCTGGAAATTCAAGTAGGTGACTTTCAAATCTTCAATCTATTGGCTGATAATTTCAGAAGCAGCTGCTGCTGTTGCCTGGGGTTCTGTGCTTTTCTCTCACTCAGTTCCACTGGACTTCCATCCAGTGCTGATATTTTTGATAATCCGCAGTGCTGCTTCTGATTCAGTCCACCGTGGTGGTTCCTGCTCCGCTCTGCTATAGCTGAGTCTGTGCTGGTGCAGCCTGTGCACTCTGTGCTCCCCTAGTCTCACATGACAGATCCTTCCTGTCATCCTTCTGGGTTGTCTTGGGATTAAAATCTGTCACCCTCCATCTCCCAGTGGATTCTGCTGCTCTAAAATCTGCTCAGATTCCCTTGTTAGAGGTGTCTGAAGGAATCTGTGGTGCAGCTGAGGTGAGTCTGCACTCTCATTCTGCCATCTTGGCCCACTGTCCAACTTTTTCTTTTCTATATTCCTTTTCCCCTGTTTAAGTTGTTACTCTCTTTAAAAAAATTCTTCTATTCACTAGCCTCTCTCCAAATCTATGGTTCATTATCCTTCTGACTTCATCTTTCTGAATCTGCTCTGTCTTATATTCCCTTTCCCCTTCTTTTATGTATATGTAACATATACTCACACAACATGATATGTATGCATATGTATGTGTGTGTACACACAAACACACACAGAGGCAGCTAGGTGGCATAGTGAATACAGCTCTAGATCTGGAGTCAAGAAAACCTGAGTTCAAATTTGATCTCAGGAACTTACTAGTTGTGTAACTCTGGGCAAGTCACTTAACCCTGTTTGCTTTTCCATTCTATTATGTTTGCCAAGAAAATCCGGGGTCACAAGGAGTTGGACACAACTAAAATGAGTGAACAGCAACAACAATAACACACACACCCAAATAAAAAAGCTTTTAAATACTTAATAGAAAATTAAATGAAAGAAAAAGATAAAATTAAATGAAAAAAATGAAAGAAAAAATGAAATCACAGTGAACTATGATGGTAGAGATTAATTTACCCCTATTATTCCTTAATATATCTAATAAAAAACAAGAAAAAAGTTAAGGATCTGAATATTATGTTAGAAAAATTAGATACAATAGACCTCTGACAGTCACTGAATGGAAATATATGTATCCCAGTGGTTGATGACATCTTTACAGAAAATGATCATAAAGAGTAACTGAAAAACAGTATTAAAATTTGACTAGGGGCTAAATCATTTCATCCTAAAGAATTGGTGGGGCAAAGAACAAATCATACACAGATAATTTCATTAAAAGTAATGACAACAATGATATAATATACCAAAATTTTGTGAATGTAGCCAAAGAGGTACTTAAGAGTAAATTTATATCTTTAAACACTGTTTGGAGAAAAGAGAAAGAATTAGGTTAGTAAATGGGAAATGCAACTAAAAATAGCAGAATAAAAATAATTTGGAGTATTTTTTAAATCAATCAAAAAGATTAAAGGCAAAGCATTAGCTATTTTGAGTGAAAAGAAAGAGGAAGATCTAATCAATATTGTTCAAAATGAAAAAGGAAAATTCACAAGAAATGTGGGAGAAGTAAAGGATAATATTAGGAATGATTTTGCACATCTATAAAGTAATAAAACTAACAAATGAAATATATAAATGCATTCAAAAATACAAAATATTGAAAGCGAATAAAACAAGAAACAGGAAATTTAAACAACTCCATCTCAGAGATAAACGTTGAATAAACCTTCAATAAACTTTCCAAGAAAAAAAAATCCAGGACTAGATAAATTTATGGGTGGATTCTATCAAACATTCAGAGAACAATTAATCCCAATGCTACATTAACTGTGTATAAAAATATCAAGAGAAAGAAACCCACCAAATCTCTTCTGTGACACAGTTATGATTTTTATACATAAACCAGGGAGAGTTAAAATAGGAAAAGAAAACTATAAACTAAAATCCCTAATGAACATTGATATAAACTTATAAATAAACTTTTAGCAAAGAGAGTAAAACAACATATTGCAAAGATTATGCATATTAGCTGGAGCTTGAGGAGAGGATAGTTGCTGTAATAAGTAGGATAGTGAACTGTTTAGAGAGATGTAATAGGATTGCTTAGCTGCAGATAGGACACAGCTGAGATAATATAATATAAATTGTAGTGAACAAATTGTCATGGTTTCATGCTCTATTCAGCAACTCCTGCAACCAACGATGGCATATGGTGAAAACAATGTAAGATCTAAGTTTGGGGTTGGGGGTGGTGAATATTCACATAAGAGGGAAAGGAATTTGTGCACAGAAGATAGTTAACGCTGACCTGATTCAGCAGGGAATCATGATAAGGAAAGGAGAAGTAACTAGTATAGAACTGAGAGATGGAAAGATTAAAAGTGATGGTTAAATCAAAGAAAAGGGATGCAGGGGTGGGGAATCTGCATCCCTGAGGCCACATGTGCCTCTCTAATTCCTCAAGTGTGGCCCTTTGACTGAATCCTAACTTCACAGAAAAAATTCCCTTAATAAAAAATTTGTTCTGTCAAACTTAGATTCAGTCAAAAGGCCACATTTGAAATGATGGAAGATTATGATTAGATAAAAGAATTTTGGCATTTATGAATATGGAAGTAGAACAATTATGGATATTGGTAAGATCAAAGTTGTGTGTGTGTGTGTGTGTGCATGTGCGTGTGTGTGTCTGTGTGTGTGTGATGAGGTAAGGTGGCTGAATAGGTGATGAGAAAAGGGTTTGGGAAACATAGGTACATACCATCCACTGAACTAGTATTACAAAGAAGGAAACTGAAGTGAAAAGAACGATTTAAAACAAACAAGCTATTTAGTGGCAGAATGGCATTTTCACTTTCTGATGACCAGGCTAATGCTTCATAGTAGTTCTTTAGCCATCACTTGTGTACTAGCTTGACAATCTATCATCTATTTTCATTTTCCTGTTAGGCAAATTCTGGGTCATTCTAATGTCAACATTCTCAAAAACCAAATGCTTAAATTTTACCTTTGTCTACCTTTACAAAACAAGAATTCAGCAGACATATACAATCAGCTGGGTTGGAGGTATGTATCACCACCATTCAAAATTATTAGTGGCCAGAAAAAGAGGAGATATCCAGTACACAAAGGTTTTAGTCAGAGTACTACAGCTATACATACCCAATTCTCTTAGTGAAGGCTAAAATTTTCACTTCCTACAAATGAATTGATTCTTTCTATTCACTAAGGAAACATTCACTAAATTGAGGTCCACCCTCTAGCAAATTGGTAACTACTTAAAAGACAAGACATGACTCTTGTCACTATATAATTCATGCTTATGAGAAAACAGCAATGGCTAAAATGAATCAGAATTCATTCACATTATATTTCACTTTGAGATGTATATAATATGATCTTTTGAGTAGTAGGTTTACCTTCATATTTATGTTTTTTAAAATATGGTATTAAAATGAAATTTGCATGTTCATCTGAGAGAATGTCAGTTGTAGATTTAAAAATATTTACCATGAATAATCTGAAAAATGAAAAGTCTAACTTTTATAGATTACTTCTACATGAAGCAGGGTATACATATATATATATATATAAGCTGCATACAGCTTACTGAGAGTTGACTATATAAAGAAATAGGAGGATATTATTTATTTATAACCAGACTAGTTATCTTACAGGAAAACTCTGATGTGAGTCAGAAGGGAAGATTTGCTAGTCAGTAAACAAGCATTTATAAAGCACCTGCTATGTGTCAGGAGCTGGACTAATCAAGGTGGGAAAACAATCCCTATTTTCAAAGATTTAACATTGTCAAGGGAGAAACAACACACACATCTATATGTTTATTTATATGTATATATAAGCTACACATGCGGATGATATTAGCAACTGGGGATCTGAGAAAAGCCAAGAAGTATGAAATCTGAAGGTGATATTTCAGCTGAATTTTGAAGGAAGGCAGGGACTCTAAAAGGCAAGGGAGAGAAAGTAAGGCATTCCTTCCAATGCAAAGGTATAGTGATGGAAGATAAAGAGTATTACGTGTGAGGAATGCCAAATAGTCCAGTAATGCTGGACTTAGGAGTGTGTAGAAGGGAGTAATGGGTTAGAAGCCTAGAAGAGGCCAGACATTTAAAAGCCAAACAGAATAGTTTTATATTCGATTCTATGAATTACTGGAGTTTATCGAATGAGGAGGTGTGTGACATAAACCTATACTGTAGGAAAATCATTTTAACAGCTATCTTGAGGATGCATTGGAGTGTGGATATACTTGAGACAGAGAGACCAATTAGGAGGTTCAATAAACAAGGTGCAAAATAATGGGTGTCTTCATAAAAGTGATGGCTATAAGTGGAAATAAAGGGATACATATAAGAGAATGTACATAGAAATGATATTTGGAGTATGTGAGAATTTGCAGTTAATGATAAGATGGGTGACTAGAAAAATTATTGTGCTTTCAACAATAATGGAGTTCAAAAGAAGGGAAAGACAGGGAAAAGATAATGAGTTCTGTTTTCAGTATGGTGAGTATGAAGTACCTGGGCGATATCCAATAGGAAACCTCCAAAAGATAGTTGGTGATGTGGCACTGGAGTCAAGAGAAAGATTAGAGGTCAATATGTAAATCTAGGGATATCTGCACAGAGATAACAATTTAAGTTGGTTGACAGGGAGTGATTATGAGAAATTATAAAGAGAGGGTGACCCAAGACAAAGTCTTTGGGCATACCATTAAATAATGGGTGCGGCATGAAGAAAAAAAAAGAAAGGCATCAAAAGAAATTGAGGAGCAGGCAAATATGTAGGAAGAGATCAAAAAAGAAAAAAAATTCAGGAAAAAGAAGGGTATTCAGGAGGAGAAAACAGGCAACAGGTTCAAATGCTTCTAAGAGGTAAAAAATCTTAAGAATTGAGAAAAAGCCATTAGATACATCAACAAGGAGATCACTGATATCTTTGGAGAGAATACTTTCATTTGAATGATGATGGGGGAAGCCAGACTGAAGGTTTAAAAAAGAATAAGGGAAAAAAAATGAAGATACCATGGAGAGACGCCTTTTTGAAGGAATTTAGCTGAGAAAGGGAAGAAAGAGGATTACAGCTAGTGAGGAGATCTAACAAGGATAATTTTAAAGATGGGGGATACTTGTTGATAGCAATGTATTAGTATGTAATGAATGAATTAGTAGACAGTGGAGGGCTGAAGATCTGAGAGTGGGGATGAAATGTAGTCAATATTCTGGAGAAGATGGGAAGGGATAGGTTCAATGATACATGTAGAAGGGATAGCTTTGTCAAGGATAAGGACCCTCATCATTAAAGACTAAAGGAAGAGACTGTAGATCACAATGTGAGAGGAATTTAAGATGAGAAGGGGAAGTTATGGTGAACAGTCTCAATTTTTCAATGAAGGCAAGGTCCTCAGCTGAGAAGGTGACTTGTGGTATGATAGGAGGGTTGAGGAAATGAGACAATTTGTAATAGCCAGTGTGGTCACTGGAATAAAAAAAGGAGGAGTAAAAGGAAAATCCCAGTATAATATGGGCGCAGGTGGGGTAGATATGAGAAATCTATACAGGATCCACTAAATAAGCTTTCATGACTTCCCCTATCTATATATGTATTCAGCAGCTGTCAGTGGGAACAAAAGAGGTAAACGATGGGAGCAATGCAGAGTTCTGGTTTGGCAGTGCAATAAGGAGAAAGGAGAAAGGGAATGGAGAGCAGAGGATATCATGTAGTTGAACTTGTTCACCAAGTGACTAAAATTTAGGAGGGAAGAGAATAGAGCTACAGCCAAGGTGATGGTCTGGAAAACACCTAAAAGACTGAGGGATTGAAGGTTATTATGAAAAGGAAAAACAGACTTAGTAGTAATAAGGAATAGAGACAGATCAAATAATAAAAGAGATCATTGACATGACAAGATCAATATATCATTGAAAGATAAAGGAATTTGGGAATTTTTGATCATGGAAATGGAAAACTAATGGGCAAGAACAAGAAGATGACCATCCCAATGTCATAGAGTAGATACTAAAGTAGACCAAGGAATTTTAAGTTAGCGTATTTGAAGATCAAGTATGCTGAAAACCCCTACAATGAGTGAAGGAATTGAGATGGAGAGGGAGACTGTAAGCCATGCACTGAACTTCTTGATAAAGCAGTGAAAATGCTTAAGGTTGTCAGTAAATACAGGTTACCAGGATCCAAATTTATTGATAAATTTGGAAAGAATGAACTTTAATGGATGAAACATTAATTAATGAGTGATGGAAGCAACTGGAACACCTGGAAGAGGCAATGAGGAGAAAAGAGAGTTCTGACTCCCCCACTGGCACCAGTGAGAGTCAGAGAGAATAAAAAGATGTAAACCAGTATTAGTTAAGATGGCCAGGGTTGCAGTGTTATTGCGAGGAGGCAAATATTAGTAAGTTCCAGAAAAGGGGAAGTCCAAGAGTGGTAGTGGTCAAAATGAAAGAAAATTAATTATAGGATAGGAGTTTCTGAGGGCACAGTGAAAGGGGGAAGAATATTTGAAATGAGACATCAGAGAAATCAGTCTTAGGTGGGCAAGAATGAGAGATTGAAAAGGCAACGTCAGGGAAATGCAATTGTGTTTTAGCAGATTATATCACTGGGACAGGAAGACAAAGACTATTGTTAAGCACTGTGGCATGTGTGCAGGCAAAGTATCAGTGGAGAGGAAGAGCTGTTCTAATGAAGATAGTGATACTGCAAGGTTCCTATGGCAGATAGGCAACAGCGCTTTGACCAAGGGCATCAGGAATCTTGGCCTTAGGAAGGAGGTGTTGCTGTTGAGGTAGGTAATTGTTGCTGTCACCACGAGGTGACACAAGATCACTTCTTGTCAGGAAAATGTTGCTCTGTCCTGAGGACATCACAAAAAATAGAACAGAAAAGTCTCAATTTTCACACACATCAAAGCTAATAATTTACCTTTGCCATCTTTTCTGCCAATTGTAGACGTCCGTCAAGTTCCCTTCTGATCTGGGCTGCTTGCTCATCTGCATTGTCCAGCTGATAGGGGAAAATCATATACATTGAATAGATTAGGTACAAATGATACAAATATACATTTAGCTATTTATACCTGGAATGCTGAACTTGGAGTCACAGGACCTGAGTTCACATCCCTGCTCTACTACTTACTAGCTGTTTGACTCTAAGTAACTCATTTAACCCCTATGGCCCTCAGTTTCTCTTCCTGTACAATAAGAGAATGTGATTAGATAATCTCCAGGGTCCCTTCCAGGTGTAAATCTATGATCCTATGATGTTATAAACAAGATGTGCTCATTATATTGTCCTGGAGATGTAGCCAAAAGCTACATAATTAAAAAACAAAGAAATATCAACTTTGATTAGGCTATAGGACTTTCAACTACTTGTTTAGAAGATAGTGACAGAGTTGTTTAAACATTTGTTCATCTAAAGTCTCTACTCAATTTTAATATTTGCTTTAGTACATAGTGAATCATCCCAGAGAATTAGGTACTCCCTACGATTATGTCTCTACCTGACACTACTTTCCCCAACACTCTGGATTTCAAAATTCTGAAAATCCAAGGTCTTCATCAAGAGGATTTGGGTCAGGGTCACAGTTGACCTATTTGGGGGCTCTTTCCTAGAACTACAGATTCCTAAAATTCTGAGTTTGAGTGCCTCTCGACAGAATGACATCCACAGGCTCCAATTTGACCTTCCCTCCCTTGACATATATCTAATTTCTAGGGTGCTGTGGTAGAAAGAGCAATGGATGTGGGGCCAGAAGACCTGGGCTAAAAAAATGAGCTATGTGACTTACTATCTGTGTGACTTAGGCAAGTCATTTAACATCTCTTGGCCTCTATATCTTCAATAAAGCTGGAGACTTCTAAAGGAGCTTTTATTACTAAATTATTTTAGTGTGATCCCTTAGAAGACCTTTCTATCTTTTTTTGAGGCCCTGGCTGGACATACAGTAACTCCCGTAGAGTAACTGACAGCTAGAGTAGATTTCTAGAGTTGCCTTAAATTTCACAAGTTCTGGGTTTCAATAACCCATGTGAGAAATATCAATGATATCAACTTTGGTTATCAAGTTTCTAGCTACTCTGGAACAAATGTGACACAAACCACAGGTTGTACAAAGATTCATATTATTCCATTAGAAAATGCTAAATTGTTCTTTAGAGTATCAAGCCATTCTTCTATGAATAAGAACAATAGCTGGGAAGGGTTTCATAAAAGAGATAAAAAAACCCTCAACTTCTGTTTAACAATCAGAGTCTTTCACAAAATGGTGACCTCTTCCTACCTCTCCAGTTCTTATTTTGTTTTGCTTTTTTACAACTTACACCTTCCAGTAATACTGGGCTCCTTCCAGTTACTGACACAAGAAAATTCATCTCTAGCCTCCAGGCATTTTTTTTTGGCATTTTATGCCTAAAATACTCTCACCCTACACCTTCACCTCCTGGATCCTTTTTCTTAACTTCCAATCAAAATTCCATCTTATTCAAGAAGTCTTTTCTGATCACCCTTTAATGCTAGGATCTTCCCCTCTACCAATAATCTGATTTCTCCTGCATAAATCTTGTCTCTACAATTGTTTTCTTGTTGTTTCCCCCATCTGACTTGCTTATATATGTGTGTTCATAGCGCCTGGTATGCCTAGCACATAGTAGATACTTAATAAATGTTTATTGGTTGAATAACCAGAAAAAAAAAACCATTTTTTTTCAAGTACTATCTCAGTGCTTGCAATTCTTGCTGTCAGGAAATCCTTTTATTATATTTAATCCCCTCATTGTGTGGTATAATGCAATTTTTTCTTATACTACATATGGATGAGACAGAGAGCTGCATCAAATTTTAATTAACATTGATTTGGAAAGTTATTAAATCATCCCTGTATTTATTTCTCTTCCATTGGTTAAATAGTTCCATTCTTTAACATTTCCTGATAAAACTAGTTCTATTTTCCATCCACTTACTCTCCATGGCCTTCTTCTGAACCTTCCACAGTCTGGTTAAAGTAGGATCACAGGAATGGGCAACACCGTTTTATTTAGTAAGGACACTACTGAGTATATAAGTTTAAAAATTAAGTTAGCACGCATGAAGGCTATCCATTTTCAAAAGAATAATTGTTTAAATATATTACAAGTTTAAAAAAGGTACAAAGCAGTTATAGATAATAGTCATTCCAAACAATTTAGCACCATGACACCCCCAGATACCTTTTTTTAAACTAATGCTGGAAAGCAGTTTTAGTGAATGAAAACTGCAAGCAAGCAAATTAGGGTGTACCTGTGAGTTACAGTGAATTAGAGTGCTGGATTTATGAGTCAACAAAACCTGGGATTAAATCTTATCTCCGACACTCACTGTCTTCTCCTGGGAAAGTTACTTAACCTTTGTCTACCACAGTTTCTTCATCTCTCAAATAGGGATAATGATAGCACCTACCACCCAAAGTGGTTATGAGGATAAAAGGAGAAAATATTTGTAAAACACTAAACAAACCTTACAGCACTACATAAACCCTATCATCATCACCATCATTGCTATCAATGTCACTACTAAAAATTCCCTAATACAGCTGAAATAACATAAAATAGATACCACTTTTACTTCACTTTCCCCCTCAAAAAGACAGAGTAATACTAAATTTCATTCTTAAAAGTTGGCATCATCATGTGGAAAAAGTGTGTAACAAATAATGGCTTATTACATATGAAAGAATTAAAAATTCTTAAGATAAAAGGAAAAGATTTCAGAAGTACAAAGATCCCTGAAACCACAACAATGCCTCAAGGCATGACTTTAATGATTTTGTGTATAATGAACAATATTAAATTTAACAATAATTAACAATTAAAATTTTAAACTTTTTGCCTAAAGTCTGATAACTATTTTCAAGTAGGAAAAAAGGCCGTTTTTAGTTAATAAAGCTATAAGTTTTCCAAAGCTATACAGAAACACAACACTTAACATTTCTTAAATATTTATAAGTTCAGAATAACAGCTTGTACTTAAATTTAGGTAGAATAATTTGAATTTAATTTGGGGATTTAAGAGAATTTTCTTTTGCTGGAGAGGTTGTTACTATTTTCTAAAGTATTAAAGCAATAACTAATATTGCCTAAAAAACATAGTTAACGAGCAAGGAATACTACTAAATTAAAATGCCTTCTAGTCTTTGATTCATCAAAACGATTTTCTCAAGGATTAGAATAGTTTCTAACTTTTATAAGATTGGCAGAGATGACAAATATGGGAAATAAGAATTGTTGCTGAGGTTGTGAGAAGACATGCCTTCAATGGACTCCTGCGGGATTTGTGAACTGATCTAAACATTTTGGAAAGCAATTTGAAACTATATTGCAAAAATCACAAAAATGCATACAGTCACACATCAAATGATGACACTATTAGGAATATACGCCACAATAGATGAAAAAAGCACGGAAAAGAGTCTATCTGGACTAAAATATTTATAGCAGCAGTCTTTTATGAGGGAAAGAACCTGAAACAAAGTAGGTACCTATCATCTGGGGAACGAACAAATCACAGATATGAGTATAAAGACATATTATTGTGTTATAAGAAATGAAATAAGGATGGATTCAGAGAAAACTGGGAAAATGTCTGGGAACAGAAGAATAATGAAATGAGAAGAACCAGGAGAATAATTTATATAATAATGCTATTACAAAGGAAAACAACTTGGAAGCACTTAAGAGGCATAGTTCAACACAATGACCACTTTAAAAAATATATATTTTCAGCTCCAAATTCTCTCTCCCCCTCTCCCCCCACTCTCTCTCTTCCCTCACCCATCCATTGATAAGGCAAGAAATATGATATCTCTCTACCTACCTCTCTCTCTCTCTCTCTCTCTCTCTCTCTCTCTCTCTATATATATATATATATATATATATATGTATATATATATATATATATATATATATATATATATATATATATATATATATATATATATATACATATATATATATATATATATATATACATGAAGTGAGGTAAAAAACACTTCCTCATTAGCCAGGTGGCAAAAGGAGGAAAAAAGTAAAAGAAAATAAGTTAAAATCTAAAGTCAGGAGGTAGATAGCATTTTTCATCGCAAATCCTTTGACATTGCCATGGATCACTGTATTGTTCAGAGTAGCTTTCTTTCACAGTTGGTGAATGATATATTATTGCTATTACCATGCATAATGTTCTCCTAGTTCTGCTTATTTCACTTTGCACTGCCTCATATAAGTCTTCCAAAGTTTTTCTGAAACAATCCCGTTTATACTTATTCTATCACAACCACAAGTAACACTTTATTCAATAATTCCCCAATGATAGACATACCCTCCATTTCCAATTCTTTGCCACCACAAAAAGAGCTGCTATAAAATAATTTTGTACATATAAGTTCTTTCCCTTTTTTTTACCTCTGAGGTATAGAAACTTGCTGTAAAATTTATTTCCCAGTTTCCTGCTTTGCCTCTAATTTTGGCTGCATTGGTTTTATGTACAATGACCAATTTTGAAAACTGATGAGGAATTATGCCTCTGACTTCTTGGCAGAGAGTTGATGGACTAGAAGTCCATGTCTGTCTGTCTGTCTGTATATATGTATATATATATATATATGTATATGAATATATTTACATATATATGAGATATATAATAGTGGTACCACTGGATCAAAAAGTACACATAGTTTTATAGCCCTGCAGGCATAGTTCCAAATTTTTCTCCAGAATTATTGCACCAATACGCAGCTCCAACAAAGGTGGTTTATCCTACCTATTTTTCCACATCTCCCCAAGCATTTATCATTTTCCTTTTCTATCATGCTAGTCAATGTGAGGGGTACTTCAAACTACTTTTAATGTGTACTTCTTTGATTTAGAATACTTCTTTCATATTAGTCACATATTTGATTTCTTTTGAAAACTTTCATATCCTCTGACTATTAATCTATTAGGAAATGGCTCTTGCTGTCATAAATTTGACCTAGTTCCCTACATATTTGAGAAATGAGAACTTTATCAGAAAAACTTGCTGTAAAATTTATTCCCCAATTTCCTGATTTGCCTCTAATTTTGGCTGCATTGGTTTTGTGTACAATGCGTAAAATTTTGAAAACTGATGAGGAATTATGCTTCTGATCTCTTGTCAGTGAGGTGATGAACTAGAAGTCCAGAATGAGACTACAGACACAGCCAAGGCATGCATTTGTTTTTTCCTCTGCTATGATTATTTCAAAGTTATATGGTAGGGCTTTTATTTTCTTTGGGAGAAGAGTTATAGAGGGGTACAAGAATATAATAGTGGATCCTTCCAAAAAAAGAAGAAAATGAAGAAAAAGCATCATTGAAACATTAGAAAAGACATAGAAGGGAGAAGATGCTAATTCAGTAGGAGACGCAAAATTCAGTAGGATTAACCTGGAAAAGTGTTTTTATATTTTGTTTCAAATAATGCTAGAAGAGTAAGCAATAGAATAATTGGTTTATTTGAAATAGAATTAGAAATCTGAAACTGAATAGAAGAATTGGTTTATTTGAAGGTGTGTATTTAATACCTCATTTTACATAATAAATGTCCCAGTTAAATTGACCCTAAAATTAATATTTACAAGGTAAATTTATCCTCCCTTATACCTTCATTTTAAAACTAGGGATATACTCCCATGGAGGGAAATCTCTATGACATCAAGTAGAAAACTATAGGAAATGAAGGAGTTTTAATGAATTAAAATTGAATCAATAATGCAATGGATTTATATAGCTTGATGAATGTTCCATAGAGCATCCCAATTAATGTGTTGTGTGTTTTTTATATTAATTACAAGGACTCAAATAACATTGGAGTACATATGAACTGTCCATATAGGATTACAGGATTACCTATGTAGAGCTGAAAGGAATCTTAGTGATAAACCTGAAGGAAAAAGGACATTAGTGAGTTGCCCAAGACCATGCATGTAATAAGTGGCAGGATGAAGACTTGAACTTGGGTCCTCTCATTCCAAATGCAGTGCTCTTTCCACTGCACAATATTCCCTCAACCTAATATCTAGTATCCCATGTTCATGCTGAGGAATAGCAGAGGTTTTGTTTTGCTTTCTCCTCATAAATCTCTTTAATGACACCCTTTATATTCAATTCCACTTGCACAGTTCTGAGTTTGTAATACACTCACCATGTGCCCCTCCATGGCCTTTTGGTTGACTTCAACCAAAGTTTTTGAAGACTAGGATATTCTATGACTCACAGCTATTCAGCATCTCTCAGAAGAATATTTTTGTTAAAAATGATGGGCTTTTATTATAGGGATATGTTTGGGGACACTGAAGGGATTATATCATTTTTTTCTTTTTTCTAGTAACCAAACTCATTGCAAATAGAGATATTTTTATTCTTTGTACTTGCATTCGTACAACCTACCAAAATGTATGGCCCATAGTAGATAATTAATTAATGCTTGTTGATTGATTGATGGACTGATTAAAAGGCAATCTAGCCTACTATTTTTTCCCCTAATCAACCCTGCAACTCATTGTCTATTTGTAGTTTTTATTCAAGACACAGGCACTGATAGCTCAGTTTACTGATTGTCCATACATCTACAAATCAGAACCTGAACATTAGGCAATCTTCATTTACTTGTTTATTTGTTATAGATCTCATTAAAGATGATTTGCAATATTTTATGTTTGATACAATCAACTAAATGTAATCAGCACTTAGGAATTTTCAAAGGGCTTGTCTGTAGAGAATTCCTCTTCCCTCCGAACTCTGTACTCCATCATGAACTCCATCATGGTTGTCAATTCTTTTTACTGAGTATATAGCCTCCTGTTTTATACCTCATTTGATATTAGTAATCAGAGGGTCAATTTGAGCCCAACCATGATAACTACGTTTTATCACTGATGGAGAGCAAAGTTTATTACAAACATCTTAAGAGATCTTTTTTTCTCATCAATTTTTTCCTCCTTCCAGTAAAATCCTTAAATTCATTTGATATGACATTATTCAGTTGGGTTTCTTAACAAGATTTTTGCAAGCTTCTTTTGCCCCAACACTGATGCTCAGTATTTTCAAAGTGATACTGCTTATAACCTCATGGATAGGATTTTACAAATGAGTTTACACACTAAACTGGTATAGCCCTTGATCACTACTGCTTTATGGTTGGCAAGGAAATCAAATACTAGCTGGCTGACGCAGTGCAAGATAGCAGCCAAAAAAGGATTATTCCATACTGCATTCAGGGACACACAACATCCAAAACAAAGGAGATAATCATCCTTTTATAATCTCCTCTGGTTAGAACACACTGGAGTATCATGTTTAGTTTTGGTTGGCACATTTTAAGAAGAACCTAAGTTGGAGTTTATCCAAGGGAGAATGACCAGGATAGTAGGGTGTTGTAAATTTTGCAATAAGATGAAAAGATGAAGGGACTAAATATTTTAAGCCTGAAGGAGGGATGACTAAGAAGGGAGCAGAGGGCACATAAGAGCAATCACATATCTGAAGAACTGTCAAGTGCAAGAAAGACTAGGCTTGCTCTGATTGACCTTAGAGGACAGGAGGAGCAGTGGAGAGAGGCTGCAGAGAAGCAGTTTTTACCAGAACATAAGAAAAGATTTTCTACCTAGGAAAGCTGTCCAAAAGTGGAATGAGCTGTCTTAGGAGGTAGTGGATTCCTTTCAGAGAGGAAAAAAATGCTGTATGACTATTAGGTTGTCATGTTGTAAAAGGGATTCTAAAATCTCTTCTGAGATTCTTTGATTCTGTGAGTGAAGTAATAAGCAAATATATTTTATGCTATGTTTTCCAGGAAATATCATGCCAATTGTGGTTTCTTAAGAATCTTCTTAGAATGACCATCCACTCATTTAACAGTCTTGACATATCTTTGTTACCTTGTAAATATAACATATAGCACATATAGCACCAGAGTAAGAAAGACTTGAGCTTGAGTCCTGTCTTGGATACTTAAATAAGTTTTTGACCTTAAGAAAGTAACATAATCTCTCAGTCTCAGTTTCCTTATCTTTAAAATGGAAATAATAATAATAAAAGCCCCTGTACTATAAGGCTGTCATAAAGAATAAATGAAATCTGCAAAGTATTTGGAAAATCTTAAATCATTATATAAATGTTGCCTATTATTAATATTATTTGTTTATTTGAAGCATACATCCACTTTCCTCCCCATGATGTTAAATATATTTTCTTTCTGAATATGCTTTTGCTGTTATTATTCAATCACGTTATACCCTATTTGGGGTTTTCTTGGCAAGGATACTGGCAGAGTGGTTTGCCATTTCCCTCTTCATTTGAATACTTCAACACTAGCCAGACGCTAATCTGGTCATTTCCCAAACAATATTAACTACAGGTCAGTCGTATCTACTACGTTCCAGGTCTTGTGCTATGAAGAGAGGCTATAAGGAAAAATACATACAAAATCAAACAAACAAAACTGCCCCTTGCTCACAATCTACTCGGGGAGACAATTTTTCAAGAAACCATGTAGAAATAAGATACATATAAGATAAACTGGAGATAATCAACAGAGTGAATGCACTGGCATTAAGAGGGATCAGGAAAGCAATCCTGCAGAAGGTGGGATTTTAGTGGGCACAAGAAGGAGACTATGAAAGTCAAGAAACAGAGATAAGGAGAAAAGAATTCCAAGAATGGCAGTCATACTGTATAGGTAGACAGACAGATAGATAGAGATATATGTATATAGATATAGACACATAAAGAGCCACAATCATTTTGCTATATACCTATTTTTACTACATATACTATCCATACACATAAATGTGTACTACATGGATGTAATAAAATGTTTGTTTTTCTTATTTTTCCCACAAACCTTACAGCACACTAAGAACAGAGGTCAAAAATAAAGGTGAACTAAAAAGGAGTTAAAGCCAGAGGAAAGAGATTGATCATGGTAATGTGAAAAATCCAGCATCCTCAAACCTCAGGTAGCCTCAGTATCCCAAATGTCTTATCTATTAATCTAATCATTTTCCTTCATTATCTTTCTATCCCTGAGAGAACTTTAACATTAACCAGTATAAGATGTTAACTACCTTAGACCAGATGGCCTTGTCTTTCGGAGAAAATTTCTCAGATTTCTTTAGATACTCTTTCTTGAATATGAGAGATGTCAAATTACTCACTTTCTTTAAATGTTCTAAATTTATGTTTTTTTCCAAAGTGTTTAAGCTGTTTTCATTATCAAATTATTTCACATATGAATACTTCTAACACAGATACTTCACCTTTTCTTCTTGAATACACATTATTATTGTGATCCTTAGTTATCATATTCTAGCTGACGAATAAAGCACACGGATGGGTATGGTTGCCTTAAACCCGTACAATATCATTTTAAGGGCAACATAGTCCTAAGCAAGATAATTGTTTGAAGTATGAGAACAAGCCTAAAAGAGTTAAAGTAACAGTGTCTTAATAGTTTCACTTTTGTGAAACACATTTATGCATAATCTAATAACTACCAATTGTCTAAATTCTAATTAACTCAGATCATTTCTCACCACTGTACTCTCCCCTACAGCTCTACTTCAGGCATACTACACACTTTCCTGGATTACCTAATAATAGTTTAATTGACTGAAGATGCTCTTCCCTCTCCATTCCATTTTATCTTCCATAAGCCTGCTCATATAATCTTTCCAGTACAATGACCTGAACAGACTAGTTCTCTGCTCAGAAACATTCAGTAGTTCCTAATTACCTACTAAAGAATTCTGAATGGCATGACAGCATAGAAAGGATTCCAAAAATTTTCTCCAACATCTATTTGAAGCTTATCTCAGATGACCCCATCCAGCAAGTTCAAACTTATAGCCAAATTGTACTACTATACCCCAGTGATCTTTTCCTCTCTCCTTCCTTTGCTCAGCATTACCCATGCTCAGGATGAAAGACATTCTCTTTCTGTATTTTGAAATAGCCATGTTCCCTCAAGTACCCTCAGGTGACACACTTTCCATAAAGCTCTCCTCAGTTTCCCTAACCAAAAGTCTCTTTTCTCATATTTTTTCATATAACTTTGGAACTTGTGTCTTTTTTTTTAATTGTACAATAATTACAAATACCAAAATGTTGAGCTACCAAGGAACCAAACCTTCTCCAATGTCACATACCTCTTAGCAGATAGGATTTTGAGGAGAAATATCTCCCCAACTCTCATACACAAATCAAATATTCAGGTCCCTAGGTTAGCCCTCCCTTTGAGGGTATAATGGGAAAGGTAGCAAAGTACCCTATACTCAAACCTCCACCCTCTCTCTATCCAAGAAACAAAGGAAGCATAAGGAAATCAGGTAATTAGAGAATGTTTTTAAAGATTAATTTTATCTAAATATATTACCTAGATATCTAGAAAATGATCTTAGAAAACTGTGTATTTTAAATGATCAAATCAATTACCCTTCATAGTCTAACTATTCAACAACATAAATTAAACATTATTGGTTTGTTAGTTTACTCATTGTATGTTTTAAGAGGTTATAGATTGAAGTCATGTAAAAAAGAAAAAAAGAAATTGGGAAAACAAAAGTCCTAGAAAGTCATCATGTGACCTGTAAAGCTATTCCTTTCTTGCTTGTTAATGTGAGAAGTGTGCTTGGTTTTATTTGTGTGCAATCTCTTAAGTGATAACTGCAGTTATCCTATTCAGACTTGAGTCTAAAGAATTTATTTCTAGGCTAAGACCAATTATCAGTAATGACTACTTATTTTCTGAAATTCTACAATGGTACCTTCTAACAACTCTGGGAAAATCACTCTTTGTTGGACTAAATGGAAACTACAGATACTTGCTCAAGAATTTGTTTCTTAACTTTAGGTGCTTTGTTCAAATAATTAAATTTTACTGCAAGTCAAAATCAAGAAAAGACTTAACATTTTTACCTCGCACTGTGCCAATTAAGTCTCTTCATTTTTTAAGTTGGATTTCTTGTGGCATGTTTTTTAGAATTCTAGAACTTCCTAAGGCAATAATCTCATTTTATTAGAATTTCTACCCTACCTCAAACACTGAAGAGGGAAATTCTCTTTAATTTCCTGATAAGAAATGACATTCTGGGTCAGACAAATCATCCATCTCATCCAGTTTGCTGTCTCTCTGGCAGTGGCAACAAATCATGTTTTTGGGAAAAATGCATTACTTTTCTCATGTGATGGTGTCTTCAAAAACTTGAAAGATATACTCTTACTACACATATCCCTCAGTGACTCCTTATGCCTCAGCTATTACTTATTAATTTATGTAAATTCTTTTGAAATTATTGAAATTAATGTATGTGAGATGCAGCAGAAACTAGATGAAAAAGCATTGGGCTACGAATCAAGAGAACTAAGCTCTAGATATGACTGGGAGTCTAACAAGCCTATGTGAACCCAGACAACTCAATTTATCTCAATTTCATTTCTCCTCAGTAAAAAAGAAGACATCATTTGGCCTCTACCCATGTCATAGGATTTTTTGAGAGAAAAAACAAAGCATTAAATTTGCAGTCACAAAGATGTGGATTTGAATTGTGTTTCAGATATGTAACAACAGTGTGAATATGAGCAAGTCATTTCAATTTTCTGAGTATTGATTTCTTAATCTGCAATATGGGAATAAAAAAGCACCTTATCTTATAGGGTTTTGTGAGGCTTAGGTGACATAATGTATATAAATGCTTTATAAACCTAAAGGTATTGCATAAATATCAGCTACTACTATTGCTGTTGTAGATGTAAAGACCAAAAAAAGTAATGGATGTGAAAATGCTTTAAAAAAAACTATATAAAGGGCTCTAAGCCCTTCTGTCAAGCTCAGTGCCAGGATCCACAGCTCTAGCTACATCCCTGAAACAAGATGGCGAAGGTTTGAGCCAATGGATTTGACTGTATTAGGTGCCGAGTGACAAGGGCTGCATTCAACTCAGGAAGAATAGACATGGTGCCCAAAAATGACTCCTTCTTTGACCTCAACTATATGGCTTATATGTTACAATATGATTCTTCCCACGGAAAATGCAAGGGCATTGTCAAAGCTGAAAGTGGAAAGCTGATGGCCAATGGAAATGTTATTATTATCTTACAGGAGTGAGATCTCACCAATATTAAATGGGGAGATGTTGTAGTTGAATATGCTGAAGAGTCCACCGTGTCTTCATCATTGCGGAAAGGGCCAGGGCTCACTTGAAGGGTAAAGTCAAGTGAGTCATAATCTCAGTCCCTTCTGCAGATGTGCTGATGTGGTCATAATGGGAATGAACCATGGAAAAATACAATAATTTCCTTAAGATTGTCGGTAATGCCTCCTATGCAACCAACAGCCTGGTCCCTTGGACAAGATCATTCATGACAACTTTGGCATTGTGGGAGGACTCACAATCCAAGTTATTACTGCTACTCAGAAGACAGTACTTGTTCCCTCTGGCATGATGTGAACAGTGCTTCCCAAAACATCATCACTGTTTTCACCAGTGTTGCTGAGGCTATAAATAAGGTCATACATGAGCTAAATAGGAAGCTCACAGGACATTCATGTTCCTACTCCTAAGGTAACTGTTGTGAGTCTAATCTGGCACCTGAAGAAATCTGCCAAATATGATAGCATCAATAAAGTGGTGCAATCAGCATCAAAGGGACCCTCAAAGGGCATTTTGTGCTACATAGAGGACTAGGTAGCATCCTGTGACTTTAACAGTAACATCCATTCTTCTACCTTTGATACTGATGCTGTTATTGACTTCAATGAACATTCGGTCAAGTCCATTTCCTGGTAGGACAAAGGGCATGGTCATAGCAACCATGCAGTAGATGTCATGGTGCACATTTCAAGGAATAAAGTGGAAAACTATGGATCTTCATTCTCAGCCAAAAAAGTAGCTCCATCATTGGGGAGGCCATATTCTTCACCTATCTTGCTATACTAAGGATCCTATGCCCCATTCACATCCTTGCCCCAAGCACCATTAACAGGGAAGAGAAATATAGTCCTATGTTGTTGTAAAATGAAAAAATTCACCATATTCAAAAATCCCAACTATATAAAAAAGATATTCTCAATCAACTACTCTTCTTAAATAAAAGGACTAACATAGTACTTGATCTATTTCTCCCCTTTATTTAGTATTTTATTTTCCCCAGTTACATATAAAAACAATTTTTAATATTCTTTTAAAACTTTGAATTCCAAATTCTCTCCCTTCCTCTCTCCCCAACTCCCCACACTCCTACCATTGAAAAGGCAAGCAATTTGATACAGGTTACATATGTGGAGTCATGCAAAACACTTCCATAATTGTCATGTTGTAAAAGAAAAGAGACCAACCCCTCCCCCCCCCCAAAAAAAACCAAAAAACAAAAAACCAAACCTCAAGAAAAATAGAGCAAAAAGCACACTTCAATCCGCACTGCCCTCAGTTCTTTCTCTGGAGATGGATAGCATTTTTAATCATAAGTGCTTCAGAGTTGTCTTGGATCATCTTATTGCTGAGAACAGCTAAGTCATTGATAGGTGATCACCTTAAAATATTGCTGTTATTTTGTACAAAGTACATTTCACTTTGCATTATTTCATGCAAGTCTCTCCAGGCTTTTCAAGAGCTTCCCACTCATCATTTCCCATAACACAATAGTATTCCATCACAATCAGATACCACAACTTGTTCAGCCATTCCCCAATTGATGGGCATCCCCTCAATTTCTAATTCTTTGTTTAGAAAAGAGCTTCTGTAAATATATATATATTATATATTATATCTATATATCTATATCTATATATCTATATCTATCTATCTATCTATCTATCTATATATATATATATACATCTCTCTCTCTCTCTCTCTCTCTCTCTCTCTCTCTCTCTATATATATATATATATATATATATATCCTTTTCCTTTTTTTTCTTTTTGGATACAGACCTAGTAGTGGTATTACTAGGTCTAACGATATGCCTGGCTTTATAACTCTTTGGGCATAGTTCCAAATTGCTCTACAGAATGGCTAAATCAGTTCACAACTCCACCAAGAATGCATCAATGCCCCATTTTTATCCACATCCCCTCCACCATTTGTCATTTTCCCTTGTTGTTCTATTAGTCAATCTTATAAGTATGAGGTAGTATCTCAGAATTGTTTCAATTTGCATTTCTCCAATCAACAGTGAGTTTGAGCATTTTTAATAGGGCCACAGATAGCTTTGATTACTTCATTGGAAAACTGTTCATATCTTTTGATCATTTATCAACTGGAGAATGGGTCTTACTTTTGTAAATTTGTCTTAGTTCTCTATGTGTTTGAGAAATGAGACCTTTATCAGAGAAGCCTGCATCAAAATTTTTTTCAGTTACTATTGCTGCTTTTCCCTCCATCCTATCCCCTCATTTATTATATTCCTCTCTCCTTTGATCCTGTTCCTCCTTAAAAGTGTTTTGCTTTTGACAACCACTCCCCCAATCTGTTCTCCATTTTATGTCCTTCCTTTCTCTTACCCCTTACCCTTCTACTTTCCTATGGGGTAGGATAGATTTTTATACCCAACTGAGTGTGTATGTTATTTCCACTTCAAGTTAATTCTGATGAGAGTAAAGTTCACCAAGTGCCCCCCCAATTCCTACATCTTCCCCTTCCACTGCACAAGCTTTTTCTTGCCTCTTTTACATGAGATAATTTATCCCCTTCTACCTCTCCCTTTCCCTTTCTCCCAGTACATTCCTCTTTCACTCACTAATTTTATTTTTTAGAAAGCATCCCTTCATATTCAACTCACACCTGTGCCCTTTGTCTATATATACTCTTTCTATTTGCCATAATAATGAGAAAGTTCTTAAGTTATAAGTATCATCTTTCCATGTAGGAATGTAAACCATTTAACCTTATTAACTTTTATGATTTCCCTTTCCCATTTACCTTTTTATGCTTCTCTTGAGTCTTATATTTGAAAGTCAAAATTTCTATTCAGCTCTGGCCTTTTCATCAAGAATGCTTGAAAGTCCTCTATTTCATATAATTCTCATTTTCCTCCAGAAACACTGTACTCAGTTTTGCTGGGTAGGTGATTCGTGGTTGTAATCCTAGCTCCTTTTCCATCTAGATAGCATATTCTAAACCTTTCAATCTTTTAACCTAGAAGCTGCTAAATCTTGTTTTATCCTGACTGTGGATCCACAATATTTAAATTGTTTCCTTCTGGGTGCATGCAATATTTTCTCCTCAAGCTGGAAGCTCTGGAATTTGGCTATATTTCTGGGATTTTTCATTTTGGGATCTCTTTGAGGAGGTTCGGTGCCTTTGTTCAATTTCCATTTTACTGTTGGGTTCTAAAAGTTTTCCTTGATAATTTCTTGAAAGACGATGTTGAGGTTTTTTTTATTTATCATGGCTTTCAGGAACTTCAGTAATTTTTAAATTATCTCTCCCTGGATCTATTTTCGAGGTCAGTTATTTCTCTAATGAGATATTCATATTATCTTCTATTTTTCATTCTTTTAGTTTTGTTTTATTCTTTCTTCTTGAAAAATCATTTGTTTTCAATTCTCAACAATCACTTCCATAAGTCTTAAATTTTCTCCCCCTACTTCCCCCTCCCTCTCCAAGATAGCATACAATCTTATATGGGTTCTACACATATATTCTTATTAAAGACATTTTCACATTAGTCATGTTGCATAGAAGAATTAAAATGAATGAGAGAAACCAAGAGAAAAACCAAACCAAACCAAAGCATAACACAAGAGAAAATATTCTGCTTCATTCTGCATTCCAATTCCATAGTTCTTTCTCTGGATATAGATAGCATTTTGTCTCAAAAGTCCTTTAGAAATGTTTTAGGTCCATGCATTGCTGTGAAGGGCTAAGTCTATCACAAAGACTTCTCACACACTGTGGCTGCTACTGTCTACAATGTTCTGGTTCTGCCCATTTCACTCAGCATCAGTTCATATAAGTCCTTCCAGGTCTCTCTGAAGTCCTCCTGTTCATCATTTCTTATAGTGCAATAGTATTGCATACATCCATATACCACAACTTGTTTAGTCACTCCCCAATTGATGGGCATCAACCTTGATTTCCAGTTGTTGGCCACCACAAAGACAGCTGATATAAATATTTTTGTACATGTGGCACCTTTTCCAACTTTTTATGATCTCTTTGGGATACAATTATAGAAGCAGTATTGCTGGGTCAAAGGGTATGCACATTTTAGTAGCCCTTTGGGCATAGTTCTAAAATGCTCTCCAGATCAGCTCACAGCTCCACCAACAATAAAATAGTGTTCAAATTTTGCCACGTCTTCTCCAAAACTGATCATTTTCCTGTTTTGTCATATTAGTCAATCTGATAGGTGTGATGTGGTATCTCAGATGTGGTATGTTTTGATTTGCACCTTTCTAATCAATAGTGATTTAGAGCACTTTTTCATATGATTATAGACAGCCTTAATTCCTTCCTCTGAAAATTCTCTGTTCATATCCTTTGGCCATTTATCAATTGGGGAATGAATTGTATTCTTGTACATTTGACTCAGTTCTCTATATATTTTAGAAATGAGACTTTTATCACAGACACTAGCTGTAAAAATTCTTTTAAGTTTGGTCGCATTGAGTTTGTGCAAAACTTTTCAATTTAATGTAATCAAAACTATCCATTTTGCACTTCATAATGTTCCTCATCTCTTCTTGCATCATACATTTCTCCATTCTCCATAAATCTGACAAATATACTATTCCTTGCTCCCCTAATTTGTTTATAGTATCAATCTTTATACCTAGATCATGTATCCATTTGGACTTTATTCTTATGTATGGTGTCATATTGGTCTATGTCCAGTTTCTCCCACATTGTTTTCCAGTTTTCCCAGCAATTTTTGTTAAACAGTGAGTTCTTATCCCAGAAGCTGAGGTTCCTGGGTTTATCAAACAGTAGATTGCTATATTCATTGACTACTGTGTTTTGAGTAACTAATCTATTCTACTGGTCTACCCCTCTGTTTCTTAGCCAGTATCAAGTGGTTTTGATGACTGCTGCTTTACAATACAATTTGAGATCTGGTAGGGCTAGGTCACCTTCCCTAACATTTCTTTTCATTAGTTCCCTTGATATTCTGGACCTTTTGTTCTTCCAGATGAATTTTGATATTATTTTTTCTACTTCTAGAAAGTAATTTTCTGGTAGTTTGATTGATATGGCACTGAATAAGTAAATTAATTTAGGTAGAATTGTCATTTTTATTATATTAGCTTTGGTCTACCCATGAGCAACTGATGTTTTACCCCTTACTTAGATTTGACTTTATTTGTGTAAAAAGTGTTTTGTAACTGTGTTCATATAGTCCCTGGGTTTGTTTTGGCAGGTAGACTCACAGATATTTTATAGTGTCTACCATTGCTTCAAATGGGATTTCTCTTTCTATCTCCTGCTGTTGGGCTTTGTTAGTAATATATAAAAATTCAGTTGATTTATGTGGGTTTATTTTGTAACCTGCAACTTTGCCAAAGTTGTTTATTATTTCAAATAGTGTTCTACTTGATTCTCAAGGATTCTCTAAGCATATCATCATATCATCTGCAAAGAGTGATAACTTTGTTTCTTCTTTATCTATTCAAATTTCTTTTTCTTCTCTTATTGCTTAAGCCAACATTTCTATTACTATATCGAATAACAGTGGTGATAATGGACATCCTTGTTTCACCCCTGATCTTATGGGAAATGGATTTAGCTTATCCTATTGCATATAATGCTTGCTGATGGTTTTAGGTAGATAGTTTTATTGTTTCTTGATTTCTCATAAAGTCATTAACTCCCATTTGTTCCATTCTAATTTTTAAGGAATTATTTTCTTCAGTGACCTTGTGGACCTCCTTTTCCATTTGATCAATTTTGCTTTTTAATGCATTCATTCTCATTGGCTTTTTGGATCTCTTTTATTATTTGGCCTAATCTATTTTTTAAGGTGTTATTTTCTTTCGTGTTTTATTTTTGCATTTCCTTTACCAGCTGTTGACTTTTTTGTGATTTCCTTTTATCACTCTCATTTCTCTTCCCAGTTATTCCTCTACCTCTCTTACTTGATTTTCAAAATTGTTTTTGAGCTCTTCCATGGCCTGAGACCAATTCATAGTTTTCTTGGAAGTTTTTGATATTGGAGCTTTGACTTTTCAATCTTCTGAGAGTGCATTTTGGTCTTCCTTGTCCCCACAGTAACTTTCTATGATCGGAATCTTTTTTCTGTTGTTTGCTCATAATCCTACTGACTAAATTTGACTTTAACTGTTTATTAAAGTAGGGCTCTCCTTCCAGGGTGGCAGGTGAGCTGTTCCAAGTTTCAAGGGTTTTGTGAAGCTGTTTTCAGAGATATTTCTCGAGATCTCTAATTTTTCAGTTCTTCCAAGGTGGTATGATCTAAGGAGAGTTGTGTTTACTCCTCTCCAGGCCTTTCCTCTGGTTTGTGAGTGACCACAAACACTGTTTTCTTTCCTGGAACTGTGATGAGGGTCTCCTGTGCACTGTGAATGAAAGGTCTGGTGTGCTAGTGCTCCTCTTTGCCCTAGCACTGCCACCCAGGACTGCAACTCAAATCTGAGTATGGGTAAATGTTAGCAAAGAAACTTGTGTAATTTCCTTCTGAGTCTGAATCTGTCACTGATGCAGTTACTCTGAGATCTGTTCTTGTTTTGCTCTGCCCACATCTATGGTGGTACAGCCTGACTTGGACTAAGCTCCTCTCTCTCTCTGGTGCAACAGACATTTCCTCCCAACTTAATTTGCCTTGGGTTGTAAAATTGTTTCACTTTGTCTCTGTGTGGGATCTGCAGCTCTAGAATTTGTTTAGAGTCATTAAGTATGTAAACATATTTAGAGAGATTTGGGAGAGATCTCAGGCAAGTCCCTGCCTTTACACTACTATCTTGGCTCTGCCTCCACATATTTCCATCTATTTCTACTAAAATCATCTCCTAGCAGCTTGAAGGACTGTCCCATGAGGTCCAGTAATCTGGTCCATAAAAGCCAAGAATATTTCTTTAATGTTCATTTCAATGTTAAATCCCAGAAACAAGATCTTTGCAGTTCTTTCTTATTTCCAATCTCTCCAAACTGAGTCATATGATCAATATCAGAAAAAGGAAAAAAAAAGTTCCAGAGGTCATTTAGTTCACAATATCACCACGCACCCTTCCTCTATTTTACAAATGAACAAATTTCTCTATTTTTTCTTCCTCTCAGCTTTCCAGGATTAAACGAGAAAATCTTGTCAATGTTAGAAGCAAGTGTGTTTTTATTTGTTTTGAGATTGAATCACTGAAACACAGTGGTAATACATAGTTGTCTATTTTCTGTGCCTTTTCTCTAGATTTCTGATTGTAATATATTTGCTTTGGATACCCCCTTATTTTTCCTTTAACTTTGACTTTTTTTCCTAAATCTTATTAGATAGTATGGTGCTAATGGATAACAGATAGAGGAAACAGCTACTTAGATCTTATTTTCCCTTTTTTTCTCTGCCAAGAATGGCTAAGATGGCATTGATGCCCAAGATTAGCAAGGAGACAATAAAAGAGTACTTGGGTGTCTTTGATGAATTGAAATCACCTTGAATGAATGAAGAAATACTTGGGTACTCAATTAATTGGCAGATACGATTGCTGCTACTGATATTTGTGAGTGGGGAAATAGGAGGGAGTCCTGCAGGAATGATGAAGGAAAATCATTTCCAATTCTCATAAAATGGAAAAAATAATAGGTCAGTTAGCTGACTTCAATTCCTGGGGAAATTTTATACTGTATTATCAAAGAAATTGTTAACAAACATCTAAAAAAGTAAGTGATGATCATCATGACTTCTTCATGAAGAACATTTCAAGTCAAACTAATTTTTTTTGACAATGGTAATTTATCAAAATTTTGGAAAAGCATTTGATAAGATGCCTAATGCTATTCTTATGGAAAAGATGGGGAGATAGGAGGTTGACAAATGTAGAATTAGCCAAATTTGGAACTGACTGAATGACAACTCAAAAAGTAGATATTAATGGTTTCATTTCATCCCAGAAAGAAGTATGCAGTGGTAGAATGTCTCAGTCATGTAGTCTTTTTTTTTTTTCAGTGATCAAATTTAACATCAAATTTACAAATAAGGCAAAGTAAGGAGGGATGACTGATAAAATATGTGACAAAGTCAGGATCTGAAAACAAAAAAGGTATTGATGACTATGACATTTTGCTGAATCTAATGAGATGAAATTTAATAAGGATAAGTTAAAAATCTTCTGGTTTGGTTCAAAAATACATCTTATAAATATATGATGGACAAGAATGAATAAAAATCACTTAAAAACAATATGTTTACATTTTTGTTCTTAGGAGAGAAAAGTATGGCAAAGTGTATTAATAATCAACCTTAAACTAAGAAGATTTGGGTTCAAGTCTTATCTGTGTGAGACTGGATAAATAAATCATTTAACCTCTCAGAGCTCTAGGCAACTCTCTAAAACTATTAATAGAGAAAATTCCAACTGCCTTTGTAGTTGGGAATTCTTTACACCAATGAAATAATAGCAACTTATTTCTATCCCAATCCTGGGGTTTTTAGTAATTTACAAGCCATGAACCAGCACTGGAATGTCTCAAGTTAAAAAGATAATGAAATCTTAGGCTGCATTAGAAGAACATCCAAAAATAAGGAAAAGACAGTCCCTCTATACTCTGTCCTGGTCGGCCCACATATGGAGTAACATGCTGATTCTGGATACTGCATTGGAAGTAGTACAAGAGAAATCTGATGAATGTTCAGAATATGGCAACACTGAATTGTGAAGGACCAGATTTTCATAGCCTGGAGAAGGGAACACTGGAGGGAAAGTCAGAGGTGATATTGGCTGTCTTCAAGTACTTTAAAAAGCTTCCATATGGAGCAGGGATTAGATTTGTTCTGTTTGGTCCCAGGAAGTACAACAAGATACAATGGGGGAAAGCTGAAAAGAGACAAGTTCAGACTTGGAGAGAAAATTTCCCAACAATTGAAACTATCCCAAAGTAGAAAAGAATGCCATTAGAGATGGGAGAATCTTTCCTAAAAGGAGATTTTGTGAGTAAAGTAAAGGGACCATAATCATTTTGCAATATCTTGAGGTTCTAACGACATAGAAATTCTCCAATTACCTGGTGGCCTAGTAATGGCAAGTAATGTAAAATAAAAATAAATAAGTAGCAAACCATTCAAGGGCATGGAAACACAGATAATCTCATCCATTGCCACAACAATTTGCTGATTAGAGACCCTACAGTTTCATTTAAAAGAACTTCTTTCACAAATTTAAAAGTATTTTGTCTCTTCCCCATGTTTGGGGAATATGAATCAGGATTGTTTTCTTATTCTGATAATAAATCCTGCCAGCTGAATTCCAGATACTTCCCTTTTATCGATTTCTTCATTATCTTCTCTTTAACTCCTGTGATGTGCTTTAGTTATCCATACTAAGCTGTCACAGAACATGGTTCATTGGCTGTGTATTCCAAGTATGCTTGAAGGCTGAGAAAACCAATCTGTACCCCAGGTATATGAATCTGCTGTCAAGTGAGAGCAGATTCCTTAGCAAGCTGATAGGTTTCCCTTCTTTAGTCTGGCCTCTTATTTTTTACCTACAGCTATTAGAATCCAGCTGACAGGTTTGACTTTTCCAAGAGGTGGAGTAAATTCCTTGACAATTTCAAGCAAATGTTGGATGACTACTTGTCAGTTGTGTTATAAGGAATATACTTTGGGTAAGTGTTGGATATTGATGATTACTGAGGAACCTTCCAAATCTATAATTGTGTGATGCTAAAATTTCTTTACCTTGTACAGCCAATGGTGGATGGTGACAAACGTGTGAAAATAATCATAATCTGACAATACAACCAATAAATTCACGAGAATTACAGGCACAATTTTCTCTACAAAAACAAACTTCAAAACCAAATAGTTTTAATAAGAAGTTTCCTTTAACTCCAGCACTGACTGACAAAGTTGGTGACAATACATAGGCTGGACCAATAAGCACTGATGTATAGTTCTAAGGAAACTGTTACATCTTTTCTACACCAAGGTAAAGTAACATTTCCCTTAAGGAGTCTTTCCTGTCAGCTCCAGCTTAAACAAAAACAAAAAGAAAACCCTCTCCTGCCTCTAATTTCTCATAGCAGTTTGTCTGGGCTTCTTGGTGCTTGTCACATTCCATAATGCATTATACTTATTTGTCTCCCATTATATTATAAACATCTGAGAGAAGGGTCTGCATTTTATATCCATTGTGACCCCAACCTTTTGTATCATATTTGAACATAGTAGAAGCTTAATAAATGTTTATCAAATTCAAACTAAGGAAAAAATCTCAATTCAAATTGTTATAGATTTATAAATAATTCATGCCTATTGCAATGTCTTTTTGCATCAACTATGTTTCTAAAACGTGTCATAAAAAGAGGTGTTGTATTTTGGAGCAAATCAGGACCAAAGAAAGTACAATGTTTGACGTAACTAAAATGTTTCTCTCCTGAACAAGCTGATCTGAGGCTGAAACTCTGAAACACAGCATACGTAGTAATGTCTATCCAGGCTGCTCTCACCAAGAATAGTAAACAATTTACCATTATCTATGCTAAATTACCATGAAACAGAGATCAAGTTGCAAAAGTCCAGAAATAGATGCAAAACAACATCTTTTTAATGACTACATAATCAATCTTCTAGGAGCAGAAAGAGGCCCAGGATTAATAAAATACATTTTAAACAATAATTCTCTTAAACTGAATTTTAAGAAACATAACATGTAATTTCAGCAAACCAACAAATCAGATACGTTGAGTACCTAATGTAGATAGAGTTCTGTACTAGATATGGTGAGAAATTACAAGTTGATGATATGTAGGACCTTACAGTGTTCTTACTATAATACCAGCGTATGGATTAAAATAAATAACAGATATTTAAACATAAACACAATGCAGATATATACATGAGTACTAAGTATTGTGTGAGTTAGGAATATTTAATATCTTACTTCTGACACTTGTCAGTCATGTAAATGTAGTTAAGTCACAACTCCTTTAAGCCTCAGTTTACCTATCTGTAAAATACCACTGACAACATCCTTAACACTCCCCTTCAGAGGCCATTTGTTAGACTCAAATGTAATAAAGTATTTTAAGTGATTTGCAAACTTTAAGGAACTCAATGTCAATTTTCCTACTATTATTATGGGTGGGAGGAAATAAGTGTTACTGAAGAAACTAAAATGAGGAAAATATTATCCAACAAAGTCTCATAAGAGATCTCTGAGTGCAGTCATAATTTTAGAGATAAGAAAACTGAGGGCAGAGGATAGTGAGGAAGAATGCATGAAGTATGGAAGTGAGCAGACCATTCAAACAAAATAGCAGGTTGCCACCTTTTATGAATCTTGAATAGAGAGAAAACACTGAAGAATGGATTGGTTCTGGCTTTGAGAAGGAGAAGGGAAATAAGCATTAAAAAGAAAGGAAAGAAGGAAGAAAGGAGGGAGGGAGAAAGGAAAGAAAGGAAGGATGTTTTTATCAGGCACTGTGTTAAAGTACTTTTACAAATATTTAACCTTCACAATAATTTAGTAAAGAAAATGGTAAATTGCTAATCATTCTTGGTGACAGCAGACTAGATATACACTACTGTGTATGCTGTATTTTGGAGTTTCAGTCTCAAGCCAGCTTGTTCAGGAGAGAAACATTTTAGTTATGAGATAAGGCTATTATTATCCTCATTTTACAGTCTGGGAAACTGAGGCAAAGTGACTTATCTGGCTCACACAGTAAGTTTTAATGTCAAGCTTTGAACTTGGTCTTCCTAATTTTAAGACCAGCTCTCTATCCACTGTGCCACTAACAGGAAGATAACAGAGTGAGAGATCTTGAATAGCTGGGCTTCCAATGGAAGGAAAGAAAGGAGGATGGAAGGAAGGGAGAGAAGGAAGGAGAAAGGAAGAGGAAAAGGGGGGAGGGTTAGAGGAAAGAAGGAAGGAAAAAAGGAAGGGATGGAGAAAAAAGGAAAGGAGGGAGAAAAAAGGTGGAAGGAGAAAAAAGGAGGAAGGGAGGGAAGGAGGAAGAAAGAAGGTAAAGGAAAAAGAAAGTAAGGAAAGGAGGGATGGAGAGAGGAAAGAAGGAAGGGAAGGATGGAAAGAAAAAAGGAAATGAGAGCAGCCAAAGAAACTCTAGAGCGAATAGCTTCTCAAAAAAAAGGGTAAGGAAATGACCAAGAAGTGGGGAATAAAACAAAATAAAAGAAAACCCATTTCTAATAGGACAAGTTTTCAGAAATGGAAAATTAACAGACTAATTTCAATAACATATGAAGAAAATAACTTGTACTGACATAAGACAAATCCAATTAAGTAATAAACATTTTTTAAAGGAAAGAAAAAAAGATATATTTTTTCCTGAACTTTCTTTTTTAAATTAATTTATTTGTTTTCAATTTTCTACAATCACTTCCATAAATCTTAGATTTTCTCCCCCTCCCTCCTCATGACTCCCCCCTCCATCCCCAAGACAGCACGCAATCTTATATGGGTCCTACACATACATTCTCTCTAAATACATTTTCACTTTAATCATGTGGCATAGAAGAATTGAAATGAATGAGAGAAACTATGAAAAAAAACCAAACCAAAACATAACACAAGAGAAAAGAGTCTGCTTCATTTTGCATCCAATTCCACAGTTCTTTCTCTGGATATGGATGGCATTTTACCTCAAGAATTCATTAGGAATTTTTTAGGCCCTTGCATTGCTATGAAGGGCTAAGTCTATCAGAAAATTTCCTTGCACACTGTGGTTGTTACTGTGTACAAAGTTCTTCTGGTTCTGCTCCTTTCACTCAGCATCAGTTCACATAAATCCTTCCAGGCCTCTCTGAAGTCTTCCTGTTCATCATTTCTTATAGCACAATAGTATTCCATTACATTCATATAACACAATTTGTTCAGCCATTTCCCAATTGATGGGCATCCCCTCAATTTCCAGTTCTTGACCACCACAAAGAGAGCTGCTATAAATATTTTTGTACATGTGGGACTCTTTCTCACTTTTATGATTTCTTTGGGATACGGTACTAGAAGCTACATTGCTGGGTCAAAGGGTACGTACATTTTTGTAGTCCTTTAGGGATACTTCCAAATTGCTCCCCAGAATGGCTGGATCAGCTCACAGCTCCACCAACAATGAATTAGTGTTCCAAATCTCCCACATCTTCTCCAACATTTATCATCTTCCTGTTTTGTCATGTTAGCCAATCTGACAGGTGTGATGTGGTACCTCAGAGTTGTTTTGATTTGCATCTCTCTCATCAATAGTGATTTAGAGCATTTTTTCATATGACCATAGATACCTTTAATTTCTTCCTCTAAAAACTGCCTGTTCATATCCTTTGACCATTTATCAATTGGGGAACAAAAGATGTATTATTAACAAGGATTTAGTATCTGTATTGAGATTTTCTTTGATAATACTAACAAAAGAGAATAAAAGTCAATAGGATTAAGAAAATGATGTAACATTTAAATGAAAAAATGGATTCAACGGGGAATAAAATTTACTTTGTAGGAGACCAGCTGGTAAAAGTGACTGATAATTCAGAAAATAACAAAATCGAAGGACTGGAAAATGGGTCAAAATTTCTATCAAGAAAGGTGAGAGAACTAGAAGGCAGAAATCAGAATAATAATATAAAAATTACTACTTCACCTGAAAAATGAAATGAACATGTCTAACTACCACCGTATTCCACCACATAATCCTCACAGATTTCATGCAAAAATTTTTTTTGGCAAATATGTAGGGTGCAGCCATTATGTGAAGTTTCTGAAAATACTGTGCTGGTATTACTTAAAAATTATTTATCACTGAACTGTCTTTGGTGCAACATTAAGATGCACAGAATACTCATGAATATACATTAAAAATGAGTACTGACCATACTTGTGCACTGAGAATTCTAGGCTTGGGGCTCACAATGCATGAGAGATAAATGTGTATCCATATGCCACTCATGTATACACTGCTGCTCTGTTTACCTTTTAAGCTACAGGATTATGCACCAAAAGGTTATGAACCAATTTCTGGACTTAAAAAAAAAAACAACAACACAACCCAAGATGAGATGATTATGTAGTAAAATATGTTTTGTTTTTAAAAGAAATTATTCAAGGATGAGTTTCAAAAATTCCCATGAATTTGCTGGATAGACTCAGTGAAAAACGTTAAATTAAGCTCACTCAAACACTGTGTCACCAAATTTCAAAAGCTTTATCATTTAAAGAGAGGGAAATCAAATTAATAATCAGGGTAGCTCAATTCAGTCATAGCATTAAAGTCAATTCACCCATTATTAACAACAGAGAAAGACAGAATATATTTTATCAGAAGTCAAGGGAAATGAGATTTGACTCCATAATCTTCTACCAATCTATACAGGAAAACATATCATGACTAAAATGCATATTTTCATTTTCTTGAACATTTCAAAGTGTTTTTGAAGAAAATAAAAACTGGTGGAAGCTTGAATAAGCAAATCAATCCAAAACAAAGTTTTAAGTATCTCCTAGAAAGAACAGGTTAAGAGTTAAATTAAAGGTGAACCTCAGGCAAAACCCTGAATCAGCTAGAAAATTAACAGGGATAACATATAAAGGCTACAAAGCTAGAAAAAAATACAAAGAGTGGAATTAGAATGGGGGTGGGAGAAATACCATGGAAGATGTGAAGCAAAAATGGTGATAGATTCTAACAACCTGTGATATCATGGAGAAAACTTCTGTATATAGAATTCAAATTTACTCTGCATTCTCTTAAATATTGTTACACAATTAACACAATGCTCTTTATCGTATATAGTACTTGGTGTGTGTGATAACCAAGTGGAAGACGTATTGGTGTGCTGTAGAAATAGACTAAAACGATATGAAAAGGGAGTTGGAAGGGAGGTTGCAAATTATATAAACCAACCTCATCCTTTTAGAGGAAACAAGCATAAAGAAGCTCATTAACTTGCCCAAACTTATAGAGGAAATAAGTGGCAGAACCAGGTAAATACTCAACAAGTACATTTTGATGCTATTATCTTAGTAACATTTAAAAATATGCCATAAAGACAGCACAAGTTTTTGATTCAGGAAATGATGAATAGTTTATTTTGACTAATAATTAAAAGATAATTAATAGAAACAGAGAGGAGTTAAATGGAAAAGAGACAAATTGCATTCATTAATTTTTAAAGTATAATGAGAAAAAGACTATACTTGTTAGTCAAGATAACATCCAACAGGTGGCTGACTGCTTACCTTCTGAAAACCTAACTCCATGAACACTCTGAAAGTTAGTACCAGATTGAATAATGATCAACAAATCCAATGAGAAGTTGAAACAATTAACAACTTTAGGAAAGTTGTAGCATATAAAATAAATCCACATAAGTCATCAGCATTCTATATGTTACTAACAAAATCCAGCACAAGAGATGGAAAAATAAATTCCATTTAAAATAACTGCAGACATTATAAAATAAATAGGAGTCTACCTACCAAGACAAACCCAGGAACTACGTGAATACAATATCAAAGTACTTTTTACAAAAACACAGATTGAAACAATTAGAGAAATATTAATTGCTCATAGGTAGGATAAATCAATATAAAAAAATAACAATTCTACCTAAATTAACTTATTAAGTGCCATGCCAATCCAGCTACAAAAGAATTATTTTATAGAGCTAGGAAAAAATAACAAAATTCATCTGGAAAAAGACAAAGTTGAGGATATCAAAGGAATCAATGAAAAAAAAAGTGTGGAGAAAGGTGCCCTAGCAGTATCAGATTTCAGACTGTATTCCAAAGTGGTAGTTATGAAAATAATCTGATACTAGCTAAGAAATAGAGTGGTAAAGTAGTGTAATAGATGTATCTCTGGTACCGAAGACAAGACTTAGTAAAAGTTTATTGAATTTTTTAAAGATTCTTGATTTCATCATAAATAATTTGCTTCAGACTACTTGTACCCATTGTACATCTTGCCTTTTCCCTCTGGATGAGTCACAAAAATATCATATATTTTACCATAATTTTGTGTTGTTCTTAATTTAGATATTTACTGAATTTGCCGAATCATGGATCTAAAACTAGAAAGTAGATATAGTTCATTCCTTTCCTCCTCCCTCTTTACAAATAAGGAAACTGAGACAGCTAGAGAGCACAATAGTATATAGGGTACTAGCTCTGGAGTCAGGAAGACTGTTCAAATACAGCCCCAGATACTCAGCAGTTGTGTGACCTTGAAAAAAACTTAACCCTGGTTGGCCTCAGTTTTATCAACTATAAAATGGGGATAATAATTGAAGCTATTTCAAACGGATGCTGTATAAAACAAGATACTATTTATAAAACATATAGCACAACACCTGACACATAGTAGGCACTTAACAAATGTCTGTTACTTTCTCTCCTAGGCAGGATAAGTCACACTAGAGGTGTCAGACGTAAGAATTACTGCCTTTCAATCCTGAGTCAATTCTCTTTCAACTATATAATTGTACCTTCAATCACCTTTCAAAATATCTTAAAATTTTCTACATTTAGTTATCTGGGCTGACTGCTATTCTTTTATGGAGATTCTTTTTCTTTAATTTAATAAAATTAAATTATGCATGATGGAGTAAATAGAAATGAATTATAATTTCCACTTGTGAAATATTTGAATTTTACATTTATTTTTGTAAAGAAGGAAATCTCAATATTTTATTGTGCATATTAGTATGCACTAAATAAATGTTAAATGTCATTTAAACAAATAAGAGCTATAACTAGAATTTAGGCATCTAGGCAAGCAGGAAACACATAAACAGTCCAAGTTTAGGGACTTACTCAAATCAGTTTTATAATTCAAGACATAGAAATAATTTTAAGAGCAATTAAAACAAAATCAGTTGAACGGGAATGGAAATGAGTTACTAAAATGACTTTGTTGTTGTTACCAGTCAGTCATTTCAGTGGTGTCCAATTCGCTGTGATTCCATTTGGTGTTTTCTTGTCAAAGGGTGGTTTTGCTGCTTTTTCCTTTTCCAGCTCATTTTACACATGACAAATTAGGGAAACAGAGTTAAGTGATCTGCCCAGGGTCACATAGCTCGCAAATGTCTGGGGCCAGACCTGAACTCATGAAGATAAGTCTTCCTGACTTCAGCCGTGGCACTCTATTCATTCCATTACCTAGCTGCCACTAAGTGGTTTTGGATGCTCTTAAATACTTTATGTGTGAATTTTTTTGTTTGTTTCTCCTACATTTAGTGACCCTGGAACAAAGCATGCCTCACCTTGCCCTGATTATAAGCTTGAAAGAAATAATGCATTAAAGAACAGATCAGGTAGAAATAAACATAACTGTTTTTATATAAACAAATGTCTAATTTCACCCAAGTTGTTAAGGTGAGATTAAAATCTAAGTCTTCTGCTTCAAAATTCAGTCTTCTTCCACTATATTATTATGCTTTCTCAAATGATCAAATAATATGAGGGTTTACTTAGCAAATATTATATATCCAATGAAAAAAATTAAAACACTTCATTAAAATTTAAAATATACTTACAATCTATTGGCCTTTCTGTATCATTAGCAAAATCTAATAGTACACAAAAAAAGAAATTTCATTCAAAATACTTGGAAAACGTATAAACACCTGAAAGTTAACCTACAAAGATACTCTCAAGATGTATATGAATATAACGACAAAAAACTTTTCAAAATCAAAGTAAAGAAAATGCTTTGATAGCTAAGCATTATTCAGGGGCTGTTTCAACAACAAAATATCATCTAAATTAATTTACTTATTTCTTGCTGTAACTATACAGCTACCAAGAAGTTACCTTTAGATAACTAGACAAATTGATAACAAAGTCCTCTATGAGCAACAAAAAAGTCATGGAGAAAGAAGTCTGGCATTTACAGATGTCAAATTATGGTATAAAGTGGCAATCATTTGCTCCTTACTGAAAAACAAGTTATCTTTCCCCTAGAAAGAAAAGATTGGAATTTTTTTTGTTTTGTTGCTCTGGCTACAGAGTTTTGCACTCTGAAAGCTAAATTCTGTCACTGAAAGCTTTTCGTGGTTACTGATATGGACAAACTACAGAGCATGTAAAAGCAGTAGTTTCCTGGAGCAAGACACACCTTAAGTGGTGTGAATGCACAAGGCTCCAACATCTGGGGCAGGAGGTGCTTTTTTTCCAGAAGGAGATGCTTTCACATCTATCTAGTAGTCTGTTTTTAGGCATCATCTCATGCTTCGAAAGAAATGTGGGGTACAACTCTGCAGAAATCTCTGGGGGATGAGCCCTTCCCTCCTGGTGAAGCTACCTCCCCAAGTGGGACTGACCGTTGTACCCTTTTCTCCTAAGGTATAATCAATACAAATTAATGGCTCTGTTTTGCAGTATAAAGCTAGAGGCCCCTTCTGTTTCTGTTACACCATGGTACGTGTATGCAGAGCACATGATCTAAGGGTCCATGGCATCATTTCAAAGGTCCAAGCCACCCTTTACCATGACTTTCATGAGCCCTTTGTGTTGTTCATGTCATGGTACTATGGTTGCCTAATTTCTCATAGTCAAACATTTCACTGTACCAATATCGTATCTACATGTGCATATAGTAGCATTTTGTAAAGCTGTATTGGGGAAATTCTCTGTAAGAAAAATCTAACTTAGGGAGGCAGAGCCACAATGGCATAGAAATGACAGAAACTCACTTGAGCTCTCCCTAAAACCTCTCTGACCACTTCTAAATAATGCTATAAGACAATTCCTGGAGTAGCAAAACCCGCAAAAGAACAGGTTAAATAATTTTCCAGCCAAAGATTACTAAGAAAGTTGCCAGGAAAGGTCTGCTGTACCAGAATGAGTGGAGCACAATCCAGCAAAGGCTGTGCCAGCACAGACCAGGCCCCAGCAAACCAAGAGAAGGCTTGGGGAACCACTGAATCTGTAGCAGCAGCAGTTTATTCAGAAGCTCTTAGTCCACAAACAGTAACAACTGATCTTAAGGAGATTATGGCACTGGGGGCAAGACTCTGTTGCTTTGGCCATATTATGATTTGAGCTGCAGTTCTTGATGGCAGTCCTAGGGCAAGGAGGAGCACTAGAGTACCAGAGCTTGAGGGCTGCAGTGGAACAGGGACCCTCCTCACAATTCCAGGGCAGAAAAGAGTGTCACTCACAAACCAGAGCATAGGCCAGAAGAGTAGTAAACACATCTCTCCTTAGATGATATCACCTTGGAAGAACTGAAAACTTACGGATCCCTAGAAGTATCTCTGATAACAGTTGTACAAAATCCCTGAAGCTCAGGATGTCGCACTTTCCATCCTAGAAGCAGAGCCCCACTATAACAGAGTCAAAAGACAAGAAACAGACTAGAAACATGAGTAAACAACAGAAAAAAATCTCACCATAGAAAATTACTATGGTAACAAGGAAGATCAAAACACACTCAGAAGAAGAAACAAAGCCAAGCTCC
Organism: Notamacropus eugenii; assembly: GCF_028372415.1. NCBI lineage: Eukaryota > Metazoa > Chordata > Mammalia > Diprotodontia > Macropodidae > Notamacropus > Notamacropus eugenii. The sequence continues at coordinate 128,557,196 of NC_092874.1, read as the reverse complement.
AAAATCCAAAGACTCCAAGAATATGAATAGGTCTCAGGCAATGGGAATGGCTCAAAAAGGGTGCTGAATATCAAGTAAGAGAGGTAGAGGAAAAATCGGGAAGAGATATGAAAGCAATGCAAGAAAATCATGAAAAATAAATCAATATCTTTGTAAAGGAGACACAAAACATACTGAAGAAAGCAACACCTTAAAAAATAGAGTAGTGCCAATGGTAAAAGATGTACAAAAAAACAATGAGGAAGATAATGCCTTGAAAAGCAGAACTGGCCAAGTGAAAAAAGAGGAATAAAAATTCACTGAAGAAAATAAAAACCTGAAAAAGTAGAATTGGTCAATTGGAAAAGTAGGTCCAAAAGTGCACTAAAGAAACTAATTCCTTAAAAATTAGAGTTGAGCAAGTGGAAGTTAATGATTCTATGAGATATCAAGAAAGAAATAATAAAACAAAACCAAAAGAATGAAAAAAAATTGCAGACAATGCGAAATATCTCATTGGAAAAATAACTGACCTGGAAAACATATACAGGAGAGATAATTTAAAAATTATTGGATTACCTGAAAACCATGATCATTTTTTAAGAATTATCAAGGAAAACTGCCCTGAAATCCTAGAACCATAGAGTAAAATAAAAATTGAAAGAATCTACTGATCACCTCCTGAAAGAGATTATCAAATGAAAACTCCCAGGAAAATTACAACAGAATATAGCGGAATATTATATCCAGAGCTCCCAGGTCAAGGAGAAAATATTGCAAACAGTCGGAAAGAAACAATTCAAGTATGGATAGTATGGAACAGTCAGGATAACACAAGATTCAGCAGCTTCTACATTAAAGAATATAGGAGGGCTTTGGATATAATATTTTAGAGGGCAAAAGAGTTAAGATTAAAACCAAGAACCATACCTGCAGCAAAACTGGCTATAATCCTTCAGGGAAAAATGGATTTTCAATGACATAGAGGACTTTCAAGCATTCTTGATGAAAAGACCAGAGCTGAATAAAAAATTGGACTTTCAAATACAAGACTCAAGAGAAGTATCAAAAGATAGAAAAGGGAAATCATAAGGGTTAATTAATAAGGTTAACCTGTTTACATTCTTACACAGAAAGATGATGCTTATACCTCTTAAGAACTTTCTCATTATTAGGGCAGATAGAAGGAATAGATAGATAGATAGATAGATAGATAGATAGATAGATAGATAGATAGACAGACAGACAGAGAGACAGATAGAAGGCACAGGTATGAGTTGGCTATGAAGGGATGATGTCTAAAAAAATTAAAGGGTGAAAAACAGGGATGCACTGGGAGCAAGGAAGAGAGAGGCAGAATGCAATAAACTATCTCATATAGAAGAGGAAAGAAAAATCTTTTACAGTGGAGTGGAAGATTTGGGAAGTGAAAAGGGGAATTAGTAAACCTTACTCTCATCAGAATTCGCTCAGAGAGAAAATAACATACCCACTCAATTGGGTGTAGAAATCTATCTTACCCTACCAGAAAGTAAGAGGTGAAGGACATAAGAGAAGCATTGAGGGGTGACAGAAGAAAGGGCAGATTTGGGGAGGAGGTAGTCAGAAGCAAAACACTTTTTAAAGAAGGATGGGGTGAGAGAAGAGAAAAAATAGAATAAACAGAGGGGGAAATACAGTTAGCAACAGTAACTGAAAAAAAATTGAAGCAAGTTGCTCTGACAAAAGCCTCATATCTCAACATAGAGAGAACTGAGACAAATTTATAAAAATGAGAGCCATTCCCCAATTGATAAATGATCAAAAAAATTATCAGTTTAAAGATGAAGTAAACAAAGCTATCTGTAGACACATGAAAAAATTCTCTAACTCACTACTGATTAGAGAAATGCACATTAAAAGAGTTCTGAGATACTATTTCATACCTACTAAATTGTCTAATTAGGTTCCCAAAGTGGGTGATACTGCCCCCTGGAGGGTGCTGGAATGATCAGAGAGGGGGTGTTATTTGCCTAGAGTGCAATTGGGAAGGAGGGGGGCATTTAATAAAAAATAAAGGAGCAGTGGAAGCATGAAGAAAGAAGAGAATTTTGAAAAACAGTTCATACTTGTTTTATCTGTTGTATAACAGAGTCAAAGACATAGTGATTACATTATTTCCAAATACAAACACAAAATACAAGCCATAACTGATCAGTGGTCAAATCCACCTACAGATCTTAACAAGCAAGTGAGTATGCCTTGTCTTGTTGGGAAGTCCAGCATGCATTGGCAGGAGTATGTGTGTAAAATAACTTTTTTATAATAAAATACTGTATGGTTACATGATACCATACTGCATCATCAAAATTTCAATGCAGGAAAAGGACACAAATTTATAATAAATTATTAAATTTAAGATGCATCATTTAAAAACAATCATTTTTTTGAAATGATGCAAATTTTAAAAAAAACATTAACGGAAAGTAGTTTTTCGGGGGTGGGGGGATTGTTGAATAATTTTTTAAAAAGAGAACAGTAGGCCAAATAATTTTGGACACCTTTGGTCTAACAGAACAGAAAAGGAAAATGACAAATGTTGAAACGGATGTGGGAAAAATGAGACATTAATGCATTGTTAATGGAATTGTGAAGTGATTCAACCATTCTGTAAAGCATGGAACTACATGCATACTCCTTGTCCTAGCAATACCACTGAGGTCTATATCCAAAAAGAGATAAAAAACAAAAAGGAAAAGAACCTATATGTACAAAAATATTTATAGCAGCTCTTTTCTGGGGGTAAAGAATTGGAAACTGAGGGGATGCTCATCAGTTGCAGAATGTCTAAACAAATTGTGGTATGTGATTGTGATGTAATAGTATTGTGATATAAGAAATGAAGAGCAGGATCTTCTTAGAAAAACCTAGAGAGACTTACATGAGCTGATGCAAAGTGAAATGTGCTTTGTACAAAATAACAGTAATACTGTAAGATGATCAAATGTGAATGACTTAGCTATTTTCAGCAATACAATGATCTAAGAAAACTCTGAAGGCTTTGTGATGAAAAATGTGATCCATCCCAGAGAAAGAACTGATGGTGTCTGAATAAATACCGAAGTGTATATTTTTTATTTTATTTTTCTTAAGGTATTTTTTTCTTATAGTCTATGTTTTCTTTCACAACATGACTTATGAAAATGTTTTGCACGACTACACATCTACAATCTATATTGAATTGTTTGCCTTCTCAATGAGGGAGATTTGGAAGGGAGGGAAAGAATTGGAAACTCAAAATTTTAAAAACAAATGTTAAAAATTGCCTTTACACATAATTGGGGAAAAATAAATACTAAACTGAAAAAAAAAACCTAAAACAAAGGGAAGACATTAGAATTAAGAGGACTTAGGAAATACTTCCTATAAAAGGTGAGGTTAGGTCTTGAAGGAAGCCAGAGAAACTTGGAGGTTTTGAGCAAGGAAAACATTCCAGATATAGGGGACAGTTAGAGAGACTGCCTGGAGCCAAGAGATGGAGTGTCTTGTTCTTAGAACAGTAAAAAGACAGTGTCACTTGGCTGAAGAGCACATGACAAGGAGTAAGGTATATGAAGACTTGAAAAGTTGAGGATGGCAGTGGGGAAAGGATAAGGATAGAGCTAGATTATTAAGAGCTTTGAATGGCAGAGGATGTTGTAGTTGATCCTGTAGATGACAGGGTGACACTGGAGTGGAGGTGACATTGTTGGACCTGTGCTTCAGGAAAATCACTTTAATGACTGAGGATTGATTTGGACACTTGGAGATATTTAAAGTTCATAAAGCCATGGAACTCCAAATTTAACAAGCTACTCCAGTTGAGGTCTGGTGAATTCAGAGTGCAATGGGACGATCATCTCCCTATTCCTGGAAATGATGACCCTCATAATGCAGCCTGAAGTTCCATTAACTTTTCTGTGGACACCCCACTCCATTGCTGATTCATACTATGGTTTCAATTCATTAAAACCCCTGAGTTTTCAGACGCCCCCAAAAAATCTAGCTTCATTTATGCTGTCTGTAGCTTCAACTATATTTAGCCTACAACCTATCAAATCCCAATTCCATTTGCTTCAAACTGTTTCTTTCCATGGACGCATTGAGGGGCCTTAATAGTTCTTAGAAAGCAATGCAGAATTATCAGCAATCTTATATGATCTTGAGGTGTTATCATTCCCGCAAAACAGCCTCGGTAAGTTCAGTGAGTGATTTGGTGATTCAAAATACTCCATAAAAGATAATTTTAATAGTAAGTATAATTGGATTTAATTTAGTTTTATCCCCACTCCCCATGCCAGTGCCCCATTTAGTTTCCTATGACATTATTTCTTAATTCTTTAGGATCAATAAAGCAAGTGTCTTACCTGTAATTTTCTTGATAACTTAAAAAAAATAATCTTGCCAATTTCAAACTACTTTTAAATTTCACTGCCCCTTCTAGGTGATTTTATTTTAACAACATGTCATCTTGTCCTCATAGAAATCTTGTCAATGTCTAAAAGGGGGAAAATTAAGAGCTTTGCAGTCCTTATAATAATACTTTGTCTGTATTAACCCTAATCAGATTTTCTTTTGTTTCTTGATCTAAAGAAATCATTCTAATTTCCCTAAATCCTCAGATTAATTTGTGACATTGTTCCTATTCAAAAGAGTTAAGAATCACTCTCTTATTCCCTTTGTTCTTTCTCATATTTAAATATTTTGTATTAAATATCTTGGCAGGTTTTATCACTAAACTTCATTACTAGTTTCTTTCTATTTCAAATCACAAATGAGAATTAATAGAACCAAAACTAAAACTGATCTCCAAGGCATGCCTAGTCTAAACACACGCTATTCATCATTACTCTTCTCTGGCAGCTGTTCAGCTAGTTTCCAATCCAAGTAAGAACTTCAAATATGAATGGATTCTGCAAGAGTACTTTCATAAATCATTGTATCAAATGCTCCAGACAACATCAGCTTAATTTCTTTCATCTATGTTTGAATTAGATTCACAAAATCTGAGCTAGGAAGGATGATAGCCACTTATTTTTTTCACTCGCATTCTCTCATCTCTTCCTCCCTTTTTCCTAATGATGGAAGCAAGAAATCAATAAGTGGACTGTGTCTCAACAGTCTGAACGTAGAACTTGATCAACTCCTTTGATATTCTGAGAAGTGGCAACTTCCAAGAGCATATTGTAAGACGACAGACCAGGACCTTCTACTACTACCTTGGTCCTTGATATTGTCTCTCTCTTTCTTGTAATAAAATCACTCCCCTCGTATCTTCATTCCATTGCAGGATGGGCAGGCAATCAGAGCTGATTGGCAGCCTTCCACTTGAGTGCACTCACATACTTTTAATTTGAGCTTACCAAATTCTCTTCCTGCAGACATCTAAAGTGCTACAGAGACTTCCCCCATCCTCTTTCATCAGTCTCTGAATGACATGGTGCTTTGTCCTTGCCAAAGCCAACATTACTACACATAGCCTTAGTCCCAGTTTTTTTCACCTCCTCCATTACCTTCCTATTTCATGCATCTTCAATTTGTCCCTTTCAACACCTCTGAGGCACAAATATTTGTATCGGAAGCATCTACCGATTCTTGAACCTCTCTGCCCTACCTTAAGATGCAGCCTGGGCTATTATTTAAAGTTAAAATTAAAATTAAAATTAAAATATTTTCAATTAATTGCTTTCTCTCCTTTTCCCCTCCCTTCCTCCATAGTGAAAATGTTAAAAGAGGAAGGTGACCACTGAATAACTGGGGACAAAAAGGATAGTTGCAGAGAACAGAATCAATCAGTGTGTATTTATTAAGTTGTTACCATATATATTCCAAGACCAATACTGGGAATAAGAAGACAGCTCCTACTTTCCAAGGGTTCACAATCTATCTTGGGGAAACAGCATGTACAAAGGTATATATGAACTAGATACAAGGTGACGGGAAGAGGCACTGGCAACTAGAGGCATCAGGAAAAAAATCTGAGATTGAACCTGGAAACACTAGGGGATGTTAAGAGGCAGAAGTAAGGATGGACTGCATCACAGGAATATAGAAAAGCTGATGTGATGGCATGGAGACAGCAGATAGATGAAGAACAGAGAAAAGTGCAGTTTGACTGAATGCCTCCATCTCCCCACCTCCCCCCTACTCTTAACTTTGTAGTGGACAGTTGAGATAAACTGTCAAATGCTAGTATTGTACTGGATTATTTTTGCTTAATTATTTTCTTTGTCAAAAGAAATTATTCAAATTGTGAAGAAAACGAGGTTGAAATGACTGATATAAAGACAAAAAGGTAGCAAAAAATATTTATGTAGAAAGAAAGAAATACACACACACACACACACACACGGGAGGGGGTAAGGGGTAAGGTCTAGTGTAGTATAATGTATAAGAGAGTTAGAAGACATGGATAAAAGTCCCACCTCTGACAAATAGTGACTATGTGACTCTCAACATGTCACTTAACTTCTCAGTGCTTCTGACACACTGCCTGTGTATTGGCAGGAAAACTCCTTACTATGACTGAACCAGATTAAAATGTAACTGGTAAATGTTTGACAAAATAAATAAAAATACAATACAATGTAGATAATGTGAGTTTGTGGTTTTCTAAGTCAATATGTGACCCCCTAGGGATCCATTTCTATTTGAGTTTGACACCATTATCTGGGCAACTCTCTAGCTTCAGAGAAGGTATCCAGGGAATTTTTTCAATTGGGAGTTGCCTAAAACACTAAAAATCACAGCTGCCTCTCCCTTACCCATAACTCCCATTATCCTCTTTCTCTCCTCCCCCTTAAATATAAAGTCAGAATGAGCAACTGGACCTGACCAAAATACAGAAAAAATTTACGCTAAACTAATTCAAATTTAAAGGCACTCAGAGATCTATTTTTCACAGCATGTAAAAGAATGGAAGATTCCAAGGTGGCAGGAAAATTACAGACAGTATTTTTCCAAAAAATACACAGAAACACTTTTAAAAAAAAGTGTTTAAGTAGATAACAGCAATTAACTATCAACCATCAATACTTTCTCATAAATATAAACTCTTTCTGGCAGTGGTATATGCAGGCATTTAGCTAGTGTATCCTTGAAAAGAAAGAGCCAGTTTTCAGATGATTTTCTGGAGCAGACTACACAATTCTGGGGAAAATGGGAAAAGAGTGATAATATTCACTGGGTCATTGAATATCAAATAAGGCACAAAATATAAAGAAATAAACATTCCTTTGCTACAGAAGAAGGATGGAAAGATTCTTCAAATACTTATGACTCAGTTTACTAGTTACTTAGGCAACTTAGTTTGCTATTTGTTTTTCAATAAAGTTCATAAATATTTGAAAGTGATCTATTTAATCAATAAAAGTAGAAAAGCAAAGTGAATGAAAGCATAGTCCAAATTATGACTTACGGAAGGATGGATAGCTCACTGAATTTGATGGCCAATCTAATACTGATGACATGTAATATGCTAAAAACATAGTTGCTTAGATTTACAAGATGATCAAGCTGAATTACATATAGAAAACAATGCAATGTTTGCAGTGATGTTAAGCTTTTTCTCAACACAAAAGCTCATCATTTTAATGACAATATTTGGCCAGTATATTTCTGTGATTTATGTAACACCATGATATTGGCAAATTTAAAATTCCACACCATTCAGAAGGAATGGGAAGATCCACTGTGGTTGTAAAAAGCCAATAACATACAGTCAGTGATGTCCTGAACATGAAAAGTGGCATTAAGGCATCATGGAAGAGATGTGCTATTGGAAAAAGAGGTAAGCCATCACTACGGTGTGAATGAGAATCAATAGATTGACAGGCTAAGGCTCAGATCAAGACTCATTTCTTTCTGTAAGAGGCTTTATGGGTTTTCTCTCCACACATCCCTCCCCTTACTCCTGGGGGCAACTTCCCTCTGTGACTACTTCTCATTTATATTATATATTATTTATATGCTTATACTTCTTTGGAAGTTGTCTCTTCCACTCGAATGTGAATTCTTGGAGGGCAAAGATTATAATTTTATCTTTCTTTGGATCTCCAGCAACAGCAATAGTGCCTGGCACATAGTAAGCACTAATAAATGCTAGACAACTGATTGACTGAAGAATATTAAAAATTATAGGAAGGCCTCCAACATGTCGGGTAGATAACCTTTGGATGATTTTTTTCTAAGAATAATAACTTTTGGATGCATGAAGATAATGATCATTTCCTCATTCCATTCATTGGCAAGAATATGAGCACTAACAAATTGTAATGATAAACATTGCTCTTGAATGTTTGCAAGATATTTCACTAAAATAATCTAACTTGTCCCTCACAACCACCATGTGTAGAAAAAATCAGGATGATTAGTATCATCTCTTTAATGGATATGGTAACTGAATCTTAAAGATCATAGAATTATAGATCTAAAACTACTACGGTCCCTAGAGGTCACCCTCCTCCACCCCATTACTTTAGAGATAAGAGAACTGAGATGTAACTTTCCTGAATTTGCATGAGTGAGCTAGGATTTTAACTCAGATGACTAATCTCTTTTAGGTGCAGCATTCTGTCTCTGTAAGGTCACATAATATGTGGCAAAGCTAGAATCAAAACTCAGGTGTTCTGACCCCAAACAAAATGTTCTTTCTGGTGTAAAAGATTACAAGGCATTGAGGCTAATTTCTTGTCAAGATTAAGTTCTTGTTAACGATGTAAACATGCAGAGGTCTTTGTTGTGGCATTACTGACTTCATCATTTCTGAATTTGCTTTGCCTTATGTGCTTTACAACCACAATTAAAAGTGACTGATTTCCTTTCCTTCTTTCCTTTTTCCCTTAAATCTACTGCACTCTGAAGCCCATAGATTGTACAACACTAGTCCCTTGCCCAAGATCTACTTAAGGACTGTTTTCTGGAACCTCCTGGCTTAAGAGTGATTTTCAGTAGTTGACTCTTGCTGTTTCCCTCCCAGCTTGATTTAGCTATTTTTCTTTGCCTCATTAAAGGGGCCATCCCCTGATTACTTTTTTAAAATTATTTTATTCGTTTTCAGTGTTCTACAATCACTTCCATATATCTTAGATTTTCACTCCTCCTATTCCCCTCCCTCCCCACTCCCTTCCTGAGACAGGATGCAATCTTATATAGGTTCTACACATACATTCCTATTAAATACATTTTCACCTTAGGTTAAATAGAAGAATTAAAATGAATAGGAAGAACCATAATATAAAACAAAACAAAACAAAATACAAAAGAAAATGGTCTGTTTCATTCTGCGATCCAGTTCCATAGTTCTTTCTCTAGATGTGGAAGGTGTTTTGCCCCAAAAGTCCATTGGGGATTTTTAAGGTCCTTGCATTGCTATAAAGTTAGACTAAGTCTACCAGAAAAGTTCCTCACACGCTGTGGTTGTTACTGTGTATGAAGTTCTTCTGGTTCTGCTCCTTTCACTCAGTATCAGTTCATAGAAGTCTTTCCAGGCCTCTCTGAAATCTTCCTGTTCATCATTTCTTATAGCACAACAGCATTCCATTACATTCATATACCACAACCTCTTGAGCCATTCCCCAATTGATGGGCATCCCCTTGATTTCTAGTATTTGTCCCCCACAAAGAGATATTCTTGTACATGTGGGACCCTTTCCCATTTTTATGATCTCTTGGAGATACAGTCCTAGTATCAATATTGCTGGGTCAAAGGGTATGCACATTCTTGTAGCCCCTTGGGCTGCTCTCCAGAATGGCTGGATCAGCTCACAGCTCCACCAAAAACAAATTAGTGTTCTAACTCTCCCACATTTTCTCCAACATTTATCATCTTCCTGTTTTGTCACATTAGCCAATCTTCTGACTACTTCTTAAACAGGCCTATTCACTGAATGGGTATTATCTCACCCTAAGTGAGTACTTGAAAAGACCTTAGCCTAAAAGGCCAAGGTCTTCCATTGCATCCTGGGTTGTTTCCAGTCATCCTGATGAATATGTAGTCACTGGATAGAAATGGCTCAGGAGGAGAAAGTGAGGCTGGTGACCTTGTCCTGTGACAATCACAAGGGGGAGGATCTCTCTTAGTCATTGCTGGCAAATTCTTGCTAAAGTCCCTCTTAATAGACTGATCCTTCACCTGGAAGATGGTCATATACCTGAGAGTCAGTGTGGCTTCAGAAAGGACCAAGGAACAGTCGATAGGGTGTTTGCTGCCCAACAACTTGAGGAGAAATGCCAGGAGCAGAACAGAGGTCTGTATACAATGTTTGTAGATCTGACCAAGGCCTTTGACACTGTTAGTCATGAGGGCTTATGGAAAATTATGTCAAAATTTTGGTTGCCCAGAGAAGTTCATCAATATTGTACATCAATTTCATGATGGCATGTTTGCCTGGGTTCTAGAGAGTGGACAATGTTCTTGTGCCTTCTCAGTCACAAATGGAGTGAAACAGGACTATGTGTTTACTCCCATGTTTTGTTAGTATGATGTTTTCAGCTACGTTGTCAAATGCTTGCAATGAGGGTGAACAGGGCATCAAGGTCAACTACCATATTGATGGTAAGTTCTTCAGTCTGAAAAGGCTACAAGCCAAGACTAAAGCAAAGGGAGTGTTGGTGAACGATTTTCTGTTTGAAGATGATTATGCAGTCAATGCAGCCTCTGAAGCTGAGATGCAACAAAGTATGGATAATTATCTGCTGCCTGTGCTAATTTTGGTCTGATAATTAACACCAAGAAAACACAGGTGCTCCATCAGCCACCACACCATCCATACATGGAACCATTGATTACAACAAATGAAAAAGTTTTGAATGTTGTGGATAAGTTCACTTACCTTGGTAGTGTACTTTCCAGGGACATACACATTGAGAATGAGGTTGATACATGCATTGCCAGAGCTAATTCAGTGTTTGGGAAGCTCCGAAGAAAATTTTGGAAGAGAAGAGTATGTATTAGACTAACTACCAAACTGAAGGTCCACAGAACTGTTGTGCTGATCTCATTGTTGTATACCTGTGAAACACGCACAATCTACCAGCTCTATGCCAGGAAATTGAATCACTTCCATTTGAACTGTCTTAGGAAGATTCTGAGGATCACTTGGCAGGATAAGGTACCAGATACTGAAGTCCTTGCTCAAGTAGAAATGCCAAGCATTTAAACTATGCTTCAGAAAGCACAACTCCGATGGGCTCGCCATGATGTTCAAATGCTTACCACAAAGACTATTTTATAGAGAACTCACATGGGGCAGGCGATCACATGGTGATTAGAAGAAGCAATGCAAGGACATTCTCAAGGTCTCTCTCAAGAACTTTGGATTTGACTGTGCAACATGGGAGACATTGGCACAGGACCACTCAGCATGACATGCCCACATCAGAAATGGTGTTGTGTGCTCTACGAGCAAAGCAGAACTGAGATAGCACAAAGTAAACAGAGGATGTGCAAATTTGGAGTATTCACCCCAAATGTTTACTGTGCCCAACCTGTGGTGCAGCATTTCGAACTTATATTGGTCTGATCAGCCACAGTCGGACACACTGAACTATCACTTTATCATGGTGATGTCATTTTGGTCCTCTTCGAGAATGAAGGACAACAACCAACCAACCAACAGTTTCTCTGTATTTTCTCTGAAGTTCAGGGTGCTGACTTTTTTCCCTGAACTAAGTGAATGGTATATGTGCTTGATTATAGTAGATTGCTGACCCCTCAAAAGCTGCTTTCCTTTTAGAAAAGCACATCTAAGAATCTATACAGCAGGTACATATGTACACCTCCTGTGCATGTAGGGGGGTCCTTGATGCTACAATATGACTCTGGATAAGTCACTTAACCCCCTTTGCCTTAGTTTCCTCAACTGTAAAATGAGCAAAAGAAAGAAATGGCAAACCAGTCTAGTATCTTTGCCAAGAAAACCCCAAATGGTGTCACAAAGACTCAGATACAACTGAAAAACCACTAACAACAGAGCCAGTTAATGGTTAATACTTGAATTCAGTTCTGACTACTATTTCAGTGCTATTTATACTAAATGTTTTCTCTTACCAGTATTTGAGAGACTTAGGTAATACATGCATAACATGTACATGAAATATATGAATATGTATACATGTGCATATACATGTATGGAATATATGTATGTGAATTATACAAGGTGCTCCAAAAGCCTTAGTGCAATTCTGAGGTATTAAAGTTTAAAAATTCACTAAGACTTTTGTGATTTGTATCTTTTCATACACACACACACATACACACACACACACACACACGTTCTGTTTCTATCTGTCTCCTTCTATCTCTGTGTCCTTACCTTTGTCTGTCACTTTCCATCACTTTTCCCTTCCTCACTCAACTGAGTTTAATCTTTTGGCCTATTATTTTGCTTGGGGAAAATGGTTGCCAGTTATGGAAAACTCCTTTCTATCCATACTACTTTATATATTATACAAAGAAAACAGCACATGGATTCTGCCAGCAGGGTTTTAAAGCCTTAATAAAATCATTCCCCAGGCCATGCTTTCCTTTGAATACTTAAAAGAAGAGAAAAGATGAATGAGTTAATTAAACACAAGATTACCCTACGTGAACTGAACTGAATTATATTAAATAATGGATCAAAATGTTCAAAGGCAAATACTGAAAAAGTTTAACTTAAAATCAAACAATTTGGAATAGAAGTAAGTATATGTGTACAGATAGAAAGATGCACACATAAAATATTCATTTACATATAAGTAAAAATGATACCTTTAACCTTGTAACTTTGTTTACTAAGAAATCTATTTTCTTTTGATTTCTTCATTTCAACTTGGAATAAAAATTAATTAGCCTAATTTTAAAAGAATCAGTTAGAAGTAAACTTATGTCATGGATAGAAGTTGATTCTAAATGCTTACAAATAACTGAAACATACAAAAATTTAATGAATTTACAATCATGAAAACGTTCTGCACTAAGTGACACCTGAGAGGATTAGGGATGAGGTAAGCCCATGAGGCTAACACAGATTGCATTGTATCTGTCAAAGCGGAGGCTGACATATGCTATACCAATCCATATCTGACATGTATATCAGTCCTCTAACCTCTGCACATTTGCCTGACCATGATAAAATGGCAGGAGAAAATGTGATTCAAAACTGACTTAGTAGAAAAGCATTTTAGAAAAAGAAATTAGTTTCTGTCTTTTCCACTGCTATACCATGAGGGGTGAAATATATCATTCAAGGACTAAGAAATCATACTTAGAAATGTCCAATTGGTCAGACTAAGGTGGTAGAAATGACATATAACTAAGTTTTACAGATCCCATAAGACCTACAAAACATTCTGTATACTCTCAAATCTCAGAAGATGACTGACCAAACTAGAATTAAAAGATCTCTTCCTTTGAAGGTCTTAGAATTCAGTCCTAAAGGAACTTCCTCAAAAGAAAATAGATTTCCTGAACCCTAGCCACAATTTCAAAGGCTTTTCCTGTATTTTCTATCATGAACATATAGGATAATAATTCTTGCATATTAGCAAACTTGGATTTTGCTGATATTAAAATCTTCTGTCCTTGTTACATTTATGTCTGGAATATAGTAAATTTTAGTTTAGAATGGAGAGAATTAGCCCCTCTGTATTTCAGTTTCCTTGTCTGCGAAATGAGAGTTGCACTACATGACCTCAAAAATCTCTTTTGAAATTCTAATTTTCTTTTATTATAATACCGATACTGGGCTTAAAAAGCACATTCCATTCTTTGATACTATGTTTGATTGTTTCTACCGTAGGTGGCTCAGTGGATAGAGCTCTGGGTCTGGAGTCAGGAAGACTATAGTTCAAATCCAGCCTCAGATATTATTGGCAGCGTGACCCTGGGCTTGACCTTTGTCACGTGACCTTTGTTTGCTTTAATCCATTGGATACAGAAATGGCAATTCACTCTGGCATCTTTGCCAAAAAAAATCCAACGATGTACTATTGTCATGTGGTCACGAAGAGTTCGACGCAACTCAACAACACAACAATCTAATTTATATGCATTTTAAGGCACATTTCTAGCTTTAGGAAATACGGCATATTCAGATGGCAAAAACTGCCATATTACTTCAAACATAATTTTTCTTGAACAACCAGAGGTGGAAAAAATTTCTTTGTGTGTGTGTCTGTGTTTGGGAAGAGGTATTATCAAAGTCTTGAAGATCCTAAAAGCTGTAAATAACTTTCTAGAGACTAAGAGAGTATTCACGTGGAAGAAATTTAAACATTTGGTGCTTCAGTGTTCCTTCTCACTTATCTGAAGTTCTTCATTGCTCCAACCTCCTATAGCTAAATATACAACCTGTTCTAAGAAAAAGGCAGACAGTTTAAATGGGCAGCAAGTTATGTAGGTCTGCTCTATTTCTGTTAGATGCAAGAGCCAGTCTGGGATGCAGAACAGGAAAAGAGCATACAGGCAGATGTCCAAGGCAACTTGATAAATCGAAGCCATTTGTTAATAATAAAGGGATTAAAACAATAATAAAAGAGGATTCCAAAATATATTTTTTCAGGAACTTTTCCAATATCAGAGTTAAACAAAACCAAACCCAGAGCTGAAAGAACATGTCTGGTACCACTCTGCTGAAACAGCAGATTAAAAGTGAACCATTTCAGAGCATTTTGCTTTTCTTCCAAAGCATACTGAAAGATGGTTAGATACTATTAAAGTAGAAAAAGAGAAACAGAGAGCTAAGTCAGTAGCTTAGCCAGTAGCCAGTTGGAGACTGTCAAAAAAGGGAGAGGAAGAAAAAGGAAGTGAATATAGCTAATCAATCATTTTCAAAGATGGATTCTTTTTTTTTAATCTCTTAAGGTTCATTCCCTTCTAAAGCTACAAATATATAGTGACATATGTTTGCATGTATCTATCAATCTGCAAACATTATTGAAGTGTTTACTGTATGTCAGACTATACACATAGCAGTGAGCTAAACAAACCAACAAGAGAAAGGTTTTTCAGCATGTCAGGTGAATTGTCTACATAATATTCAGGCAAAGGAATGCACAAAAATTGCACAGATTTTTTAAAAAATTATTACAGGGATTGCTGGTAAGTAAACTGACATGTTTATGTGTATATACATATCAGTGCTTTATATATATGCATATTCAAATGTTATATATGTATCTTACAGTTTATATATACACACGTGTGTATATATGGATATATGCACTTAGGTATATACACACATACATTCATTTATACATATATGAGGATATATGCTTATACATATATATGCATGTGTATACACAAATATAATTATGAATTGAACCAGCGTTTTCTCTGACACTGGAATTACCCAGATAAGGAAACGCCTTCTCCCAATGTAGGTGGGCAACTTCTAGACATATACATACACACTTTCACATTCCACTAAGGTCCTATTCTGAGCCCTTATCATCAGCTAAAGGTGACTCTGGGATTTCAAGTATATATATATATATTCATATGTAAAATGTGGTAAGTACAAAGTCAGTTAAGAATAGAAAGTGTTTAAGGAGACATAATATGAGATAATATTATGTAAGTGTGGATCTGTATTGAATATGTCAACCAAATCAATCCCCCTTAAGGTAAAAGTCAAGAGGCAAAGACCAGGTATTTTAGGTAAAAAAATATTCTCCACTGAATCTGTCAATTAGAACTAGGTGTGAACCTGAAAAATTAGAGCAAGTCCTTAGAAGAGAAGGAACTGTTACAGATCCATGTCCTTCCCTGCTGGGGTTGGAAGCTCAATTCCATGTGGACAGTCTCGGGCAGGTAAAGGTGGGAACTTCTAAATCTTAGAGTTCTCACGAGGCCCCCCAGGAAAACGACTGGGAATCGAGGTGAACCGAGCTATCTCGTGTATTTCCGCCTCTTCCCGTGAGAGACGTGATGGGAGAGAGCTCTCCCTGCCCTCAAGATTGTCCCGGATCTGGGCACACTATTGTTATCTAACAGCACGGTATTCAGATGCAAACTATACGGCTGGAGAGCTTAAGTAGGATCAGGAAAGCCTGAAAGCTCTCTTGGGCGGAGGGGCGCGGAGCGGACAGGACATAAGGCTCCGCTTTTCCTCTCTCTGCTCTTCCCTCCCCCTCTCTCCCCACTTACACTTCTACTTCCAATCTCTTATTGTAAGATCTTTGCCTCCTTGGGAGATTCTTCGCTCCCTCCTAAGGAAGAATTCCCCTGCACTTGTAACTAGACCCTGAAATAAAGCTCAACCCTTGTTCGACTCTGGAATGTCCTTTCTCTCATACGAGCATCCGGTTTGGCCAGCCGAAGACCTCCGATAGAGGTAAGGTAAGACTCGGGTAGCCCACAGGCCTCTAGGCCTGGCACTTCCCAACCTTCCTTTTCCTTCTCTCTTTATATCAGTGCTAGAATGTTCTCTCTCCTCTGCACTGCTTCTATTTCTCCATGTTCTGAACCTATTTTCTCACTCAGTTAGAAAAGACTTCCTATTATACCTAGGTGAAATGTCTTTGCTTGATTCAAGGAGGTGCCTTGGTTTTGTTCACAATTAGTTCTGATTAATTCAATAAAGACTTCTGCCCAGTTAAAGTACCTGATCTTTGCATCTGTATGCTTACTTTATATGGGTGGTGGGGGTCTGATGATTGGTGATCTGATTTACTCAATGAAATCCCATATTTACATTTGGAAATGTGGGTGAAAGACATATTGTAGGAAACTCTAAATGCCAATTTGAGGATTTTGCATTTTATCCTATAGGCAAGAGTCCCAGTGAAGATTTTTATTTAATAGGCAGGTGACATTATCAGACCTGCAAACTTCAGTAATTTTTCCCTCTAGCTAAAGAATATGTTTGTCCATAGACTGTCTAGAATTCACTTACAGAGCACCTAAAAGGAAAGAAAACTTACTTACATTGGAAATATAAAAATCTTTAAAGCCAAATTTTGGTCCTGTTTTGCAATTGCAGGCTTCTAGAATATTTTGTTTTGTTTAAAGTCCTTTGTTCATATAAGAAAACTTGAATCAAAGAACTTGAGAATTTTGCGTATTGGTAAGTTTCCCATATGAAAAAGTGTTGTAGAAGGGAAAATAAAGACACTACTGATTTGCCCAAAGATTTTCAGCAAGTTCCTACACTGAGTCTTCATTGTGACAAGGAGGTAGCCCTGGGTTCTGCCTGCTTTCACAAAACCCATGTATGGGTACTGGGATAGATTTAAGACAAACAGGGCTAAATTGGAGAGGCTCATTAAAAGGAAAGTTGCCCAACAAAGGATCATTTTGTTTTTGTACTACATGACCTCTGAGATTCCTTTCAGCTCTAACCAATCATCTCACGTTGCAGAGAGGAAGATTTTAGCTTCATGTAAGAATGATGGGCTGATCCTTCAGAGCAAGGTCTGTCTTCTGCCACTGTTTGTATTCCCTATCACTTAGCACAGTGTCTGGCATTTGGTAGGCAATTAGTAAATGCTTGTTAACTAACTGCCTGAAAATTAAATGTATTCAAAGGTGCAATTTCCTGCCTTAGGAGATCTTGAAGCAAAGATTAAACTTCACTAAATTTGTCTGTAGTAGAGTGTTCTTATTGAGGAATAGGATGAACTTAAAGAACCTCTGAGGTCATTCCAACTGTGAGATTGTGTATCTTCTAGCTTCATTCATAACTAGAATGAGAACATGAAAATGCTTCGGGTTTTCCAGGAGAAAGTGACATTTCCAGTAAATACTCTTCCCAGTCACAGAGGGGAAGAAGGGATTTAAGAGTTCAATCATCTGTTGATTTTCTAATGAGTGTGAGTTTTGTTTGATTATAACTATCAGTTTATACATATAAAACATATGAATGCTCCTAAGTTCAAAGGAAAAAATAAATTCTAAAATCTACCAGTAAATAATGAATCACTAACTTGAAAACACTCACCTCTATCTAAATATGACAGTTTTAATCCGTGGTCTTCTCATTATATGTAAAAGGTTATTTTGCAATCTAAACTGAACTATTAACATATAATTAAGACCGTCAACAAGAAAAAACTGAATAAAACTTCAAAAGTAAGTCAAATGTTTCTATTTTAAACTCCAATAACACTAATGAAAGAACTGCAAGTATCCTGGAAAGCATATACAATTATTTAATTCAATTAAAGGAAAATTAGCTGGGTGCAAATCTCAAGGATTTTTAAAGAGCGAAATGAATTAATTCCTCATTGTTGAAACTGCATAGTTGTCATTGGAATGTCATGTGACCTATCTTTATAACTTTAGAAGACTTAAAAATTTTTACTACAACCTTTTAAAACAAAAGTATAATGATCACTGTTGATATTTATTAATGTACAATATAAGTGTCTAAGTCTTTCTTCAAATACCAGTGTAGCAGATGAGAATTTTTTTCCTTCTCAATATGCTATAGGACTAAGCCAAAGCTATAATATGACAGACTCTATCTTAACGAAAATTAATTTTATAATTCCCTTTACTGTTATCATTTTTCTTCTTGTCAGATTCACCAGGATATTCTCCCTCCTTTCTTAATTAATTCAGTGTGTGAATCAAAATTTCCCTGTTTACCTCAACTCCTGCTTTCATACCTAGTGGCTCCAATATGCATACTATTTTTTTCAGAAATAATCTAACTTCCCAGTCCCTCAAACTAATCAATTCCAATGATGTACTCTACCACTTATCTTCACTAAACCGAGTAGTGGTCTTGCCAGTGTTCATAGATGATGTTCAGGAAGTTGACAATTCCATTATCCAGTCATGATCTTTTATAAATTCACCTGTCCAGAAGCCTAAATACTCCTAAATCTATTTGTCCTCCCCTTGGCATCCAATTTTTGTACTCTTCAGTATTTTCCTAAACCATTACCCCTACTCTGGTCATACTCTCCTACCTCCCCCATCTTGTCTCCTAGGTCAACTCTAGTGCCATGGCTTTTACTCCTTTATTTTACTGCTATTCAGGCTTTACTAAAGCCTCATCCAGGAGTACTTCCATCTTGTACTTCATTCTTTCCTCCTTATGAATGTTTGAATGGAATCATGAAATTGCCTTAAGTATGTCCACTACAAAGTTTTGTTAACTAATCTTAACTGGGTATTGACTGTAACAGCCATCTTATTCCTCTACGAGATTCTCTGTCCTATTCAACACACTAGCTACTCCAAATTTCTCCTCAAGGTTTCCACAGAATCATTTCTCTTAACTCCTTCAGCTAAGGACATTGCCTTATATATCACCAAAGAAGAAGAAAAAAAGCAAGAAATTAAGCCCATTCAGTGAGAGCACCCTCCTCTCACCCTACTTTTCTCATACTCTTCCTCCATTCTCTACTCCTATATTCCAGTCTCTGAGTCTCTAAGAATAGTCCTTCTTGCTGTGATCAACACTTCGTTTTGTTCACATGATCCCATAAAAATATTACTCTCCTTCCCACCCTACCACCCATTCTACTGGCTCCATTGCTGCTGCTGTATACAAACATGGAAGCATCCAAGTCTCAGTCTTAAAAAGCCATGATGAGATTCTACCATCTGTGCAAACTATTCTCCTATTTCTCTCTTCTACTTCCTTACTTAAACTCGTGGAAAAAAAGTTGTTTATACTTTCATTTCATTCTTTTCTAAACCATCTGTAGTTTGCATTCTAACTTCTTCATTTAACTGAAGTTGCTCTCTCCAAAGTCACCAACCATCTCTTACTTGACATATTTCATAAACTTTTCTTAATCCTCATTTCTTTTTACCTCTCTGTAGTACCCAACACTACTTATCATCTTCTTTCCATAGATTCTTCATCCTCTCTTGATTCTGATTACTCCTCCTCAAGTTTCTATTGCTGTAATGATGGGTACACCCCAAGGTTCTATCCTAGAACCTCTCTTTTCCCTCTCTTCTTTTTCACTTAGTAATTTTATCAATTCTCTTAAATTTATTTTCATTCTCATCTACCCCAATTATAGAATCAGTTTCCTGATTTTGTCATTTTTATGTTCACATCCCCCCCCCATGTATCCCCTTGTCTCCACTTATACATACATAACCCTAATTTAGGCCCTTGTCATCTTTTCCCTGAAAGATTTCAACAACCTCTTAAAGAGTCAACTTGCCTTTATTCTCTCCAATTCATCCTTAACACAGCTGCCAAAGTGATTTCCCTGAAGCACAGTTTTACCACATCAATTCCCATCCCATCACAATAATTTCCACTGTTTCCCTATTCAAATCGGAATAAAATAAACTCCTCTCTTTGGTATCCAAAGTTCTGGGGAAAATAGCATCCTCTTTGCAAGTTTCTTACACATTAATTTCCCCTCAGCATTCTCTGGTAAAGCCATATTGGTCTAGTTGCTGTTTCTCTGCTGACTGTGTTTTTTCACTGGTTTTTCCCAATGTCTTGAGAGTTCTCCTTCCTCAGAGCTTTCTTTTAGGCTCAGGTCAAGAACTACCTTCTGCAGGAGACCTTTCCCAATCCCTTCTTCATCTCAGGTATTATTACCTTTCCCAGTCCCACACTGCTAGGGCCTCATCCTATAAAATGTATAAACTGGTACACTTTGTATGTATCTTTTGTAAATGTCTATATGCATATATGCTATCTCTAACCCCCCTTAAAATACAAGCTCCTTGAAGACAGAAGCACTTTTCCTTGTATTTCCAAACCACTATCTGGCACGTAGTAAGTACACCACAAATACGTGATTGTTTGACTATATGATATCTGTGACCAAGTGAGAATTCCCTTAATATCTTGATGTCTCAGATTTTCCATAAGTTGAAAAAAATTAATAAATTCTATTCCTATGTACCATACAGTGGTCTATGATGAAAATTAGGTAATAAAATGCAAGTTTTCAAACAGACAGATCTGACATAATCAGGGCACCCAAAAACCTCTCTCTTTTTCATTTGAAAACAGGCTTTATATTTTGATTAAAACACTCATTTGTTTAAAAAAAAGTCTATTTAAGAATGCCATCAATTTGAGTTGCCCAACTAGAACTAGACATCTTCCTAATAAAGGATTCTGGATGCTAATTCTCCATATATGGTGTGAGGTCATCATCCTCCTACCTAGCGTATCCTCATGGAATACACTGGCCCCTTTCTGGCCCCAGACTACTCAGAGGTTTAACAAACTTGATCCTGTTTTTCTTCCCACAGACTCTAGAAGAGCATTCCTGTCTCTTAGTCTATGTTACTCATCAATTCTTTTACTGTAGGGTTTAGTTTCTTTTTGGCTGATCATGTAACAGGAATACAATTATGTGGTTGCTACTAGCCCTATGGCCCTCTTACAAGCAAGCACACAGTTTTGAGGTTTTTTAAGGATTTTTACTGCAAGCAATAATAAGAACACAGAGGCATAGGGAATGAAATAACGAAATTATTAGAAGCCTTATAGAAAAACAAAAACATAAAAACCTAACTCACTTATCTACTGCAAGATAAATAAAATTAAGTCTTACTCACACATGGCATCCTCAATTCTATTTAAAAAACTACATTATTTTTCTTGGTTCTTGTCAATCTCACCCAGAACTTCTATTTATCTTTTTTTCTTGTGGTTAATGGTCCTTGAGGTTAAGAGGCCCCCTTTCTTTTCATAAATAAATGCTATATTCTATCCCTTTCACTGTCTTTGTTTCTTTAAGTACTTTTTGGGTAAAATGCAATAATGTGATTTTTTTAAGGCCAAAAATATTGAAAAGAAATTTTATCTTTGTTTCAGACACAAAACCAGACCTTTAGTCTATCTAGGAATCTGGATTTCTGCCAGAAACAAAAAAGATCTTCTTTCAGCATTTCTCCCTACAAAAATCCATCACTGTCACCATTAAATCATCATATTTTTAGGTATTTTGTGGCTCGGGGTCTATATTCAAAAGGACCAAGTCAAATTCTGGGAAAATTCCCTCCCAACTCACTCTTATTAGTTTCTTATGACCCCATTAATAGCTGAGATTTCAGAATATGTCTGGTGTCTATGTCTCGAGATAAGAGTATTAGGGTCCTCACCTCCTATAAAACTATTGAAGGTAACAAAAGAATGTATCAACTTTAGGAGAGTCATTATGCACCAAATATATATATATGTATATAAATTTTTTAAATATCACATACAGGAGTTCATAAATAAATTCAAATATCAAGTAAATAACTCACACTGATCCATAATACCAATAATTCAATTTTCCTCCCTCTCTAGCAAGCCTTAATTTTCTCCAGACCTAAAGTCCTACAAACTAAAAGTACCATGCTATGGTTTAGAATCCTGTTAGATGTGAAATCAAACTTAGGATTACTAATAGGGCAAACCCCTTGAAATTCTGAGCTCAGTCTTACTTTTCAGAGGGAGACAGGCAGTCCTCCAGAATCATGATACCACCCTTTGGTTTAGTCTCCCCTCAACAGGAGGCTTCTTTGACATCCAACACACAGACATTCAGCCTTTTGGTGCCATTCTTAGAGGGCTATATTCTCCCAAAATGGAAACACATTTGTGGATGCTAAGCAGCTTACTACTTTTCATCAACATTTCCCAAACAACTCATGGTAATAGTGGAGGGTGGGGACCATGTCCCTTATTTTCCATTTCATTACTCGGGCTCCCTATCATTGCTCCTTCTGGTCCTGCATTCCTCTTGCAAAAATGTAAAATGTTCAGGAAATTTCCATTCACTTAACAGAAAACTGGATTTCCAAACTCTTGAACTTGAGGAGACTCACAAGGAAACCCCCAAAAGTGATGTCCCTTTTCCTATTAGAAGGCCAGATTCCAAGATCTTGATACCTAGAGAATGCTCCTTCTTCAGCTACAAGACCAGATCCTGTGACTCTCAAGATTTGAGCTGATATAGAAAGAACCCTCAGCAGGCTTCACCATGTGGTTAGCTCCTCATTGTGATCATGTTTGAGAGATTATACTGCCAAATCTCCAAGGTTAAAGTCATTAAGTCAGCATTGTTGGAATGCTGTCATCTTGGTCTGGGGGGCAGGGGAAACAAAACTCAACTCCATCTTCTCCCACCCTTAGCACCCTATAAAATTCATGGAGAACTCTGAATCTCTCCAGAAGCATGGTCAAAGGGAAAGAGTTCCAAAAGGGTTACAGGCCCCTTTTTATAGATCAGTGAAAAGTGGTGACTCCTTCTAAAACAATGACCCACAAAAGTAGGAGCCTATTAATCAACTTTTAAGAGAATCTCTATCAATGAAACTCACTCTTCAGAAGGTGTCAAATGAGATTGAGGGAAACACAACTAAAGTCCTAATCCTTTGTTTTCTACACATTAAGTTCATCACATTGACTAGGGACCCTCTTCCCACCCCCAACAACATCTTAATACCACAAAGTGTTGGGGGTAGAAACAGTTGGAGCACCACAGAGATACTCTCCTCGGGATCACAGGATTTAGAGCTGTAATGATCGTTAGAGACTATTAGTCCAACCACTTCATTTTACAGAAAAGTTAACTGAGGTCTAAAGAATTAAAATTCAGCCTAATTCTAAAGTAGAAAATCCATATTCCTTGCATACAAAATGTGTTCAAAATACATGTCCCTATTCTATCTATTTGAGAAAGTGACTTCATAATGTCTATATTTTCAGGGCTATGCTATGTGACAATGTGTAAAGATTTTTACTGCTAACAATAAAGTAATAGACAAGGGTAAAATAACAACCATGGAAAAGTCAGAAAATAAGTTTTGAAAAAAATTACACATTTTGGAAATTAAAGAGAGGAATTTTTGTTTTTGTTTTCCTTAGGACCAAAACTGAATACCACTGATTTAAGTTGGATGTAAAGACAAACTCATAGTTAGAAGTATATCTTATTTCACTATATTTTTAAAATACAAAATGTAAAATATTAGATATCAAAGTATAAGTATTGAAAAGTTTTTCTACCAGATAAAAACTGCTTTTAAATATCAAAGGAAAGGAAAAAACCTTCTATTCAGAGAGTTTGCATTGTTCCATTATCTTGGATTCTGTTGATTTTTGCTCTTCTTTTAAAATATTTTAATAATAGAAGTCACTTCTTTCTGAATGAAAAGTACTTTTAAATTTTGCTCATAAACACTTGACTGCATCATGAAACCTTAAAACTAATCTAGTTAAAATAATTATAAAGTTCAATGCAAAATTTTGCCTCCACCGTTGCCATGACAACCTTAAGACAAGCTCACTCTAATACAGTAGCCAGATTTATGAAAAAAATACAGATCTTGAACTGGGTTATGATACTTCACCCTGGGATCAGTATTATATAAATGCTTTTGAGACATTATATCCAAGGAAATGATTCAGAGTCAAAATTAAATATAAGTGAGCAATCAATAAATAGTATAAACTCCAAAAAAAAAAAAAAACAGGAAAAAATAAATGTTTTTAAACCAATTTAAGTTTTGTAGAACATGAGAGTAATAACATTTGAAGCACTGGATTTCTAGCCACTTAGGTGAAATACCTAAGCCTCTTTAAAAACCTAAGCAAATTATGTAGAGTACATGGCAAATGAAATAAATTTTATTGAACACAGAGGACTTAAAGACTGAAGTGGTCAAGTGCCACTTCAAGTTTAATACATTTTTCCAACAAATGATCTTCCTAAAATGTTGTGTACCTTGTTCACTAACAAAGAATTGAGTAATCATTTTAGGTTCATTTTTTTTTTATCTATATGGAAGCAAGCACTGAACATAGAACAACAACAATCTTACCTGACATGCATTATAAAGCAGCTGATGTTCCAATTTTTTTATACCCAGGATTTGCTGAAACATTTCATAAAGTTGTTCCTTGCTCAATATAAGTTCTGATACAGCACTGAGCGCCATTCTATTTGGCTGTTTGCATAAGTCCTCTTCACCTTTATAGATAGCATCAAATTTGGCTATCCATGAGCTCAACACAGTCTCTTTGCTCAAACCATCAATTTCCGGCAAACTCCGTACCCTCTTTTCAATGTTTTTCTTGAATACATCTCTGAAGTCATTAGCAGAACACCCTCCACTATGAACCATTCTGGCTACCCGATCACTCTTCAGGAAAACCTAAAAGAAAAGGTGGAGAAAGGCACACAAAATTAAATGTGCATGCTAATGCCACTGTTCTAACTATTATTGTTATTAAATTATAAATATTTATATTATATGTTTACATATAAATTTATGTAATATAAATTATAAATATAAGAATTATATAAAATTATAAATAAAAATTTTAATTATAAGTATAGAAAATAGAAATAATAATAGAAAGAATTCAAAGAATATGACATTTCAGAAAAATGTTTATAATGATGACATTTTGCCTGACAATTTATTCAATGCATTTTCAGTTATTCAAAACAATGGACATTAAGAAGCTATTTTGTTGGCAGAGCCAAGATGGCAGAATAGAAACAGGGACCTTCCTCTCTACCTAAACCCTTCAAAATACCTGTAAAAAATGACTGAATAAATTCTAGAGCAGCAGAAGCCACAAAATGACAGAGTGAAATAGATTTCTAGGCCAAGACAATCTGAAAGGATGACAGGAGAGGTCTATTGCACTGGGCTTCAGAGAGGAGTACAGCCCAGCCAGGCCTTGAGGACACAGAAGAACTAGAGCAGGTCTCAAGGGACTGAATCACTGCTCCTCTGTTTTGTTCCCTAACTTGTCAAATCATAAACTCCAAAGATGGCTTCAAAGGTCAGTGGGAAAGCTCTCACCTGGGTGAGAGAGGAATGTGATCTGACCCCAGGCCTAGCCTTAGCCCCAGGGCAGAGGTTGCAGTGCCCAGCTCCTTCTGGAGTTCTTGGTCTACAGATGGTAGGGGAATCCAGCTGCTGATCTGGGTTGCAATCCTAGGTGGCAAAGTGGTGGAACTAGTGGCACTGTGGAGAAAGATTCCTACTCATAATTCCAGGGCAGAAAAAGAGTGCTTGTGGTTGCTTACAGACTAGAGTGCAGGCCAGAAGAGGAGTAAACACCTCTCCTTTGATCATATCACTTCGAAGAAACTGAGAATTTACAGGTCCCTAAAGATATCTCTGCACAAAACCCCTGAAATTTGGGGCAGTACACCCTCCACGTAACAAGGAGCTCAGATGTCAAGTAATGGGCTGGAAAAATGACCAAAAGGGGGAAAAATAAAACTACAGAAAGTTACTTTCTTGGTGAAAAGGTATTTTCTCTCGACAAAGAAGAACAAAGCATACAAGCGGAGGAAGATAGCAAGGTCAAGGCTCATACATCCAAAGTCTCCAAGAAAAGTTTGAAATGGTCTGAGGTCATAGACGAGTTTAAAAAGGATTTTGAAAATCAAGTAAGAGAAGTAGAGGAAAAATTGGAATGAGAAATGAGACCGATGCAAAAAAAACATGAAGAAACTATTTTGTGCAAAGCTCCATGAAAAGACCCTACAAATTCATTTCATGAACAAATAAAAATATTTTGTTTCAAACTGTCCAAATTGTGGATAATAACTATGGGAATCTTCTCTTCTGCATCAAAGTCCTTGAGCAACTGGAATGTAAGGAAGAGGATAAGAAGGGCCATAGAGTGGAATCCAAGCCCTGACTTTGGCACAATCAGAAACTTTCTCACATAAGGACTTTGTTTTTGTTAGAATAATTACTCAAATGATATAGAGACAAATAGCAGAATATTTACAGCTATGTTCCCAAAATCAGCACAAGTATTAAAAGTGTGGAATCAGGAATCAAGGTCTCCTCATAGATTAAGAGAGCTAACATGAATCTAGGATGTACTTGTTGTTCAGTCATTTCAGTCATGTCCAACTCTTTGTGATCTCATTTGGGGTTTTCTTGGCAAAGATACTGGAGTGGTTTGCCATTTCCTTCTCCAGCTCATTTTACAGATGAAGAAACTGAAGCAAAAAGGGTTAAGTGACTTGTCCAGACTTACACAGCTAGTGCCTGAGGTCAGATTTGAATTCAGGAAGATGAGTCTTTCTGACGTCAGGCACACCACTCTATCCACTGTGCCATCTAGCTGCCCTGTAAAAGGATATAGTATCAAACAATACTAGAAGGGTAGGTTAAAAACAGATTGTGAAAGGCCTTAAACTTCAGACAAGTTAAATTTGTATTTTATTCTGTAAGCTGCAGGTATCCTCTGGAGATTTCTAAGCAGGTTAGTGACTTGGTTAAATCTCTGAATTAGAAAGTTTCTCATAGCAGTGTAAGGTTGAAGCTTATTTCTGATGATGACTTGTACCAAAGATATGAAGTCAGAAAAATCATTCAGGAAATGCATAATTGGAAAAGTAGGTGAGTATGATAAGGGAAGTAAGAGTGACTTGAGTGCTGTCCCAATAAGATCGAAACAAAAGTCCTAAAACAGTTTCCTCAACCTACTGAGTAGATCATTTGTAGAGGACCTATGGAAGGTCACAGTCAAGAGTCACACAGGAGGAGGTATGGATAGGTGGTGAGCTCCATCCACAGAGTGAATACACAAACTGATGAAATCGTAGATGTACTTTTTCCTTCATACTTAAAAACTAAGGTATATTGCACATGTAATAGAAGGTGACAAAATAGGGAATTCTCATCCTCTTTCTCAGACTCCGTAGCACCTGGAATCAATAAGGAATGTGTCAGATGCTAACTGTCCCAAGAAGATGGAAAATTTCCCCACACAAGAGACCTTCTGAAATGACAAATGGAGGCTGAGTGACAAACTCACACTCACTCCCCTGGGTCCACATCCTAGGTGACTTACTTTCCAGGCTATGATTTGGGACTCTGACTGAAGTAGATTCTAATGACATTCTCTCAGCAGTGATCCAAATGAACCCTTCCACTCTTTTAATGTAGATAGAAGAACAGAGGGGAGATATTAGAGCACTTCCAATGACCACAGATGGTGAATAACTATGGGGAAGGCAAAAGGAGGAAGGAAAAGGAGCACTAGTAGTACAGATAAAATTTTCTCTACCAAAGGAAGTTGATAAAATATAAATCCAGCTACAGTCTTCCTTACTGTCCCACCATATTAGTGAAATTTTCCATGGCAGGAAAGTAAAACATTGTCCCTCAACTCTTAACCCAAGACTCTGGAATCATCGAACTTAGGTTTTCTGTACCAAAGGCAGAATTTTGGGGCTGGGGGAAGATAGGACAGGCCAAAAGAGCTAACACTGATACAATCAGAATAGAAGAGGAGAGAGAGATGGCAAAAAGACCGAGAGAGAAAGCTTGGGAATGAGACCATCTCTCAGTTAGGAAAAACAAACAAAAAACAGCAGTTAGACTCATATAAAAAGGAACATGAGTAGAGAGGTCAGCAGTCACAACACAATGAAGAAGTGGTATCCTGTAAGGGGAAATAGACTATCTAAATAAAATAAATAAATAAAATAGAACTTATGGAAGATCACAGTCAAAAAATAAGAAAAAATAAATTTGATAATATAATAAAAAATAAATACATAAATAAAATAAACACATATATATTAAAAACACATACAATATCTATAAAAAAAGAAATTAAGACTCAAATTCTATGAGCACATTTGTGGAAGGTGGGGAGAAGGAAGCAATAATAGCAAGATATTTTGGTACTGGTAAAAGAGAATGAGAAACATTCCAAAGAGAAAAGGATGACAATGACATGGGTTTGGGGTGAAAACTGAAGCTACCAAAGATGAAGTCAATAAGACAATGAGAAAGGCATTTAAAACATGCAAAGGAGAAACTCTCCCAGACAACAAAAGCTTGGTGGGGAGGGGGGAGGGAAGAGGGTGATATGAGATTCAAAAATACTGATGGAGAAGAAAATTTAACAAAAACGAGTAAAGCAGCAAGAGCATTGTTAGATTTATATAAGTCAGATGAAGCAATCTTGAGGATAAGAAGTGCTAATTTAAAGGGAGTAGGTCTACCAGAAAACACATGTGCACACACAAACACACATGCACATGCACCTTCACACACAGAGAAATAAAAGGCCATGTATCATAATGTAGGCAATAGTACTCACAAGCAAATTACTCAGACCTCAAAATGCGTTGTGAAACAATGACAAAAACCTAGTTATAATTTTTAATAATTAAAAAATTTGCATTAATTAAATAAAAAATTAATTTTAATTAATTTAATTAATTAATTAAAAATTATTAATGCAAGTAAGCATTAACAAAAAGAAATTAAATACAGAGGTTTAGTGTTCAATAAATAGAAGAAAACAAGCTACTAAGTGGAATACTTTTGAACAAAAGGTGTAGGAAAACTGGAAAACAGTTTAGTAGGATTTGGGTTTAAATTAGCATTTCATATCTTGTATCACAGCAAATTCTGAATGAATACATGACATAAATGTAAAAGCTCACATAATACAAAACTTAGAGGAGGATTTTGAAGAGCACTTTTTGAGTTAAGGACAACAGCTTTTTTTTTTTAAATAGACATTTTGAT
This sequence comes from Notamacropus eugenii, assembly GCF_028372415.1. NCBI lineage: Eukaryota > Metazoa > Chordata > Mammalia > Diprotodontia > Macropodidae > Notamacropus > Notamacropus eugenii. The sequence goes on along the minus strand of NC_092874.1, from coordinate 128,527,765 downwards.
TATATGAAATTAAAATAAAGATCACAGACCAAAACAAATATAACTTCAAAGTAAATGGAATTTGTCAAATGGGGGGAAAAGCCCTTTGCATTAAATATAGGTAGAACCTCTTCCTAGCTGCCTGCACAACAGATAGAGAACTAGACCTGGAGTTAGTAAGACCTGAGTTCAAATTTAGTTTCAGACATTTACTTAAATACTGTGTGACCTTGAGCAAGTAACTTAACTGTTTGTCTCATTTTCCTCATTATTAAAAAATGAGCAGGAGAAAGAAATGTCAAACTACTCTATTATCTGTGGTATTAAACCCCAAAGGGGGTTAGAAAGAGTTGCATATGACTGAATAACAACAGCAGAGTTTCTGCTAGAATTCTTATGTAAAATATATATGATTTGACACAAATATATGGAGAGGGTTATCAATCAGTTAGAATACATTTCTTCATCTGTAGAAGATAACAGACAATTTCTTATTGGTTTCCAGCAAACAGTGCTACTCTCAATTTGACTGGCTGACTGGAACCTTGGAGGTTCAAGAACCTCCTGTATCACAAGAGAATACAGCAAAATACTTTCAATCTTCTTGCATTTCATTTTCTGATCTGAGAACATGCCTGTGTTGGGGTTTGAGGGGGAATGTGGTTGTGGAAAACTGTATACACCGTTTGTCTTTCCTGTCCCATCAAAAACTGGTGATGGCTTCCTTGGATGGGGCATAAGCACATGGCAGTTGAATCAATTTGTCCCTGTTACTTTAGAGGGGAGTTCATGGATAATGTTCCCAATCTTCAATGTCCTATGGAAAAAGGGGGGTATTAGATCTCCAGAATCCAACGTTCTAGTCTTAGAAGGGAAATTTCCTGGGTAGCATTAGCCTTGGGAATTGCCTTGCCTTGATTGGTCTCAAAATGAAGAATTCAAAGACCTGACCTTCTAAAAGGAGATTTCCTGATGACCTTGATTTTTAGAGAAAGAAGGTCACCCCTTTACTCCTTTATCTATAGATGGAGGAAGAGTGAAAGAGGTAAATTATTGGAGCAAGTGTGAAACCTGGATTACAGATGGACACTGAGGCATGTAAATTCTATTACACTGTTTTTTATTTAAATGCTATTAAAGGGGGCTCAATATAAGGGAAGAGAGGGGACAAAGGGAAATATTCGCGATATACAACAAAAGACAGCAATACACCTTTCAAAAAAGAATTAAACGAAGACATTTTAAAATGTACTATCTAGGAAAGGTGATTGGACAAGTGAGAGCTTGGAGACAGAGCAGTTCAATGTAATTATAACAGTCCAGGCAAAGTAGCAAGGGCCTAAAAGTAGTATGTTTAAAGCATGCGTGGGAAGGATGGGACAGATGGGAGAAGTAATTTGGAAGTAAAATCAACAACTGATTCTATATGTGAGGTAAGGATAAATGGTATTGCCATTTGAACAAAAAGAAAGCAATAGAGAAGTTTTGGGGAGAAATTTAAGAGTTTAACTTTAAGCTTTCTTAGTTTGAGACAGAAGAAAAATATTCAGATGCCTCAAAGATGAAAATAGGATGAAGAACAATCAAAAGTGATAGAAAAAGAGCAAAACCATGTAAAGGAAGTGGGGGAATAAGAGGGCATCAAGGAAGAGGTAGACAATAACGTAACGTGAGGGAGGTTAAGAAGAATGAGGACGTTGACTTTTTTAACAAAGAGGTCATTGGAAACATTCAAGATGACTGTTTCAGTAGAATGGTGGGAAAATATTGTAATAGGTTAAGAAATGAGCTAGCGGCTATAGTTATCAAAGTGCTGGCCCCCCAGAGTCAGGGGGATTTGAGTTCAAATTTGAACCCAGACACTTAAGAACTCTGTGTCCCTGGGCAAGTCACTTAACACTGTTTAGTTCAGTTTCTTTCTATGTAGAATGAGCTAGAGAAGAAAATGGCAAACCGCTTAATTATCTTTGTCAAGAAAACTCCAAATAGGGTCATGAAGATTCAGACCTATTTGGAAAGATTGAAAAACAAGGAATGAGTGAATGATGAAAAAATAAAACTAACAAGTATAAATTACCCTTTTCTGAAGCTTTACAAGAAAGTGGTGGCGAGAGTGAAGGCGGTAACTTGAAGGGTGCAGAAAGGTTAAAGTAAGAAGTTTTTTGTTGTTACTGTTGTTGGGTTTTGCTTTTAATTTTTTTTAAGTCTTGGTAAGACCCAATTATATTTGAAAGCTGAGAAGGACCTCACAGAGACTGAGAGAGGAAATATATGAGAGAGAATGTTTGGAATGAGGTCATGAAAACAGGATGAGATATAATCAAATGTACAGATGGCTTGTTTAACATTAGAAAGGAGGTTCATATCATCTGCTTTTCCTAGAAGGAAACTGAAGACATTGAAAGCAGTCAGAGATAGATAGGAGAAATAATTCAAACTGGATGATTTAATATTAGTAAAATAAGGGGCAAAAGTTTTCCCTAAAAGTATTTATTTTTAAAGATAAAATTGAGGGTTTGCAGAGAAGGCAAGTAGAAGCTTGAAAGGGTCACTGTAGAAAATGTAGTAGAGCTAATAATACAAAATATAATGAATTATATGTAGCAGAGTGGGATTCAGATGAGGTTAGACAGCATAAATAGGTAATCAACTGGTCAAGATTACTACAAGCATTTGGCAGGTTGGGAGTAGAATCAGAGGAGAGGTGATAGTAAGAGTTTTCTAGGTCTGAGGGTTAGTAGCACTCAAATAGTCAAAAGTCAAAATAAAAGTGAATGAGGCAGGCTTATTAAAGGTCTCTTCCCTTGTGGAAGATAGGGGATACATGTCCAATAGCTAAAATGGCTGATGAATCTATGACTCTAGTTCCTAAAATTAAAGGAATTTCACAAACTCCTGTTTTTAAACTTTTCCCTGACTACTGATCATTAATATATTCAAAGTTTCCTGGTGTATGGTTACCCTAGATTGAGGAAAGTGTAAGAATCTTCAGATCCCTTCGTTTATCTCATTATATAAACTTTGTTGTTCAGTTGTGTTCAGCTTTCTGTGACTCCATCTTGAGGTTTTCTAGAAAACTCCAAAGATATGAGAGTGATTTGTCATTTCCTTCTCCAGCTCATTTTAATGATAAGAATACTGAGGCAAAGAGAATTAAGTGACTTGCTCAGAGTAGTAAGGGTCTGTGGCCAGAACTGAACTCAGGAAGATGAACCTTCATGATTCTAAGCCTAGTGCTCTAACTACTGCATCACCACCTAGTGTAAAACTACATAGCCCTTAATTCATATAGAATTAGTCTACAGCCTGGATAAAGTTAAGTTACCTGTGAGATTTTACATGAAGGGCTTATTTTTTAATTAAAAAATTTTAATGAACAAAATAAAATCCATTTTCTCTGTTTTCCACCCAATCTTCCCACGATTAAAAAGAAAAACAAAACTCTTTTAACAAATACACATTGTTTAAAAAAAAAATTCCTGCACTGGCTGCATCAAAAAAAAAATACATCCTCTGCATCTTCAGGACATCATATCTCTATCAAGAGATATGTAGTGTGCTTTATTATCTAGAATCATGGTTGTTCATTTCATTGACCAGAATTCTTACTCCTTTTAAGGCTTTTTTTAATTAATTTTTTTTTCAACAAATGAAAATTGATTTTCTTTCTTTCCCACTTTATTTTCCAGAGTTAAACCAGGTTAGCAGTGAAGGAGGAATACAGGTCTCCTTATATCCTTCCTGAGTGTTCCTCTACTGGTTTGGTGTACTAGCAATAGAACTGTAGTTAAAGCTGAATGACTACTATTTCTCACCTGCTTGAAATCTCAGACTTTAATGCTAGAGAAGGTATAATTGAAGTAGCTGACCAAAATACCAGAAGTGGGTATGGAGGAACATGAGGCCAGAAGTAGAACTGGGAGAAGACAAAGGAATCAAGGGACCAATTATCATGATGAGGTTGAGCAATAGACATGAGACAAGTAAGGAATAAGGAAATGTGCAATAATAGGCAATTGTGATCAGAGAGAACTGCAAGGCTGAGAACGCTGAAGATGGCATAATTGTGAAGGTGCATTTTAGGGATGTGAGAATACCAACAAACCTCCCTGTGTAAAGACCCTGCATAAGTGGAGCTAGTTTAAAACTCATTTAGACTCCAGTAGAAAGGATCAGGGTGCCATTTGTAAGATCTGTTGGCATTGCCTTACTGGAACTACCAGATATTGATGAATGCAATAAAAATACCCTTTAATGTCATAATTACTAATGGATGGGAAGAAGGTAGACATAGATCATATCCTATTTGAATTTTAACACCTCACATCTCAGTTCTACCAAGAATTAGTCCTTTCTATCTATGTCAGAGGGCAGTTAGGTGGTGCTGTGGATAGAGTTGCCAGTATGAAGTCAGAAAGACTCATCTTTCTGAGCTCAAATCTAGTCTCAGACACTTATTAGCTGGGTGACCCTGGGTAAGTCACTTAACCTTGCTTGCCTCAGTTTCCTCATCTACAAAATGAGCTGATGAAGGAACCGCTTCAGTATCTTTGCCAAGAAAACCCCTACAGATGTCAGGAAGCATAAGATACAACTAAACAACAACACAAAAATATATATGCTAAGACCATGTCAAGTAGTTTAACAGGCAATGGATAACAGGCAACAGTGATAATAAAAACTTGAAATAGTAAAGTAATTCCAAATAAGGAATTGTCCAGGGAATGGATCTTTTGACTCCTTCAAATAAACGTGAATTAACTCAGTAGAATGTCTCATTCACCCATGCCAGTTTATTTAGCATGTGTTTTTTTCTGTTCATAAAGTCTTTTAAATAACAGATAAAGTTACTATTTGCAAGCTAAATTCTGAGGTTATCCCTGAAGGAATTCCTGGTAGCACTGCCAGAGGATGTTCTAGCCAGAAACTTGAAGAAGTAGGTTTTGGCCATATTTATCAAAGAAGCAGTCGTCTCCTTAATAATGCTGTTAATATAATCCTTTTTTTTCTACTTCGTCCCATTATTAATCTTGATAAAAATCATGTTATTGTCTGAATCCTGGCTATATCAGATACAGCTTTCACTTACTAAGCTACAGTAAAGACTTCAGTAGTCAATTCACCTCAAAAGCTAAGAAAACCTTGGGAAAGCCCAAACCTTGGGTCATCTTTTGAATATTAGACAATAAGGATAAGAAAAGGCTGATCACAGTCAGCCAATCCTTGGAGAGTTCGAATATCAAATAGCTACCAATTCCTCAGGAGTCTCTTCTTTCTCCGCTCTACTCAAGCAGCATGAATCTGCCCGAGTGAAATCTCACCTGTTTCCATCTTCCCTGACTGCTCTTCCTTATTGTAAGTATGTCTTCTCAACAAAGCTGGCTTGCCACACTGACTTGCTGTGTTCCATGTTTCCTTGTACTGTACTTTAGTATCCCAAATTTACTAACTCAGTACGAATCTATTCAATAGCAATCCATTCAATGTATGACTAAATAGCTCCCAATTTTCATGACCCCCCAAAAACCCTAAAATGTAATCTCATCATAACATTACAAGTGGTCAAAAATATTTTGGTGTCATTTCACATCTTTGGGCAATTCAATTATGGTAAACACAAAACAATACTGAGCTCCTAAAATCTATTCTGCTTCAAAATACATCAGACAGGTGGGGCCAAGATGGCGGAGTGGAAGGATGGACCTGCTCTTCAATCTACCCTCAAACCCCATAAAATACCTGCAAAAAATGACACTAAACACATTCTAGAGCAGCAGAAGCCACAAAACAACAGAGTGAAAGATTTCCAGCCCAAGACAGCCTGGAAAGCTAACAAGAAAGGTCTATCACATCAAGCTCAGAGCAGAGCACAGCCCAGCCTTGGCCATGCAGTACAGCAGGATAGGACTGGAGCAGACAGAATCCCAGCAGCAGCTGCAGTTCCCAGATCCCCACAAACACCAAATACAGCTTCAAAGGTCAGTGAAAAAAGCTCTTTCACCTGGGTGAGAAGGGAGCCAGGTCCTCTCCTATCCCCAGGCCCAGGGTGGTAGCAGTCACTGAGGCAGCAGTGTCATCTTTAGGAGCCCTCAGCATAAAGCCCATGGGGGAATGAAGTTGCTGATCTGGATCTCAACCCTGAATGTCAGTCCTGAGGTGAGGAGGAGCACTGACTTGGTGGAGATGGAGGCAGTTGTGGAGAGGGAACCCTACTCACAGACCCTGGGCAGAAAGGAGTACTTGTGGTTGCTCCCAGACCAGAGCACAGGCCAGGAGAGGAGTAAACTCCTCTCCCTTGATTGTGCCACCTTGGAGGAACTGAGAACTCACAGCTCCCTAAAGTATACCCTCCATTTGATAAAGGACTCAAAAGTCAAGTAACTGGATGGGAAAATGCCCAAACAAGGGGAAAAAATAAGACCGTAGAAGATTACTTTCTTGGTGAACAGGTATTTTCCTCCATCATTTCAGAGGAGAAAGAACAAAACATATCACTAGAGGAAGACATCAAAGTCAAGGCTTCTGTATCCCACACATCCAAAATAAATATACCATGGGCTCAGGCCAGGGAAGAGCTCAAAAAAGATTCTGAAAATCAAGTAAGAGAGGTGGAGCAAAAACTGGGAAGAGAAATGAGAGTGATGCAAGAAAATCACGAAAGGCAAGTCAACAGTTTGCTAAAGGAGATCCAAAAAAATGCTGAAAAAAATAACATCTTTAAAAATAGACTAACCCAAATATGAAAGAGATCCAAAAAGCCAATGCGGAGAAGAAGGCTTTAAAAAGCAGAATTAGTCAAATAGAAAAGGAGGTTCAAAAGTTCACTGAAGAAAATAGTTCTTTAAAAATTAGAATGGAGCAAATGGAAGCTAATAACTTTACGAGAAACCAAGAAATTACAAAACAAAACCAAAAGAATGAAAAAATTGAAGACAATGAATATCTCATTGCAAAAACAACTGACCAGGAAAATAGATCCAGGAGAGACAATTAAAAAGAGTCTTTCATGAAATTAGCAAGGAAAACTGCCCTGAGATTCTAGAACCAGCAGGTAAAATAAATATTGAAAGAATCCACCAATTACCTCTTGAAAGACATTTGAAAATAAAAACTCCCAGGAATATTGTAGCCAGATTCCAGAATTCCCAGGTCAAGGAGAAAACACTGCAAGCAGTCAGAAAGAAACAATTCAAGTATTGTGGAAATACAATCAGGATAACATAAGATCTAGCAGGTTCTCCATTAAGAGATTGAAGGCCTTGCAATATGATATTCCAGAAGTCAAAGGAACTAGGATTAAAATCAAGAATCACCTACCCATCAAAACTGAGCATAATACCTCAGAGGGAAAAGGGTCATTCGATGAAATAGAGGACTTTCAAGCATTCTTGATGAAAAGACCAAAGCTGAATAGAAAATTTGACTTTCAAACACAAGAATCAAGAGAAGCATGAAAAGGTAAACAGGAAAGAGAATCATAAGGGACTTACTAAAGCTGAACTATTTACATTCCTACATGGAAAGATAATATTTGTAACTCTTGAGACTTTTTTCAGTATTTGGATAGTTAGAGGGATTATATGCATAGAGAGAGAGGGCACAGGGTCAGCTGAATAGGAAGGGATGATACCTAACTAATAAAATTAAGGGGTGAGAGAGAAATATATTTGGAGGAGAAAGGGAGAAACAGAATGGGACAAATTATCTCTCATAAAAGAGGCAAGAAAAAGCTTTTTCAATGGAAGGGAAAAGTGGGGAGGTGAGAGGGAAACAGTGAAGCTTACTCTCATCACATTTGGCTTAAGGAGGGAATAACATGCACACTCAATTTGGTATGAAAACCTATCTTACGCTACAGGAAAGTAGGGGAGAAGGGGATAAGTGGGGGTTTGTGGGAGGTGATAGAAGGGAGTGCAAATGGAAGGAGGGAATAATTAGAAGTAAACACTTTTAGGGAGGGACAAAGTCAAAAGAGAGAATAGAATAAATGGGGGACAGGATAGGATGTATAGAAATACAGTTAGTCTTTCACAACATGACTATTATGGCAGTCTTTTGAAAAACTACACATATATAGCCTATAGTGAATTGCTTGTAAATCACTTAACCACAATTGCCTTGCCTTTCACTCTCCAAAAAAAAGAAAAGAAAAGAAAAGAAAACTTACTCACACACTATATTTTTCACCTCTCTATTCAGCTTTGTGTCTGACATAGAGAAATACATCTTCACACTCCACCTCTATATCCCCAACCCAAACCTTTACCCCCTTTGTGCCATTTACTCTTTTCTATTACTGCCTAGGAAGAATGTTGTTAGCATCACTATATCCAGGCCAACTTTACCATCTTTCCTGTCATCTTCTAATCTCTGATCCACCAAAAAGTTAAATCCTATGATCCTAGGCCAGAGAGTTTAATGGGCATGTCTTGAATCAAACAGGTATAATGTTATATAGGGTGAAGATAGACTGTGTACTGAAAGAGAAAGCCTACAGGGAGATAATAATTACAGGAACCCAGGTCAGTGAGAAGACTCTCTCTATTTCTGCTTATCCTGAATTAGTATGAATGACTTAGTCCTTTCAATGGAAGAGTATGAAATTGGTCAGAATGAAGTGTTTCAGTTTATTTGTATTACAATTTCTTTCTTGGACTCATCTACTGCTGACTGGACATTAAACTGAAATGCACCATCTGCCCTCAGCTGTTTTGGTTCATCTGTTGTTTAAAATAACTATAATTCCCATAGTCCTCTCTGACTGCAGAAACCAACATATGTGTTAGCATTTAGAGAGTATATTTAAGCACTCTGTATAATTATGGGAACATGAAATGAATTGTGATGATCAAATACCTATTAAGCATCTACTTGCTCTGTAAAATATTGCCTGAGACCCAGAGACCTGTAAAACCACACTGAAAAGAAACATTCACAGTCTAAAAGCAGGGGTTAACCTGGTGCCCATGAACTTAAGAAAATATTTGGAAAACTGAATTTCAATGAAATTGTTCATCTTTGAAATCCTATGCATTTCACACACTGAAAAACATTATTTTAGGGGCATCTAGGTGGCACAATGAATGTATCACTGGCCCTGAATTCAGGAGGACCTGAGTTCAAATCTGACCTCAGATATTGGATACATAATAGCTGTGTGATCTTGGGCAAGTCACTTAACCCCAATTGCCCTCCCTTCCCTCCCCACCCCCTTGGAAAAAAAAGAAATCCAAAAATTATTCTGAGAAGGGTGAGGGAGATAGAGAAAATGACAATTGTCACCCTAGGATCTGATATGATCAATAAGAAAAACAATATAGAGAAAAAACAGGAAAGGACCCTGGAATCAGTGCATCTAATAGGGATGGAACATAAATGATTATCCAGCAAAGGAGACTAAAAAGAAATGTTCAGAAAAGTAGAAAGAGATCCATTTAAACTCAATGTCAAGAAAATCTACAGAGGATCAAGTAAAACAAAGAAGTCAAAAGAATAAATGGCTGGCGAGAGGGAAGGAAGGATGAGTATTGACACCTGGCAAAGATAAAAAATATATAGTCAATGTTTGAAGAGCTGCAGAAAAATTGGTGGAAGAATACACTTCTTGTAGGGTTATAAATTGGTCCAAATATTTTGGAAAACAATTTGTAATTATTTGAAAATAGACCTCAAAATGTTCATATGCTTTGACCTAGCAATCCTACTATTGGTCATATATATCCCAAGAAGGTCAATGACAAAAAGAAATGCCTTAAATGTAACTATAACTATAACCATTCTTAACACTTCTTTGTTCAAACAAAAACTGGAAACAAAATGGGTACCTGCTTGGAGAGTAGCTGAACAAATTTTGGCCTATGAATCAGATACGATATGATTACACCGTAAGAAATGATGAGTATGAAACACTCAAAGAAACTTGAGAAGACTTGTATGAACTGATGCATACTGAATAAAGAACAAATAACAGCATGCACAAAGACCATAGCAATTTAGATTGTAACACTAAAAAGCAGATGAATTCGAATGAATTTTATCTCAGTCCTGGGGAACAGACAAGGAAACATCCTGTGTCAGATAGGTGAGGACTTTAGATACGGAGTGTGGCATACACTATCAGACCTAGTCATTGTTTCTGTTGACTTTGTTTAAATACATTTCTTTGTTACAAGCAAAGTTTCAATGGGGGGGGGGGTGTTGAAATGGAAATGACTACACTGTAAAAACAAAAGGCAGCTATAAAACTTACCAAAAAAAAAAAGAAAATATATATAATTATATATATCAAAATATTATCAAAATCAACTATGTCATAAAATATAGGGATATATACTAACCAAAGATCCCCTTCACCCCTATGGAAGAGATAGTCCTTATTTACAGACTGTGGAATTCTATAGATACTCTTCTTTGCGGATTATTTTGTGCTGGGTATATTGAGCTTCATGATACTCCAGGATTTCTTTAGTGAGAACTAGACTTAATCAAAAGGGATCAGTGTGGAGATCCACATGAGAAATATCAATGAAATGAAGAATTCAAATGATCCAGACTGTGAGATGTGGTTGCATGGAGAACCCACTGGATTACTCTATCAGTGTATGTTTGGGTAATGTGTAGGTGGCTGTGCATGTGTATATGTACATATATGCATATATGTGTTTGTGTGTATATAATTTTAAGAATGAGGAAACCTAAGGTCCTGGTGAGATAAAAAAACTTGCCTAAGGTCACACAGGTAGTATCAGAGGCAACATTTAAACTCAGATCTTCCAACTCCATAGCCTATGCTCTTTGTTGTAGGTTCTAGCATATGCACAGTCTGGTAAAACAGAAAGAGCACAGGATCCACACAGCACCATTATTCATTTTCTGCTCTCTTCATCTCTAAGCATTGTCCTCCATGTTATATATATTCATCTCCATTGATTGAAATCCTTTCCTTCAAGGCCTGAGAGGTCATCACTTTCAAAAGTCATTCCCTGACACACTTGCTAGCTATGATCATGTCTTCAAATTTCTTATATCAATGATGGTTGGAATGGTTTGCTGGCAAATTTTTAACAACTAACTTCCCAGAAAAAACTCCACAACACAGTTTTAACTGCATTACTAAGATTTTCCCCATCACTTTCTTAAGTCTAACCAATTAACATAACAATAAAACAAGTCCTGATTTATAGCATTTGTTGATTACTGAAGTGTAAAATACTTCTACTGGGAATTTTAAAAATTGTTCACAAAAGGCAGTATAAGCTGGCTCTGGTACACATTTTACTCACATGCATTCATGACTTTTTTCAGTTATTTCTGTAAGGTCATATCTGTTGCATTAGAGTGTAACTTGTTGTAAGTATCTTCTTAAAAGCCTGAGACTGTGATTTTTCATTTTTGTACTCTCAGTGATAAACAGAATGGCTTGCACATAGTAGGAGCTTAAGAAATATTTATTTCAATTTAATGTAGCCAAAAGAATATATAGTTCCTAAAAGGTGATTTGTCTACAAAAATATAATTTTTCTAATTCTTTCTTTCTTTCTTTCCATATGAAGAAGTATTATGCATTTATACCTATATGCAGATAATAATATATGAATCTATGAGAAGATGTCAGTTCATGAGTAGAGATCTGTCCTCAAAGTCAGAGATCTGTGTTCAAGTCCTGCTGCTGCCATCTATTGTCTATGTGCCACTGGACAAGTAATTTAACAACTCAGAGCCTCCAGGCAACTCTATAAGCCTCTAAGGTGCAGAAGTTCAGGAAGTTTCTGAGTGGTAATTCTCTACACAAATGAATTCATAACATGTGTGTATACCCATATTGCATATGCATGTATTCAGACACATATGCAGTATATTTTATTATATATGCAAATACAGCCAGTGTAGTTTTGTGTGTACATACACATATATAGTGTATATATGTGTATATGTGTGTGTGTGTGTATATATATATATATATATATATATATATAACATATACATATGACTACACAAGTTTCTGTATAGAGACAGAAAGAGAAAGGGAAGGAAGGACAGGAAGGGGAGGAAGGGAGAAGAGAGGGAGGGAGAGGGGGGAAAGAGACAGAGAGAGGGAGGGAGCAGGAGAGGGAGAGGGAGATGGAGAGGGAAGAGGGAGGGGGAGAGAGAGAGAGAGAGAGAGAGAGAGAGAGAGAGATTGACCTGGGGTCTATAAAGTTTTTTAAAAAATAATTTGGCAAATGAATTTCAATCTAATTGGTTTCCTTTGTAATCCTGGGTATTTTATTTTATGTATTTAAAGCCATTATTCTGAGAAAGGGTTCATATGGTTCATCATATTGCCAAAGGGTCCATGACAAACATGAATGAAGAAATTCTGATACATATTAGCAGAACACTTAGCACAGTGATTTGTACACAGCCAACAGTCAATAAAATGCTTCTCAAAAACTTGATAAATATGTAAAAACTCAAGCATCAAAAACGCAGGCATAAAAACTATAGACTGGTGATTTCACTGGTGTAAGGAGGAGCTTTTAGCAAAGACCCTCCCCTCCAGTACAGCCTGAAATCTTGCAATCATAGTCTTTTTTTTTTCTTAGGCTGAGTTAAACAGGTTGAAATGAGCAGATGAAGCATACTGTGCTATCAGGTAAAACCTTACCCATCACTTTCAGTTCATTGTCATTTTCCTCCCCCAATCTTTTTCCCCCGAATTTATTGATTTATTTATTTTCACTTTTCAACAATCACTTCCGTAAGTTTTATATTTTCAACTCCTCCCTCCTTCTCCAAGATGGCATGCAATCTTATATGGACCCTACAAACACACATTCTTATTAAACACATTTTCACATTAGTCATGCTGCATAGAAGTAAAACAAATGGGAGAAACCATTAGAAAAACAAAACAAAAGAGGAAATGTCTGCTTTATTCAGCATTCCAGTTCCATAGTTCTTTCTCTGGATGTGGATGGAATTTTGCATCACGAGTCCTCATTCACAGTCTTAAAGAGCTTATGAAAGTAGTAATAAAAAATAACTTCCCCAGGGTCACACAGCCACCTCTTGTCAGAAGTGAGACACCAACTCTCCCTCCACCCCACCACCATTGTGTTACCTCTCAACAAAGTATACTAATCTAGAAGTTGTAGGGAATTTCACATGGTACAAAACTGTGAAACTCACAGCTGGCAGGTCTCAATCTGCTGCAAAACTCTTGAACATGGATGGACAAAACAAGATTAAAAACTGGGCACTATTTAACAAAGTAAACATATAATACAACCTAATGTTATTTTATGGTTTTCAAGTCAACATGCCCTTCACCCCCCTCAGGAATTTATTTTTCTCTAAAACAATGGGACTATGCATACTTGGAATGCTACGGAATAAGTTACAGTATGAGGGAAATCAATTGATGAGAATTTATTAAGTACCTACTATGGAACAATGTTCAAGAGTCTGGGAACCATTTGTCTTCTACTCTAGCCTATTTCAAGCCTAACACTCTAATCACTAAGAAACACTTTCGTAATGGAGGCAGTTTCCTTTATACCATGACATACCCTAGACCATTTGAGATATATGTTTTCATTATTTTAGAGACAGGGAAATTCTTCAGATTTATAGATCAATACGTTTTTAATGTCTGAGTTTTCAAATACATCAGTTCATGAATTCCACACGTAGTCTGGACAACTTTTAAAAACTTTCCATTCCTTTAGCTACATTCAGTACAAATAAACATTTTTATGCACCTGCTATAAGAAAGAAACTATATCAGTTATGATGAAAAATGACAATCTCCAGCTTTCAGATAGAGATAATGTAGTCATATTTATTACTTTTATTTTAATTTCTCAATTTCCTTTTGATTATTATTCAGCTACAGTAATAAACCTAACATTTTAGTATGTTCATTCTAAGCCTTTGTCTTTTATCTTAAATTGTGTGAGAACTCTGATCCTTCATTCTCATCTCAGCCCTTCATGCTGTTTCTAATTTGTTTCTGATTGAGACCATTTGGCACCAGTTATAATTTGAGCAGCGGGTACCATAGTTAGGCTATTCATGATCATCACCCAGGATACTTCTTGATTCAGTTGTCTCAATCTCTCTTTATAGTTGTAATGACATGGCAAGCAAATTACCCCTAGTTTATAAAAGGATGAAAGCTAACGAGTGAACAATAAGTTTGGAACTCCTTAGTATACCCACATGTCTAGATTCCAAAATGCTTCTGAATAATACAGTTACTGGTGGTAATGACTACAGAAGAGCAAGCTAAAGGCAGTCATCATTATGATCATGTAGCAGGAAACCAGAATAACACTTCGTAGCTATGCATTCTATCTTGTAAAAACCCAAGTTGGAAAGAGTTTGTGAGAAACCATCTAACTCAATGTCCTCTCTCATGTACAAATACCCTCTACACTACAACATTTATTTTTGAGAGATTCACTTTAGCATCTACATGCAAACTTCAAGCATTTGTGAGTCAGGAGAGGGCAGGTATGTCAAACTCAAACAGAAAAATGCCATTAAACCACCCTTTAAGGACATCTATGGTAGCATACTGACTATATTTATTATTCTTTTATTTCATAAAATATTTCCAAATTATATTTTAAATCTGGTTCAAAATCACCTGAGAGGGTTGTTTGCTGCATGGGGTGTGTTTGATACCTCTGGTATAAGCTATTTTTGATACAGAAACTTTCATCACCAAAACAGTTTTAGTAGGTAAGTTCTGAGGACTTGCTTGTGGCATATATGGGTTAAGCGACTTGCCCCGGATCTCATAATTTAATGTGTCAAAGATGGAATTTGAAGCTAGATCTTCCTGACTGCAAGCCTTGAACTCTAATGAGATCAGTAAGTAAAAGGTGGTGATGGTGGTGGTGGTGGTGGTAAAGGTAGATTACACCATTCCGCCTTCCTCCTGGCAAGGTAGAACAGTGGAAAGTATGATGGGTATGGATCAGGATAGGGTGGAATTTGCTGACTTTAAAAACTTAAGGTGTGTGTGGGCAGGGAGGACAGTCAAGATAGCAGAGTGAAAGCAGAGACTCACCTGAACTCTTCCACAAATTTCTTCAGATACCTCTAAAAAGTGAATATGAACAAATTTTAGAGTGGTAGAATCCACTGGGAGATAGAGTGTGGCAGATTTCAAGCACAGGGCAGCCTGGAATGTCAAAGGGAAGGATCTCTTACACTGGGCTGGGGGAGCACAGAGCACACAGGCTGCACCAGCACAGACTTGGCCATAGTGGAGTGGGAATGGCCCTGGGCAGAATGAATTACCAGAGGCACTGCTGATTCCCAAACCTCTCAGCACAGGGCAGGAGTCTGGTGGAATTGGGTGAGAAAGAAGTGCAAGGCCCACAGCAGAAGCAGCAGCTACTCCAGGATTGATCAGCCCACAGGCTAAATGTTTGAAAGTCACCTATGTGAACTTCCAGGAGACAAGATGGCAGAGTAAACTGTAAGTGCTCTCACCCTCCCCTTATTGACCTTGAAAGATCCAGAGAATATTGTCCCAGGAAAAAATTCTGCAATAGTGGGACCAGGAAAAGGGATACAGCAGTCTTTTAGCTCAGGAATCTAGGGAGATCAATGGGATGGGTCCCTCTTACTGTGGCTGAAGGGGTCCACTGCAGGACTAGAGGTGTCACATCAAGCCCCATCTCAGTGGACCAGCAGAAGAGCCTGAGCCCTAGGGAGTGGAGCCTGTAAAGGCCAATACCAGGACCCCAGGAGTGCTTTAGCACAGTTAGGGGAATCAGGCAGACACCAGTGCAGATGGGGGTCCACCAACTGCTGAGCCTGTCTATGCTCTAGTGCAGCCCTAGGGGAGGCAGATTGCCCCTCCCCCACACTTCAGGCCATGTGCTTCAGTGTAACCCCAGGGAAACTCAGAAAGATTTCACCTGGCCTAGGCCATGGCACACACTAGCCAGCTCAGCATGAGGTAAGCTGCAGCATTATATAGCTTCTAGCTCACAGAACCTGAGGCCACAGCACACAAAGGAACTAACCAGGACCCCAGATCCCAACGTAAGAAACATGGGACAGAACCTCCTGCACCTCAGAAGCAGAGATACACTTTCAAAGCTAGGAAAAAGGAAATCACCATGAACAAGAAGCAAATTATAAAAACAAACACCACAGAATCTTATTTTAGGGACAGGGAAGATGAAAATATGAATTTAGAACAGGACAGCATTGACACTATTCCCACATGTGAAACCTCAAAAATGAATATGAACTGCTTTCAAGCCCAAAAAGCATTCTTAGAAGAGCTCAAGAAGGATTTTAAAAGCCAAATTAGAGAGGAAGAAGAAAAACTGACCAATGATTTTAAAAATACAATTGATAAAATGAAAAAAAGAATTCACCAAAATGCTCCTTAAAAAGTAAAACCAACCAAATGGATAAGGAGGTACAAAATCTAACTGGAGAAAATTACTCCTTAGAGGAAAAAAAATTGGACAAATGGAAAGGGAGGTACAGAAACTAAATGAAGAAAACACATTTGAAACAGGGATGCACACAGGGTAAAGGTAAAAGGCTGGAGAAGAATATATTATACTTCAGCTGAAGTAAAAAAAAAAAAAAAAGCAGGCATAGCAATCCTAATCTCAGACAAAGCAAAAACCAAAATAGATCTGATCAAAAGAGATAAGGAAGGAAACTATATAGCACCATAGATAATATAGTAATATCATTACTAAACATTTATGCACCAAGTGGTACAGCATCCAAATAGAGGAGAAGTTAAGGAAGAAATAAACAGTAAAACTATACTAGTGGGGAATCTCAACCGCCCCCTCTCTGAACTTGATAAATCTAACCTCAAAATAAACAAGAAGGAAGCTAAGGAGGTAAATACAGTTCTGGAAAAGTTAGATATGATAGACCTCTGGAGAAAACTTAATGGGGATAGAAAGGAATATACCTTTTTCTCAGTAGTATATGGCACATACACAAAAACTGATAATGAGGTAATGCATAAAAACCTTACAATCCAGTGAAGAAAAGCAGAAATAACCAATACATTCTTTTAAGATCATGATGCAATCAAATTATATGTAATAAAGAACCATGGAAAGATAGACCAAATATTAATTGGAAACTAAATAATCTAATTCTAAAGAATGAGTCAAAAAACAAATCATAGAAACAATAACTTCATTCAAGAGAATGACAATAATGAGACAACCTACCAAAACTTGTGGGATGCTGTGAGAAGAGTTCTTGGGGGAAGTTTTCTATCTCTGAATGCTTACATAAACAAAATAGAGAAAGAGGAGATCAATGAATTGGACATGCAACTGAAAAAGCTAGAAAAAGAACAAATTGAAAATCCCCAAGGAAATACCAAGCTAGAAATACTGAAAACCAAAGGAGAGACTAATAAAACTGAAACTAAGACAATTATTGAATTAATAAACAAAACTAAGAGCTGATTTAATGAAAAACCAATAAAATTGATAAACCTTTGGTCAATTTGATTGAAAAAGGAAAGAAGAAAACCAAATTACCAGTATCAGGAATGAAAAGGGTGAATTCACCTCCAAATGAAGAGGAAATTAAAACAATAATTAGATATTATTTTGCCTAACTGTATGCCCATAAATTTGACAATCTTAGTGAAATGGATGAATATTTTAAAAATTGAAATTGCCCAGATTAACAGAGGGTGAAGTAAAACACTTAAAAACCCTATCTCAGAAAAATAAATTGAACAAGCAATCAATGAACTCCCTAGGAAAAGATTTCCAAGACCAGATAGATTTACAAGCAAATTCTATCAAACATTTAAAGAACAGTCAATGCTATATAGAGCATTTGGGAAAACAGTAAAGGAATTCTATCAAATTATTTTTATGATACAATGATACAATGGTGCTGATACATAAACTGGGAAGAGTCAAAACAGGGAAAGAAAATTATAGACCAATTTCCCTAATGAATATAGATGCAAAAATTTTAAATAAGATACTAGCAAAAAGATTACAGACACTTATCATGGGAATAACATACTTTGATCAAGTAGGATTTATACCAGCAATGTAGGCCTTATTCAATATTAGGAAAACCATCAGCATAATTGATTATATCAATAACAAAATTAATAGAAATCATATGATTATCTCAGTAGCTGCAAAAAAAGCTTTTGACAAAATGCAATACCCATTCACAGTGAAAACACTGAAGAGGACAGGAATAAATGGAGCCTTCCTTAAAATGATAAGTAGCATCTACCTAAAAACCATCAGCAAGCATTATATGTAATGGAGATAAAGGCTAGACGCATTTCTAATAAGATCGAGAGTGAAACGGGGATGTTAATTATCACCACTGTTATTCAACATGGTACCAGAAATGCTAGTTTTAGCAATAAGAGGAGAACAAAAATAGAAGGAATTAGAATAGGCAAAGAAGAAACTAAGTTATCACTATTTGCAGGCGATATGATGATATACTTAGACGATCCTAGAGAATCAAGTAAAAAAGTACTTGGAATAATAAACAACTTTAATAAAGTTGCAGGATATAAAATAAACCCATATAAATTATTTGCATTTCTATGTATTAGTAACAAAGCCCAACAGCAAGGGAAGGAAAGAATTTAAAGTTACTATAGATACTATAAAATATTTGGGAGACTACCTGCCAAAACAAACCCAGGGACTAGATGAACAGAATTACAAAACACTTTTTGCATGAATAAAGTCAGATCTAAGTAAATAGCTCATGGTAGGCCAAGCTAATGTAATAAAAATGGTTATAGCAGTCTACTGCCTGGTAAACCCAAGGACTCCTTCTTCTGGGATAAGAATTCACTGTTTGACAAAAACTGCTAGTAAAACTGGAAAATAGTGTGGCAGAATCTGGGCATAGACCAATGCCTGACACCATATACCAGAATAAAGTCGAAATGGGTACACAATTTAGACATAAAGGCTAATACTATAAACAAAATATGGGAGCAAGTAATAGTGTTTGCCAGATTTATGAAAAATAGAGACATTGATGACCAAAAAATAGATAGAGAACATTATGAAATACAAAATGGATAATTCTTATAACATAGAATTAAAAAAAAAAACTTTTGCACAAACAAAGCCTAATTTCTGTGATAAAGGCCTCGTTTCTAAAATATATAGAGAAATGAGTCAAATTTACAAGAATACAAGTCATTCTCCAATTGATAAATGGTCAAAGGATGTGAACAGGCAGTTTTCACAGGAAGAAATTAAAACTATCTATTGTCATATGAAAAAAAAACTCTAAATCACTATTGATTAGAAAGATACAAATCAAAATAACTCTGAGGTACCACACTACACCTATTATATTGGCTAACATGACAAAACAGAAAAATGCTAAATGTTGGAGAAGATGCAAGAGGGTTGGAGCACTACTTGACTTGTGGAGTTGTGGAGCTGTGAACTGATCCAACCATTCTGGATAGCAGTTTGGAACTATGCTCACAGGTCTATAAAAATTGCTTCTAGAACTGTATCCCAAAGAGATCACAAAGTAGGAAAATGATCTACATGTACAAAAATATTTATAGCAGCTTTTTTTGTGGTGGCCAAGAACTGGAAATCAAGGGAATGCTCAAAAACTTGGGAATGGCTGAACAAGTTATGGTATATAAATGTAATGGAATACTATTGCACTATAAAAAAAAGATGAGCAGGAAGACTTCAGAGAGGCTTGGAAGGCCTTATATAAACTGATTCTGAGTGAAAGGAGCAGAACCAGGAGATCATTGTACACAGTAACAACCACAGTGTGTGAGGTATTTTTCTGGTAGACTTGGCCTTTCACTGCAATGCAAGGACCTAAAACATTCCCAATGGACTCTTGAGGCAAACTACATCTAGAGAAAGAAGTATGGAATTGGAATGCAGAATGAAGCATAGTATATTCTCTTGTATTATGTTTTGGTTTGGTTTGGTTTTTCTCATGATTTCTCCCATTCATTTTAATTCTTCTATGCAACATGACTAAGGTGGAAATGTATTTAATAAGAAAGTATATGTAGAACCCATATAAGATTGCACACCATCTCAGGGAGGGAGAGAAAATCTAAGACTTACAGAAGTGATTGTAGAAAACTGGAAACAAATTAACAGTAAAAAAAATGCAAAGATCACATTAAAATAAAAAGGAATGATGAATGGGCAGACTTCAGAAAAACCTGGAAAGATGTATACGAATTTATGCTGAGTGAAGGAAACAGAAAGAGGAGAACATTATACACAGTAACAACCACAGAACGTGAGGACTAACTCTGATAAGACTTAGCCCTTCTCAGCAATACAAGGACCTTAAACATTTCCAAAGGATTGATGATGCAAAATGCCATCCACATCCAGAGAAAGAACTATGGAGTCTGAATGCAGAATGAAGCAGACTATTTTCTCTTTTATTTTTTATTTTTTTCATTTTGCTTTTCTCATAGTTTCTCCGATTTCTTATAATTCATTTATGCAACATGACTAACATGAAAATGTGTTTAATAGGACTATATATACAGAGCTCATATAAGATTGCATGCTGTCTTGGGGAAGGAAGGAGGAGAGAGTGGGAGAAAATTTAAAACTTATGGAAGTGAATGTTTTATATGTGTGTGTGTGTGTGTGTCTATATACAAAAAGAAAACTGAAAATAAATAAATTAAATTTGGGGGGAAAAAGTTATGTTGTCATCACAAAAATAGCTTCAAGAGATGGCCATCATGATACCAGAACTGGGGAACAAAAAGAAACACCACATTGAAGAATCACAGTATTGTTCTCAAAGAGAAGCTTTGTACATCACCAAGTACACAGAGGATACAAACTAAAATGTAGATTAAATGCCATTACAATGAATAATTAATTATATTCTGTATAATAATGCTACAGTCATCTGCTATCGATATACCTAGAGTAACCGGGCTTTGTCGATTTGTTCACACCCCCCTGAAAGGCAAGGCTTATGGGAAAGTTTTCCTGAGTCTTTTCTTATTGAATTGATTATCTTACCTCTCCCCGCAAATTTTGCCACTGCAAACATTCCAACTCCCTTGAATGAACATGTTTTCATGTGTTTTCTGACCCCTTTTTCCCCCAACACACCACACTTACCCCTCAAAAAAAAAATTCCTGGAACATACAGTATGAAATTTGTACTCCTGTCGTAACAAGACAGTTTTTGTACTTAAATGGTTCCAAAGAAAATAAATGATCCAAGAGTTTGGAGGAGTAAAAGAACAGAGATGAAATTTATTTAAAATAACTCATTTCCCCATCCCCCCTTAGAAATCTTACTGCAATAGTCTGTAATCTTTGTACTTTTCATGACACCCAAAGGATCACTGGTGGGCCTAAGGTCTAGGAGAAAGAACAAAGAAAAAGGAAAAAAATAAAAACTGGAAAGGGAAGGAAGGGGGAGAGAGAAATGCTAGATGTTTAAATTTCAGAAATCTTTTAACATTTATTAAGCACTTACTATGTGATAGGCAAAGGATACAAATCAGGATACAAAACAGGATACAAATCATATTTTTAAAAAAAGAATTCCTGCTCTCAAGGAGTTTAAATTATGATATCACATGTAAAAATCAGAACATACAAGATAGAGAGTAAAAGCAAGATAACTTTAGTGAAGAAGACACGGGGGAGTTGTGTTGGGGACAGATGGAGGGAGTAGCCTTCCATGAGGGCTTAAAGAGCCTTAAAGAGACTTAATGAGACTTAAAGAAATTCAGGGATTCTAACCGACAGAGGTGGAGAGAGAGAGAAATGAAAACAAGACTCCAAGGCAAATGGAGCCCATGGTGTTTAACACAGTACTATTATGTTCAGAGCAGAACTGTATTGTCAGCTACTCATTCAGTAGAGAAAGAAAAACTGTGTTATGTTTCAGCTTCAGCTTTCCGAAGCCTAGTTTCCTCATCTGCAAAATAAGGAAAGTTGGAGTAGTGATCCATAACATTTCCTTCAGTTCTAAGATCTTATTACCACTATGTTTACACTACCGCAGACATGAAATGTAATTTTTAAAAAATCATCTTTCTGTTAACAAAGTTCAGTACTAGAAAATAATTTTCATCACATTTTGTAAACCATATAACTAGATTCTTGCTGTATCAAAATGCCTTGATATTTTTTTTTACTCTACTCCCTTCCTGTTCCTTGGTAAGACTGAGCTTAAATTCTTATTGTTTTCCAGGTTGTTAAAAAGATATATTTGACTTTGGTAATGGTATTTGACATGTGAAAGACTTTCATTTTTACACTTCTTTTTGTTGTCACTTTTCAATCATGTCTGATTCTTTGTCAACTCATTTAGGGTTTTCTTGGCAAAGATAATAGAATGGTTTTCCATTTCCTTCTCCAGTTCAATTTACAGATAAGGAACCGTGAGGCAAACAGGGTTAAGTGACTTGCCCAGAATCACATAGGTAGTAAGTGTCTTGAGGCTAGATCTGAACTCAAGTCTTCTTGACTCCAGGCTCCGTGCTCTATCCACTGTGCCACTTATTATCTGTCTCTAAAACAAATAAGATTCTGACAAGTATTAGTAGTCAGTATTTTATTGATGGATTAACAAAAATTAAGAATTTTTTTTTTTTTAAGAAGGCATCTCTATGTATCATAGGCACTATCTTATCCTCATTGTAGGTATAGTCTCAGATTAGGAACCTTTTAGACTTTTGTCTAATAATAGCAAGTAATGAAATATTTGCTATTTGTCTGAAGGATCAATGTTTTTTCTTAAAATACTTTGTCATTATGACGATGTAGTTTGCTTGAAATATAAATATTTACTTGAATGTAACTTTATGAAAGCTTTCTTCTTAAGATTAAATGATGCATATCAAAATTTCAATGAGCAAAATAGAAAATTATCATTCCTTCAACTTAACCAACTGTACTAAAAATAGAAAAATAAAATAAAAAACTGTATCCTAGTTATAAAATACGTTTTTCAACTTTCAAGCTACTTCTGTACTAGAATCAATGTGTAAACTATATTAGACATATTCTTATCAAAAAGGAATCAGATTTATATATCATTAAATTATAACCCATATTTGTATGTATACAAAATAAGACTTGAAATTGAACACATTTAGAACAAAATAAAATCATAAACATTTCTTGAAAGGCTATTTCCCTCCTCCCTCTTTCTGGGTGGCTTATATCTCTGTAGTAGAAATAATTACTAGAGAAACAAAAAAGAATGCAAAAAAACTCCCCAAAACAAACAAACAAATAAAAAAAAAAACTTTCCCACTTCAGACAGACAGAACTGCTTGTCAGTATTTTGGACCTGATTTGATAAACACAAGTTTAATCCACTTCTCCAAAAGGGGCATGCTGTCAAGGTGAAGGATGAACATCTACTGCTACAGAACTAGACTGATTATCATTTCCTGAAGAAGAGGATTCTTCCCCATTGGTCACTTTATCTGATCTCCTTACAGAACGATGGTCATTGCCAGAACTCTCTTCATTAGGTGATGTAGCAGTAAGTGATTCATTCGACATTAAAACTTGCAAAGATTCAGCACCATCTTCAATATCCACCACAATCCCTAGAGCTTTGAGAATGTCACATTTGCACATGGGGCAGGTGCCATGAGCTAGAATCCAGGGGTCAATGCAATTTTTGTGGAAAAAATGTTTACAAGTTAGAATACGCACTATATCATTGGGCTTATATGCTTCAAAGCACACAACACAGCTGTCCCCATTTGGATTTGTTTCCTCATCCCCTTCTTTTAAAACACGCAGCTGGAGCTGTCCAAAAGCTTTCTTAAGATCTGTTGTTAACCGTTGCCATCTTCTGTTTTGAATCCTTGCTACCCAGAGTCTTCGAATATGATAGAAAATGAAGTAGGTCAAGGTAGCAGTTGTGACAATAACAAAAGACACAAAGTAGTGATTCATCCAGATGATATGCTTTCGGCCTACCTCAATCATAACAGTCACATGAACTCCCTTCTGAATCAAATGCAAAATCTCTGTGCCTTTTAAGTTGCCAATCATTACCGCAACAATATCTCCGATTCCTTGGTGAGACATGGGAAATACTTGGTTGCCAGTTCCTGGGAAGTTGTAGATGATCACCCCACTGGCTCCTTTGTCTGCTGCTATTTTTATTTTCTGTGTGAAAGTACAACCTCCCCGCTCTATGAGGGCAAGCCACATTTCTGAGTCCTTGGGTTTGCTGAAATTGGTCAAGGGATTACAGGCATTTTGGTTCCTTCCCTCTGGTGGCACCACAACTCCAGCTACCCTCTTCAAAATGGATCCTCTTCCAAATACCCCAGTTTCCCCCAATTCTGATAACATCCGGTTCCCCACATGAAATGATATGTTCATGTAAGCAGTCCAAATGGCGCTTGCTTTGCAATAATTCTGACTAAGCAGCAGAAAGAAAGTGAGTATCAAAAGCCAGAAAGATGCAGCATTGGTTCTCCAAGTACCTGCCTTAACTAGATTCATTTCTCCCTTTAAACTTAAGAACCAGCCAAGCAAAAAGAAGTGGCTCCCACATCTGGTGGCAACTAACTTAAAAGAAAAGAAAGAAAAGAATCTTCAAGGGGAAAACTCATCCTACTACCCTCCCACATTTTGGGGGGGAAATTCTTGAAGACTTCTTATGAGTCTGAGATGTTGAAGGTAAGAATGAGAAAAACCCTGTATCGGAAAAAAAAAATCTAGTCCCACTAAGTCTCTGCAGACTGTTGTTGGCTAATGTGATTGTGACATCAGAGACAATTCAGCCAATCATAAAATATCTTAGCTCATACTGAAATTGTACTGGCCTGGTCAAATGTTGTTAGGGGTGGTTTCTACATTGCTATAAAAAGTGTTATTGCTTAGTTACATATAATACTGGCAGGTAGTTAACTTTCAAGGTTATTTACTGAAAATAAAAACAAAATGGAAAATCAAAGCATATGTCTCACTTTTAAAAATCTGCCAGGCTATGACCCAAAGCCACAAAATTGTTGATAATATTTTTTATGGGTAAAATGAACTCCTCTCTTCTCCAGCACAGTGGTAAAACTCAAATGGGTTGGGGTTTTGTTTGCGTTTATGAACAAATGATCAAGCAAGTAATCTTATAGTCAAATATAATCAAGTTTAAGGAGATAGAGGACTCTTATGGACTCAGAACAGGCCTAGACATCAACAGAAATAGGTAAAATATTTTAATTATGTCTAAAACACCCACATTCAGATATTTAACAATGTCCTCATTTTGAAGGGATTAAAGGCAATGAAAGGATCCTTTTGATGGATTACTGCTTTTTAGTGACTCAGTTTGAATGTCTGGTTTTACATTAAGTAAAAGCAAAAGATATTTTTTAAAAAGGCAAAAAAAAAAAACAAACCCAACAACAACAAATAACGCAAACTTAGAGTTTCCCAGAAAAAAATCTGACACATGGCTCATGAAAGTTTTTAATTTTATAGTAGAGATCATGGTGGAGAGGGGTGGGAAGGATAAAAATGGCTAACAGTGGATTTACTAACATAGTGTATTGTTAAATTAACAGAGAAATATTCAGCCTAAGCAAAAATGTGCTAATTCTGTGTTAGCCAGATGTAATTTCAATGTTGTCTGAGAAGGAGCCTAAATTGCTGCATTAGAAGTCAAAGGGGACATTAGTAAGAATTCCCTCAAATGAAACACTTCTGCAGCTCTCAGGCTTTCTATTTTCTATTTTCCTTATTATTTTCTATTTTATTTATAGTATTCTCATCTGGCTAAATTCTAGCTGGACTGATGTTAACCACATAGTATGAATTCAAACTAAAAGGATCACTTTGTGAGGGAACTAAGAAAAACTTCATTGTTGCTACACCAAACTTTTCCAGGTGGTGATGGTCTGGTTTTTGTTTTGCTTTGTTTTTCCCCACTGTTTTTTGGTTAGTTATTTCTTTTGATGTGACAATACTAAATTTACATGTTTTGTTATGGAAGAGGAATGTCATCAGTCCACTCTTGCTTGTCCCTCACTTGACTTTGGCCCTAAATTCTCTGATGGCTAAAATTAACATGCCTTCATTAAATTAATTTGATTCACTAAATTTAGCTATTCAGCATCCTGGGTCATCTCCAGTTATCCTGATGAATATCAGGTCACTGGACTCAGATGACTCTGGAGGAGAAGGGAGGCTGGTGACCTTGCACAGCCCTCCCTCACTCAAAACAAAGTCAAGTGTAAGTCATGTCATCATTTCTCTGATGGCATGGTCTTCTTCTGGAACAAAGGATGAA
This sequence comes from Notamacropus eugenii, assembly GCF_028372415.1. Lineage (NCBI taxonomy): Eukaryota > Metazoa > Chordata > Mammalia > Diprotodontia > Macropodidae > Notamacropus > Notamacropus eugenii. The sequence continues at coordinate 128,501,497 of NC_092874.1, read as the reverse complement.
CACAAATAATAGTGTAATAACACCATGAAAAAGAGAAAAGGGTGAACAGGTAACTACAGATAAATAAGATTTTGCATTAAACAAAAAAATTTATGAAAACATGTCATAATAAAAACTAAAATTCATAATGATCAATTTCCAAAACAGGTCATGAAATTGTCTAATGCCTCCTTTCCTTTCCCCTAAAATATTAATTTGTGTGCATGTATATGTGTACATATGTATATATAAATATATACGTAATGAAATCTAGGAATTGATATCTTGTTTTATCAGTCACAAAGATAACATTCATATTTTTAATGTAAGCTTAAAATGTCTCTCTGATATAGTCTATCTGGAAATGTACAGCTAAGCAAAAATGAAACTCTAGGGGGCAAGATGAGGGGGAAAATCTTAGATATTTGTGAGTGACAATGGTATCCTATAGTTGCTCCTAAATGACTAGTGATCCAGAGACTGAATCAGCACTGAGGAAGATGCAAGTAAAGCTAGCCCTGGTATACTTCTACAAAGATAATTCTGGACCTTGCTAGGGACTAGGGGCTATGACCATGGAACACAAGTTCTGGTAAATCCTACCCTAAGTGGCAAAAGCTTTATGTATAGAATTTGAATAATTACATGTCTTCTGCCCAAGGAATTGACCTTGATCGCTTTAGAGAAGCATGTTACCAGGATGACAAGAAAATTAACACATGCATGTATGTATGTATCTGTATCTCTTTACAGAGAAAGAAAGAATTAGAGTAAGAGAAAAAGAAAAAGAGACAGAGAGACACCCAGAAACGGAGAGACACACACAGAGAGGAGAGATGGAAAGAGAAAGAGAGAGAGAGAGAGAGAGAGAGAGAGAGAGAGAGAGAGACAGAGACAGAGACAGAGACAGAGAGAACAATGAGACAGAAATTTCTTAAGGAATCTTTACAAAAAATTAATCAAAACTCGTAACTTTTTCCCCCCAAGTAGATCTGTGATTTTACTTGTATATGAAATAACTAGCTAGCAAACTCCATTAATTCAGGTTAGTAATTGACTTGCCTAGGCATCACACAACCAGTATGTAACAGAAACGTAACTTGAACCCAGGTCCCTTTAAATCTAAGCATGCCACCTACTTGCTAATTTTAAGATTTCTGAAGCCTTTTTTTTGAGGGAGAGAAGATTGTTTTGTTTTGGTTTTTTTTGTTTTGTTTTTCGTTACAGCAAGTCACAAAGATCATTAATATACTAAAGCAAGGAGGGGCTTAGATTTTCACTGGCATAGGAAGCTATCCCTTTCAATGAAATACGATAATAATTCTAGAGGTGAAAGGGACTTCAGAAGTCACCTAGTCCAACCCTCTCATTTTACAATTAAGGAAAATGAGAGGAAAATTAAGCTATTTGACCACTATTTACACAAATATCAAGAATCAGAAGTAGGTTTTGAACTTTAGAACTCAGACTCAAAAGCCAATATTCTTTCCACAGCACTTCTACTCCACCTCAGAATCTTGAAACATTGGAAACTAGCAGAGATAACAATGTGGTGTGTGCATGGAGGATAGGTAGAAGAGAAAGAGAGGAGAGTGGTATATGTATCAGAGAAAAAGTCAGATGAATTAGAAACTAGACTTTTAAAAAGTGTGACATTCAGTTCACTGGGTATGTTTTAGGGCTTTATTACAAAAAGACCACCATCATCACATGAGCTTCGATGTTTTTCTATGGAGTTGATGTTATCAAGATGAACAAAAAAAATTGGACACACAAATTTGACTAACTTTTTAGTGAAGCACAGTCTTAGTTTATAAGAAGTTCATTCGTATCTCTAGCTGAAGTGAAACAATAATTCATTCAATACTAGATTTTGTAAGATTCAGTTTCATCACTGGAATGTTCCCTTATTTCCTTATATCTTAAGAATGTCACATTTGCACATGGGGCATGTCCTATGGGCTAAAAGCCAAGGATCAATGCAGGCCTTGTGGAAAAGATGCTTGCAAGTTAAAATGCGCACTGTATCCCTGGGTTTGTACATGTCAAAGCACACAACACAGCTGTCTCCATTGGGATCAACTTCTCTGTCCCCTTCTTTTAACACTCGCAGTTCCAACTCGCCAATTGCTTTTCTGATATCTGCTTTTATCTGCCGGTGTCTCCTGTTGGCAGCGATGGGCATTCTGGGCCTCCGGGCACAATATAAAAAGAAGCAGGCAACAGTGGCAGCCATAAAGGTAAGCAGGGACATGATATGATGATTCAACCAAGGTATATGTCTTCTCCCAACTTCAATTATAATTGTCACATGGACTCCCTTCTGAATCAAATGATAAAGCTCCATGCCTTTCAGGTTGCCTATCATCACTGCAACAACATTTCCAGTTCCTTGGTGAGACATAGAAAAAACCTTGTTGCCAGTACCTGGGTAGTTGTAGATGATGACTCCATTTGCTCCCTTCTCTGCTGCCACCTTTATCTTGTGTGTAAAGGTGCAGCCTCCTCGTTCAATGAGGGCTAGCCAGGATTCTGTCTGCTCAGGCCTGCTGAAATTGGTCATGGGGTTACAAGCATTCTGATTCCAACCCTCAGGCAGTCCCACTGAACCAGCCACCTTTTCCAGAGGAGAATGATTTCCAAATACTCCAGTTTCCCCCAACTCTGATATGATTCGATTTCCCACCTGAAATGTTATATTCAAATGGGCAGTCCATATAGCTTTTCCTTCTGAGTCAGGAAGGCTAAGGAGTAGGGAGATGCTGAACCTTAGTAGCCAGGAAGATGCAAAGCTTCGTTTCCAATAAGTTGTTCTAAATAGCCTCATTCCTCCATTTGCCTGGCAACCACCGACCATGAAAAAAAACAACAAAATATTAACAAAATGCAAAAGATTAAGTATTTGGTTTTGATTTCTGGCAACAACTAATTAAAACAATGAAATGCAAACGGTCTACATGGAGCCAAGATATCGCTCCTCCATTCAGTGTTTTTATTTTTAGAAGATTTTCATAATGAAAAATAAAAAAGGTCTTATTACAATGTGATTTCACAAAAATTATGACCTACTAATGTGAAAATTGTGACATCAGATATACTTAAACCAATCCATGAGTTTATTTTAGCTCTTTGCATACTGTTGTCCTATTGGCTAAATGGGAATAACTAAACACTATCTTTTATTTTATTAATTAGACCATGGTGTGAAAGAATATGTTAAGGAGGAGAAGAAAAAAATGTGAGCTACTTGGACAGTACTGGCTTCTGTACATTGAGTATGACACTTAATCCTTCTAAACATTATTTTTCTATATCTAAGAGATTGAAATAATCATCACCTATTCACAAGACATCTGTATGTCTGCATGGAATTAATCATAGATCAAAAGATCTCCTGAAGAGCTCTAAACTGTCTAATAGAGGAATGGCTTTAAACAAGAGAAGCATAAAATACCTACTCCTCACACCTGTGCCCTCTTTCAACCTTAAGTGCTATTAACAGGCACAAAGATATTGAGATGATGGGAACACTTACCTGGTTAGGCTGATTTATTGCCATTCTGTCAAGTAAATATGCCTATTTACTTGCAATTGAGTTGGCCATAGAGAGCAGGAAAGCTGGTGGTGTGCTACTATGACATTGCTGCTAGCTATAGTAGTATTCACTGGTTTATGGTAGGACTTCATTCAGTTTGAATCCTCACTTTAAGGCAGTCTGCTATGAGAGACCCAACTAGGACTTCAAGTCTCCTAGCAACATTCATTGGATTATGCATGTCTCTCCAGTACCTACAATGTCACAGTCCACCAAAGAGGACTGTAATAAGTGGGAAATACAGAGGAGTGGGAGTCAAGGTCACCATAGGGCAATGGAAAGAACACTGGCTTTTGATGTGGAGAACTGATGGTCAGTGCTTGAATTCCAACTCAAGTTCAACTTCAGGCTGCAAGTTCTTCATCAACAGAATGAGGGGATAGCACTAATTGAACTCTAAGGTCCTTTTCAGTTCTAAATCTGTGAACTTATGAACCTATTACATGGGTTCTAGGCTTAGGTTAAAGATTAACCAGTTTTAAGACTTTGGATAACTTACTCAGTCTCTGTGGGGCAACAGTTCTCTTATTTGTAAAGCATTGGAATTGGATTTCTAACCTTAAAATTAAACAATTAAACTTTTCATCAAGAATAACCATTGACAAGGACTTGACAAAATTCCTAATGGTCCTTTAAGACAAAATGCCTTCCACATCCAAAGAAAGATGGAATTCAATAGCAGAATGTAGCAGATCATTTTGTGTGTGTGTGTGTGTGTGTTATGTTTTCGTTTGTTATATGATTTCTTCCATTCATTTTAATTCTTCTACACAACATAACTATAGTGAAAATGTATTTAATAGGAATGTATGTGTAGAACCTATATACAATCGTATGCCGTCTTGGAGAGGGAGGGGGGAGGAAGGTGAAAAAAAATCTAAGTTATATGGTAGTGATTGAAAAACACTGAAAATAAATAAAATTAATAAATAGAGAATAATCATTGACAGTATCCTTGCAGAGTATCACACAAATCACTGAGTTATATACAAAGTTTACAAAATATTAAGACAATACCATTACTAGAATCAGAGACCTCAACATGAATATGAAATAAGATTATTTCTCCAAAGGTAAAGAATAAAAAGCTCAGTTATTTGTTCTATGTAGTTGGATTTCATTTTTACATATTAAAAGATTTGGAGCAGTTTCGAGGAATCTTTTGAAATGCTTTCAAAGTGCTTATTGGACTTATTTCTACCATATTCTTCAGTCTGAATCTGACACACTTCTTTGCTTTTCTTTTTAGATGGCATATATTTTTAAATTTTATTTTTAGTTTTCAATACTCAATTCCACAAGGCTTTGGGTTCCAAATTATCTCCCCATCTCCTCCTCCCCCCACCCCAAGACACCTTGCATTCTGATTACTCCTTCCCCCAATCTGCTCTCCTTTCTACCACACCCCTCCCTTCCTTTATCCCTATCTTCTTTCTTTTCTTGTAGGGCAAGATATATTTCTATACCCCATTACCTATATTTCTTATTTCCCAGTTGCATGCAAAAACAATTCTCAACATTCGTTTTTAAAACTTTGAGTTCCAACTTCTCTCCCCTACCCTCGCCCCTGAGAAGGTGAGCAATTAAATATAGGCTAGACACATGTAGTTATGCAAAAGACTTCCACAATAGTCATGCTGTGAAAAACTTACTATATTTCCCTTCATCCTATCCTGCCGCTCATTTATTCTATTCTCTCTTTTGACTTTGTGCCTCCCCAAGTATTTACTTCAAATTACTCCCCCACTCCCAATTGCCCTCTGTTCTATCACCCCCCCACTCTGCTTATCCCTTTCTCCCCTACTTTACTGTAGCGTAAGACAGATTTTCATACCAAACTGAGTGTGTATGTTATTCCCTCCTTATACCAAATGTGATGAGAGTAAGCTTCGCTTTTTCCTTCTCACTTCCCCACTTTTCCCCTCCATTGAAAAAGTTTTTTCATACCTCTTTTATGAGAAATAATTTGTCCTGTTCCATTTCTCTCTGTCGCCTTCCAATATATTCCTCTCTTATTCCTTAATTTTATTTTTTAGATACCATCCCTTCCTATTCATCTCACCCAGTGCCGTGTGTGTGTGTGTGTGTGTGTGTGTGTGTGTGTGTGTAGTTACAAATATTATCTTTCCATGTAGGAATGTAAACAGTTCAACTTTAGTAAGTCCCTTATGATTTCTATTTCCTGTTTACCTTTTCATGCCTCTCTTGATTCTTATGTTTGAAAGTCACATTTTCTATTCAGTTCTGGTTTTTTCTTTTTTTATATATATTAAATTTATTTATTTAACTTTTAACATTCATTTTCACAAAATTTTGGGTTACAAATTTTCTCCCCTTTTATCCCCTCCCCCCCCAAACACCAAGCATTCCAATTGGCCCTATGACCAATCTGCTCTCTCTTCTATCATCCCTCTCTGCCCTTGTCTCCGTCTTCTCTTTTGTCCTGTAGGGCCAGATAGCTTTCTATACCCCTTTACCTATATTTCTTGTTTCCTAGTGGCAAGAACATTACTCGACAGTTGATCCTAACACTTTGAGTTCCAACTTCTTTACCTCCCTCCCTCTCCACCCCTTCCCTTTGGAAGGCAAGCAATTCAATATAGGCCAAATCTGTGTAGTTTTGCAAATGAGTTCCATAATAGTTGTGTTGTATAAGACTAACTATATTTCCCTCCATCCTATCCTGTCCTGTCCCCCATTACTTCTATTCTCTTTTGATCCTATTCCTCCCCATGAGTGTCGACCTCAAATTGCACCTTCCTCCCCATGGCCTCCCTTCTATCATCCCCCCCACCCTGCTTATCCCCTTATCCCCCACTTTCCTGTATTGTAAGATAGGTTTTCATACCAAAATGAGTGTGCATTTTATTCTTTCCTTTAGTGGAATGTGATTAGAGTAGACTTCATGTTTTTCTCTCACCTCCCCTCTTTATCCCTCCACGAATGAGTCTTTTGCTTGCCTCTTTTATGAGAGATAATTTGCCCCATTCCATTTCTCCCTTTCTCCTCCCAATATATTTCTCTCTCACTGCTTGATTTCATTTTTTTTTAAGATATGATCCCATCCTCTTCAATTCACTCTGTGCACTCTGTCTCTATGTGTGTGTGCGTGTGTGCATGTGTGTGTGTGTAATCCCACCCAGTACCCAGATACTGAAAAGTTTCAAGAGTTACAAATATTGTCTTTCCATGTAGGAATGTAAACAGTTCAACTTTAGTAAGTCCCTTATGACTTCTCTTTGCTGTTCACCTTTTCCTGGTTCTCTTCATTCTTGTGTTTGAAAGTCAAATTTTCTTTTCAGCTCTGATCTTTTCATCAAGAATGCTTGAAAATCCTCTATTTCATTGAAAGACCAATTTTTCCCCTGAAGTGTTATACTCAGTTTTGCTGGGTAGGTGATTCTTGGTTTTAGTCCTAGTTCCTTTGACTTCTGGAATATCCTATTCCATGCCCTTCGATCCCTTAATGTAGAGGCTGCTAGATCTTGTGTTATCCTGATTATAATTCCACAATACTTGAATTGTTTCTTTCTAGCTGCTTGCAATATTTTCTCCTTCACCTGGGAATTCTGGAATTTGGCCACAATGTTCCTAGGAGTTTCTCTTTTTGGATCTCTTTCAGGCGGTGTTCTGTGGATTCCTTGAATATTTATTTTGCCCTCTGGTTCTAGAATCTCAGGGCAGTTTTCCTTGATAATTTCATGAAAGATGATGTCTAGGCTCTTTTTTTGATCATGGCTTTCAGGTAGTCCCATAATTTTTAAATTGTCTCTCCTGGATCTATTTTCCAGGTCAGTTGTTTTTCCAATGAGATATTTCACATTATCTTCCATTTTTCCATTCTTTTGGTTTTGTATTATGATATCTTTCTTTCTCACAAAGTCATTAGCCTCCATCTGTGCCATTCTCATTTTGAAAGAACAATTTTCTTCAGTGAGCTTTTGAATCTCCTTTTCCATCTGGCTAATTCTGCTTTTGAAAGCATTCTTCTCCTCATTGGCTTCTTGAACCTCTTTTGCCAATTGAGTTAGCCTATTTTTTAAGGTGTTATTTTCTTCAACATTTTTTTGGGTCTCCTTTAGCAGGGTGCTGATTTGTTGTTCATACTTTGACTTCATGTCTGTCATTTCTCTTCCCAGCTTTTCCTCCACCTCTCTAACTTGATTTTCAAAATTCTTTTTGAGCTCTTCCATGGCCTGAGCCCATTGGGTGGGCTGGGTGTCTTTGCCTGATGGTAAGCATTGTTCTTCCTCATCAGAAAGGCAGGGAGGAAATTCCTGTTCACCTACAAAGTAACCTTCTATAGTCTTATTTCTTTTTCCTTTTCTGGGCATTTTCCCAGCCAGTGACTTGACCTCTGAATATTCTCCTCACACCCACCTCGCCTCCTGATCCTCCCAGCCAGCGTTTGGGGTCTGAGATTCAAATGCTGCTTCCCAGCCCCAGGGCTTTTGGAGGGGGCAGGGCTGCTATTCAGTGTGAGATTAAGTTCAGGTGGTCAGGTCGGGGCAGGGCCACCTCTCAGGCTCAGTTCCCTCAGGGGGTTTATGCACAGACCTTCCACAATGGATTCAGGCTCCTGCCCCCTTGGGGAGCCCCATTCTGCAGCTGCCTCTCAGCTTCTACCTCCCGGGGAAGCCCAAATCATGGGGGCACCCCACTCCCCTCTCGACCAGCCAAAGAGACTCTCTCACCGACCCCCGTCACCTGTGGGTGGAGGGACTTGTGCGGCCACTGGAGATCCCGTCCATGAAGCCTGCTCAGGTCTGTTCCTCTTGGTGCCGTGGCCGCAACAGGCCTGGGCCAGGCCGGGCTCTGCATCCGCAGCGCGACGGACCTTTTGCGAGAGGTTTGCAGGTCCCTCTGGAACAGAAATCTTCTTCTCTTCACTGTTCTGTGGCCTCACTACTCCAGAATTCGCCGTGAGTTACTTTATACCGATGTTGTATGGGTTGTGGGTTCGGAGCTATGTGTATTTGCGTCTTTCTACTCCGCCATCTTGGCTCCGCCCCCCAGTTCTGGTTTTTTCATCAAGACTGCTTGAAAGTCCTCTATTTCACTGAATGACAATTTTTTCCCTTGAAGTATTATATTCAGCTTTGCTGGGCAGGTTATTCTTGGTTTTTAATCTAGTTCCTTTGACTTCTGGAATATCATATTCCAAGTCCTTGGATTCCTTAATGTAGAAGCTGCTAGATCTTGCATTACCCTGATTGTGTTTCCACAATACATAAATTGCTTCTTTCTGGATGCTTGCAATATTTTCTCCTTCACCTGGGAACTCTGGAATTTGGCTACATTCTTTCAATATTTATTTTTCCCTCTGGTTCTAGAATATGAGGACAATTTTCCTCGATAATTTCATGAAAGATGATGTCTAGGCTCTTTTTTTGATCATGGCTTTCAGGTAGTCCCATAATTTTTAAATTGTCTCTCCTGGATCTATTTTCCAGGTCAGTTGCGTCTCCAATGAGATATTTCACATAGTCTTCAATTTTTTCATTCTTTTTGTTTTGTTGTGTAATTTCTTGGTTTCTCATAGTCTTTAGCTTCCATCTGCTCCATTCTAATTTTTAAAGAAGTATTTTCTTCAGTGAGTTTTTTATGCTCCTTTCCATTTGGTTAATTCTGCTTTTTAAAGCATTATTCTCCTCAATGGATTTTTTGAACTTCTTTTGCCATTTGGATTAGTCTATTTTTAAAGGTGTTATTTTCTTCAGCATTTTTTGAATCTTCTCTAACAAGCTGTTGACTCGCTTTTCATGATTGTCTTGCATTGCTCTCATTTGTCTTTCCAATTTTTCCTCCACCTCTCTTACTTGATTTTCAAAATCCTTTTTGAGCTCTTCCAGGGTCTGAGATCATTGCATATTTATTTTGGAGGTTTTGGATGCACAAGTCTTGACTTTTAGGTCTTCTCTGATGGTATGCATTGTTCTTTCTCATTGGAAAGTATAGAAGAAAACACCTGTTCACCAAGAAAGTACCTTCTACAGTTTGTTTGGTTTTTTTTCCATTTTGGGGGCATTTTCCCAGCCAGTTACTTGACTTTTGAGTCTCTTGTCAAGTGCAGCGTATACTCTAAGGGCCTGCAAGCTCTCAGTTCCTCCAAGGTGGAACAATCAAGGAAGGGGAGGGTTAGTCCTCTCCTGGACTGCACTCTGGTCTGGGAGCAGCCACAAGCTTTTCTGCCCAGGATCTGTGAGTAGAATTCCCCCTCCAGAACCTCCACCAGCTCGACCATGCCAGCACTCTTCCTCACCTCAGGACCACCACTCAGGACTGAGACCCATCTTGGCTGCTTGATTCCCTCAGGGTCTTTAGACTGAGGGTTCCAAAGATGAATGCTGCCCTGGGGCTGGAGCAAGACCACGTTCCCTTCTCACCCAGGTCCTGCCTGTGATTCCGTGCCCTTCAGCCTTTTCCAGTCCTGTCCGCTGGGCTGTGCTCTGTTCTGAGCTCAGTGTGATAGACCCTTCCTGTGAGCCTTCCAGGCTGCCTTGGTCTGAAAATCTCTTTCACTCTGTCATTTTATAGCTTCTACTGCTCTAGAATTTATTTAGAGTCATTTTTTGCAGTTATTTTATGGGCTATGGGGAGAGAGCTTCTACAGGTCTATCCTTCTACACTGCCATCTTGGCTCCACCTCTACTTCTTTGCTTTTATGATCTTTTAAAGGTCACAACTGAATTTCAACAAAACCTAAGTTAATTTTTTCATATATGAAACAGGAATAATACCTTCTAGCTGTACTTGAGACGGAATTGTTGGAGAATTTATTTACATATGTACAAATTCAGATTTCCCTTTAACCTCCAAAATGTTCCCCTCACTTTTAGATGTAGTGACCTCTGACTGAACTCATTTGCTTCCTTCCCTCTAATTCTTTTGTCTTTATCAATCCAAGTGATAATCTACTGGATGACACCTATTGTCATCCAGCTGGTTCCCAGAAAAAAAAAAATCAAGTTTTCATAAGAAACACAGCTCTGGTCTACTTTAGCTTTCATTCAGGTCCAAAACATGCTTCTGGGAGTTTCCCATTCCAGGTGGCCCAGCTCACAGAAGTGCTATTGGGCCCTCCCCTGTTGTTAAAAGTATAAATTGTCTTTTCTGTCATTTCAATAAAATCAATGTTTCTATTCACTGTGGCTCTCATTACCATGGTGTTCAAGTTCCTGAATTCAGATCTATGTGATTTACACTCACAGACTAAAATAACTGTGACTCATAAAATTGTTATAAAGATCAAAGAAGAGAAATTCATGCAAGGTCATTTATAAACCTTGAAGTGCTATGTATGGTATATATTAAATATTGTTGAAATTATCACTATCATATTTTAAAGTTGAATTCAGATGGAAATGTTTTCTTGGACAGATGATTAACAATGCACTTATATAATTTTCCTCTATTCTGATGAAGTTCAGATGGAACTGATAATAAGATAGGTCAGGGGATTAATCACAGAATCACAGACCTAGCACTAGGACAGTCTATTCTGCTATTATCCCATGATTTTAAATATTCTGTGGACTACTGCACAACTGGATGCAATGATTGCTTTTTCAACTGAGTAAGACCATTGAGTTGTAAGCTTCCCTAAACATAACTCTGCAATATCTCTAGTAGCAGAGTATGCAACTTGTCCTTTTCTTGTAGATGGTTTTAATTTATTTTACTAGGGCTTCCTATTTGAAAATATTTTATTCCATGCACTTTGGAGATGATGGTGAAGTATACTAAAATGAGTTTTGTGGGTCAAAATTATGTATAGGTAGCTTTGAATAAAAGTTATATCTACCATTCTACACTGTGTTCTCCAAAGGGTTCTCTGTTGAAGTCTCAAGAATATTTTGAGGTTTGGATGAGTAGTGGGGAGATTTGTCATTTTTTAGTTTATAAAGGATGCCAAGTTTCTGACATATAATTCTAGCTACCTGACCATGTTTTTCCGATATACAACAGATGTTAACATTTTGCTAAATTATTGATAGAGACTACAGTTTCTGATATGTCACATGATAAACCCATGAGCTCTTTAAGGATAATCTTTCTATTATATCTAGGAATAATGGTGTAACCCTGAATCATTTCATGAACTAATTTTCATAAAAATATCTGAATCGGTTATTTATTCAGTTGTTTCTTTGTTGACAAATTGTTGGTCTAGTTCATGTGGATGTTGACCATGGAGTGTCTTTTGATTCTACTCCAGAATGTATTCTCTTTAATCATCTTCATCTGGACAAAATCATTGTCCTACCAAGCAATCAAACAGCAAGTGATTAGGGTTGAGGGAGATGACAGGACTAAGAGGCTAAGATTCAGCAATAGGAAATCAGACAGTTGAGACTGGAGTATAAAGCATGAAGTTCAACCAACAGAGAATAAAGTACACAACACAGACAATCTGTTTACCAGAGGATCAGTTCTAAGTGACAAGCATTGTCCTAGGCTAGGCACCAGGGACCCAAAGACAAACAACAGAACAAGACAGTTTTCCTCTCAGGGAGCTTATATTCTGTAAGAAGAAACAACACATTTACCTCTGCATACACAACAAGAACATACAAGGTAAATACAAAGTACTAAGGGTACTAACCACTAAAGGGATCAGAAAAAATTTCTGCAGTGGTAGCACTTGAACTGAACTTTGAAGGAATCTAGAGATGTGAAGAGGGAGTGAATTTTCCAATATGAAGGAACAAAATGGAATGTTTTGTACAGGAACAAGAACAATTTTACTGGAACACAGAGTGTGGAAAGGAAATAATGGCTAGTAAATATAGAAAGGTAGATTAAAACCAGAATTTAAAGATCTTAGAATGTTAAGTAGAGATATTTGGGATTTATCCTAGTTACTAGAGAGCCATGGGAGACTTTTTAAGCAGAGAGGTGATAAGGTCAGATTTGTCTGGGCTTTAGAACTATCACAGGTCAGGAAATCCAGGCACTAGGAATTCAGGGACAAAGAGCAGAATGGGACCGAAAGCCAGACTAAAATATTGCTCAGCCAGGAAGCTGCTGACCAAGTGTCCTTTATCTTCTTTCTTATGAATGTGGGGAAGGAATGAGTCCCAAAATGGAAGGTTAAAGAGGCTTAACTGCTGGTGTTAGAAGGATGTATGGATAGAGAGTCACTGGATGGTCTAGTGTTTTCAAATCCTGAGATGTTTATTTTTAACATTAACTGTATTTGACACAGCACCACCTTTCATGATCTCTAAGAACTCTGAAAATTCATTTATTTTTCACTATATTAGGAAAGAATAGCAAAAAGACCTGCAGGCAGGCTTCAATAACTACACTGCTAACACTTACCTCTTACCTGAAATGTCAATTCTCAAGAAAGTTGAATTTTCTCAGAAATCTGACCCATCTGGCCTCTAGCACAGGGGTGGAGAACCTGTGGCCTCAGAACTACATGTGGCCTTTCAGATCCTTGGGTATAACCTTTTGACTGAGTACAAGTTTTACAGAACAAATTCTTTTATTAAGGGTATGTGTTTGGTACAGTTTGCATTCAGGCAAAGGGTCACACTTGAGGACCTAGAGGGTCACATGTGACCTCAAGACTGCAGGACTCCTACCCTAGCATATCTGTTTATGGCACAGAAAGCTGTTTATTCTGTGCTACCTGTGGAAATGATTAGGTTACATTATTCTGGGCACAGAAGGAATATGTCATTTCCGGATTTCTCTACTTCATAACCATTTAGAGAAAAACAATTTCAAATAACACTTCCACTACATGTATACACATACACACTTACATACACACACACACACACACCATGTGTTTTCTACAACTGTACTAATGACATACTGGCAAGAATTCTAAAGATTTTCACTTGCTTTTCTCTATAGTGTTGTCATATAAATTGTCTAGCTTCAAAGTGGCAATGTTGTTGTTGAGTTGTTTTTGTCAGGTCTAACTCTTCTTGACCCCATTTAGGATTTCCTGACAAAGATAGGGGAGTGATTTGCCATTTCCTTCTCTAACTCATTTCACAGATTAGGAAACTCAGGCAAACAGAGTTAAGTGTCTTGTCCAGCATCACATAGCCAGTAAGTATCTGAGACTAGATTTGAACTCAAGTCTTCTTGACTCCAAGCCTGGCACTTTATCCACTATACACCTAGCTTCCTTCTTCTAAGAATACAGTTTCCCCATTTACATCACAACTTTCTCCATCCAAGTTTCAATGAGAACATTTCAATGAGAACTTTTCAACATAAGAAATCAAATGGGAATATGGGGGGAATTTTGTGGAAACTATAGATGATACACAAAGGTGAGCAGATGCCACAAAATAAAGTTTAGAAGCTAAGAAATGCATAAAGCACATGTATAACTGCACAATATAAACAAAATTTATCTTTTAATACTGTAATAATTCAGACTTCTCTCATACAAAGGAAGGCCAAAAAATTTTACATTGATTTTCCAGATCACATGAGTGCTGTGTCCCTAACCCCACAATGTAGAAAGGATAACTGTAATGTCTTTTAAACATGGCAGATGTGTGAGTGGAGAATATAAAATGTCTTCAGGTAACTATTCAAGTTATATGATATAGCCATCATATTCAGTAAGAATGTAGAAAAATCGTGTAATTTATAAAAGGTTACTGTTTAAATACTAAAATCTAAGGGCATTAGACCACATTTTAAATGATCATTTATCTTATCAGTCATGCATGACTCTCTTTCGTAATGCTTAGTTATTACTGAATCTAAATAAAAACTAAAGATAAAGAATTAATTTTGAGCCTATTAGGAATATATATCTTTTAAAATTAGGCATACCATAACTTTTTGTACACATTTTGAACTGGTTACTCTAATACAAAAATAATTATGCAATGCAAAAATACTACAGACTGAAGATTACATTTGTTATATTTCAAATATTCATTATAATACAAATTGTGAAAGGCAGTAAAATACACAGAATTAGGTAATATTTAAAGAAATGTAGGTCATTATGAAAAAAATTAAACTCATAGTACTTATGCATTATAGGTAATAAAGAATAGGTTAATTTTGTTGGTCATTTTATATTTTTAAAATGCAACATACTATGCTTTTAATTCTCATATGTGACATGGTAAAAATGAGTCAAATAATTTAGATACCATATGAGAGACATTACCTTTTTTAGTACATTGGGATAAGATACAATGAAATGTTTTGTTCCAACCAAGGACTTAAATCTATGTATTTTTATTATTTTTGCATAAGTATATTAATAACAATGCTGATTTTTTGACCACCTGATGAAAACAGGTACACTTACAATGCTTGAGATTAAGGACGTAAAGTATAATTATGAATCAGAAAGAAAATAAGATATCCATGCAGCAGATAGTAATAGAGACACAGTATATTTCTCAAGGTTCTTGCAGTACTAAATATATTTTTAGTACCATTGAGCCAAAGGGCTCTTTCATCAAATATTTGACTGAATAAATGTCCTGGAATGCCACTGCATATATTCCTTGCCTGTACTCTGCCATCTTGACTCTGCCTCCCCTATGACCTGTTTTTGATGAAGCTATTCTGGCTCTTTTTTAATACTATTTCCTTTTCTGAGAGGATTCATAACTATAAGGGACCTTAGAAATCAATTAATTTCAAACCTGGACAACAAGGTCATGTAGTGCTTTGTCTGGAGTCAGGAAACTCATCTTTGTGAATTCAAATCTGGTCTCAGAAACTTACTAGCTGTGGGACCCTTGGCAAGTCACTTAACTCTGTTTCCTTTAGTTTCTTCATCTGTAAAATGAGTTGGAGAAGAAATGGCAAAGTACTCCAGTGAATTTGCCAAGGAAATCTCAAACGGGGTCATGAAGAGTTAGATAGGACTGAACAGCAGTAACATATTCCAAACCTTCATTTAATAGAAATTGCCCAAGGTCACACAGGGAGTAAGAAACAGAGTTGATGTTCAAATCCAAGTTTTGTTTTAGGATCACAGATTTAGAATTGAAAAGTACCGAAGAAACCATTAAATCCAGCTCTCTCTCTCTCTCTCTTTATAGATGAGGAAACTGGGGTCCAAAATAAAGTGGCTAGACCACAGTCATGCACTTAGTAAGGATCAAAAGCAAGAGCTGAACCCAGGTCTATGCCATGCTGCTTCTCAAGGCATTCTCTTTAGGATGGATCCCCCAATTTGCCCTTAAAAGTTGGGTTCCTAGAGATTGTAGCTCATCAGAAAGTCTGAACCATAACTATACCTCATAAGTCTCCCACCATTGTGTTTTCTGATATCAGCCAGAAGCCTTTACTGAAATGGTTTAATAAGAGAAGCAGCAACAAAACATCTCCTCTCATAAATCCATGGTCAACTCTCCTGCAAATGATTTTTATCAGTGGGAAGAGCAGATAGTAATGGAATTCATACATAGAGAGCCTCCCTTTTCAATCTTCTCTAATGATCCCTTCACATAAAACTGTGAATTGGTCAAAGGCACAAATTCCTAGAAGAGCTCAAAGGTGATTTTAAAAATCAAAAAAGAGAGGTAGAGGAAAAACTTAGGAAAAGAAACAAGAAAAATGTTAGAATAACATGAAAAGAGAGTCAATAGCCTGGTAAAGAAGGAGCAAAAACTACTGAAAAAAATAACACTTTAAAAGAAACAAAAACAGAACTGGCCTAATGGGGGAAAAAGGTACAAAAGCTCAATAAAGTAAATAATTCCTTAAAAATTAGAACTGGGTGAATGGAAATTAATGACGCCATAAGACATCAAGAAACAATAAAAAAAAAGTCAAAAGAATAAAAAAATGAATATAAACTATCTCACTGGAAAAACAACTGATTTGGAAAACAAACTGAAAAGAGATAATTTAAAAATTATTGGCCTAAGTTCTTTTTGTGGTGGCCAAAAACTGGAAATCAAGGGGATGCCCATCAGTTGGGAAATGGTTGAACAAATTGTGGCATATGAATGAAATGCAATACTACTGTGCTATAAGAAATGATGAACAGGAAGACCTCAGAGAGGCCTGGGAAGACTTATATAAACTGATGCTGAGTGAAAGGAATAGAACCAGGAGGACTTTGTACACAGCAACAACCACACTGTGTGAGGAATTTTTCTGGTAGATTTAGTACTTCACTGCAAAGGAAGGACTTAAAATATTCCCAATGGACTCTTGAGGCAAAATGCCTTCCACATCCAGAGAAAGAACTATGGAAATGGATCACAGAATGAAGCAGAACATTTTCTTTTGTATTATGTTTTGTTTTATGGTTTCTCCCATTCATTTTAATTCTTCTATGCAACATGACTAAGGTGAAAAAGCATTTAATAGGAATGTATGTGTAGAACCTATATAAGACTGTACACCATCTCAGGGTGGGAGTGGGGAGGGAGGAAGGAAGGAGATGGAGGAAAAGGAAAAAAATCTAAGATACATGAATGTGATTGTAGAAATAGAATAATAAAAAATAAATAAATAAATAAAATAAATAAAGGAATTATTGGCCTACCTGAAAGTCATGATTTGAAAAATAAAAGTCTATACATCATCTTTTAAGAAATTATATTTTTTAAAAACCTGCCTTGATACAATAGAAGTAGAAGGCAAAACAGAAATTAAAAGAGATTCCAAAATGAAAACTCCCAGGAATATTATAATCAAATTCCAGAGCTCCCAGATCAAGGAGAAAATACTGCAAGCAGTCATAAAGAAACATGGCACAATATTTAGCACTGTTTATATTAAAGAACTACAGAGCTTGAAATACGATTTTCTGGAAGGCAAAGCTAGGATTACAACCAAGAATCATGCAACCATTCAATACTAAATAAGTTACTTGGAATAACAGGTAAAGAAGGGATCCTACCAAATTCTTTTTATGAAACAAATATAATACTGATACCTAAACCAGAAAGTGCAAGAACAGAAAAAAAGACCAATTTCATCACTGTATATGAATACAAAAATCCAAATTAAAATACTAGCTGAAAGATTACAACTATATACTACAAAGATTATATGTTATGATCAAGTGGGCTTTATACCAGGAATGCAAGGATGGTTTAATATGTAGAAAACTATTAATATACTTGATTACATCAATAATAAAAGTTTTAAAAATCATGATTATATCTATAGATGAAGAAAAAGTTTTTGATAAAGTTTATTAAAAATACTTGAAAGTATAGGTATAAATGGATTTTTCCTCAAATTGATAAAAAGCATTTATCTAAAGACATCAACAAGCATTACTGGTAATGGTTAGAAGCCTTCAAAGCAAGATCAACTGTGAAACAAGAATGACCACTGTCACCAATATTATTCAATATTGTATTGGAAATGCTAACAATAGATATAAGAGAAGAAAAAGAAACAAAAGAAATCAGAATAGGGAATGAGGCAACAAAATTGTCTCTTTTTGCAGATGATATACTTGGAAAATCCCAAAGTCCCAACTAAAAAGTTAATTAAAACTACTAATAATTTTAGCAACGTGCCACAACATAAAGTAAATCTCGATCAATTATTGGCATTCTTGATGTCACAAACAAAACTCTGCAAGAAAATATAGTGAAAAATATCCCATTTAAAATAACTCTAGACAGCATAAAATACCTGGGAACATACCCAACAAAAACAAATCCAAGAATTATATAAACAAAGTTATTAAAAAAAAACTTTGTATATGAATAAAATTAAATAATTGGAGAAATATTAATTGTTCATGGGTGGGCAAGGTCAATATAATAAAAATTATAATTTTACACAAACTAATTTATATACCCAATGCCATTCCAATTAAATTACTATTTTTTTTTACTGAATTAGAAAAAAATAATAAATTCATTTGAAAAAACAAAAAAAGTCAAGAATATCAAAGGAAATAATGAATAATAAAGGTAAAGGAAGAAGATTTAGCAATATATCAGATCTAAAACTATATTATATGACAGTAACTAATAAAACTATTTGTTACTGGATACAAAATAGAAAAGTAGATCAAAGGAATAAACACAATTTACCAGAGCAAATAAACATAATAACCTTGTATTTGACAAGTGAAAACACTTAAGATTTGGGGATAAAAATTCATTATTTGGTAAAAATTGTTGGGAAAACTGAAAGCAGTATGGCAGAAACTTGGCATAGATCAATATCTTACACCTTTACCAAGATAAAGTCAAGATGGATACATGACCTAGACAATAGAGAGAGATTTGATAATAAAATTAAAAGAACATAGAACATATTACTTACTAGACTTATGGATATATGAACAATTTTTGAATAAACAAGAGATAGAGAGCAAAGTTAGATGTAAAACAGATAATTTTGACTGCATTAATTTAAAAAGGTTTTGTATAAAAAAATAAAACAATTGTAGCCAAGATCAGAAGGAAAGAAGAAATTTTGGAGAAGATATTATAGACATTTTATCAGAAAAAGTTTTCATCTCTCAAATATATATAAAGAATTTTGTCCCTTCTATAAGAATACAAGCCATCCCCAATTGATAAATAGTAAAAGGATATGAACAACGAAGAAATTAAAATAATTTATAATTATATGAAACCATGCTCTAAATCATTGTTGATTAGAGAAATTCAAATCAAAACAACTCTGAGACGTCATATTACACCTACCAGATTGGCTAAAAAAGGGGAAAAGTGACAAATGTAGGAGGGGATGTGGAAAAATTGGGACACTAACTCATTGTTGGTGGAATTGTGAACTGATCCAACCATTTTGGAGAGCTATGTGGAATTATGCCAAAAGTGTTATTAAAATGTCTATCCCTTTTGACCTAGGAATACCACTATTCAGTCTACCTCTAGAATGGGGGAAAAGAAAAAGAACCTATATGTTCTAAAATATGTATAGTAGCTCTCTTTGTAGTGGCAAAGAACTGGAAATTGCAGGAAATCCCACCAATTGGGGAATGGCTAAACAAATTATGGTATATAAATGTGATGGAATATTACTGTGCAATACGAAATGATGAGTTCAATGATTTTAGAAAAACATGTAATGACTTTCACAAAATAATGAAGAGTGAAATAAGTAGAACCAAAAGAACATTGTATCCAGCAACAGCAATGCTGGTTTAAGAACAACTTTGAGCAAAGAAGTTATTTTGATTTTTATAAATACTCAGTTTTATCTATAAAGGACAAATGAAGAAAAATGCTATCTTCATCCAGAGAAAGAACTGATAAATAGAAGTATGCATAGAGAATGTATATATATATATACATATATATATATATATATATGTAGTATACACACACACATTTGTGTCTAATGGTAGCCATCTCTAGGGTGGAAGTAGGTGGGGGAGGGAAGAAAAAAAAGAAATTTACATGATAATTTTGTTATATATTTGAAAGGAATGGCAAGTTGTAATAGCAGATTTGCAGTTTCATGTACACTTATCTTATTGTACTCTGTTATACAAATGATTGTTTTATTCTATAAATTAAAAAAAAAATTACCTACCTAGCAAAACTGAGTATACTCCTTGTGAGATGGGGTGGAGTGGGACAATGGATATTCAACAGAAAGAGAACTTTCAAGCATTCCTGATGACAAGACTGGAGCTGAATAGAAAATTTGACTTTCAAATACAAAACTCAAGTGAAGCATAAAAAGGTTAACATGAAAGAGAAATCACAAAGGCTTCAATAAGGTTAAACTGTTTACATTATTGCGTGGGAAGATGATGTTTGCAATTCTTAAGAACTTTATCATTTTTTAGGACAGAGAGTAGATAGGTGATGGAGTGGAAAGAGCACCAGGCCTGGAATTAGGATGAAGTGAGCTTAAATCTGACTTTAGATGTTTACTTGCTGTGTGACCCAGACAAGTCACTTCACCCTGTTTATTTCAGTTTCCTCATCTATAAAATGAGCTGGAGAAGGAGATGGCAAACCACTCCAGTATCTTTCTTGAGAAAACCCCGAACGGGGTCATGTCTCACTGTGATACAACTGAAATGACTAAATATTACATAGAGAGAGAGGGCAGGTATGAGTTGACTATAACAAGATGATTTTAAAAAAAATAAAATTAAGGAGTAAGAAAGAGGGATTCACTCCAAAAAGGGAGAGATAGAAAGGGATAAATTATTTCACTTAAAAGGGGTGCAAAAGGAATTGCATTTACAGTGAAAAAAAAGATGAGGAAGAATGGCGGGTAACACTGGAACCTTAATCTCATTTGACATGGCTCAAAGACGAATAACATACATACTCAGTTGTCTGCAGAAATGTCTCTTGCCCTCCAGGAAAACAGGAGTAGAGTAGGATAAAAAAAAGGGGAGGGAGGTGACAGAAGGGAGGTTGGACTGGGAGGGGTGGAAGTCAGAAGCAAAACAGATTTTTGAGGGAGGGACAGGATAAAAGGAGAGGAAAAGGGTAATAGCAAAGTAGAATAAGGGGCGAGAGGGGAAATACATAGGAATCATAACTGTGAATGTGAATGGGATGAATTCACCCATAAAATAAAAGTGAATAGCAGAGTGAATCAAAAACCATAATATTACAATATGTTATTTACAAAAAACAGACTTGAAACAAAAAAAAATGCTCACAGGGTAAAAATAAGGGACTTAAGCAGAATCTGTTATGCTTTAGCTGATTTTTTTTAAAAAGCAGGGGTAGAAGTCATGATCTCTGACAAAGTAAAAGGAAAAATAATTCTAATTTAAAAGGATAATTTTGGAAACTACATTTTGAAATACAAAGTATCTTAGACAATGAAGTTGAGATTAACTCTAAAGTGCATCAAATGGCATGGCACAAAAATTGTTAATGGGAAAGCTAAAGGAGTTACAGGAAGAAACAGACAGCAAAACTATACTGGAAGGGGACCTCATTTTTCCCTTCTCAGAACTAGATAAATTAACAACAGCAATGTAAAAAGTTAAAGAGATGAACAGAATTTTAGAGAGTTACATACGATTAACTTATGCAGAAAAGTGAATAGGAAAAGAAAAGAATATACCTTTTCTCAGTGGTACATAGCACCTACATAAAAACTGACAACGTATTAGGGCACAAAAAAATGACAATCTGTAATGATAATTTAAATGGGAAGATCTTTCCCATTTCTTAATAGACCCTTGTGACCTGCTTAAATCACATTGTATCCAAGTTCATCACACCTTCAGTGAGAATAAGAAATTGACCAAGCCCCAGGTCAGATTAAAGAAATACACAGACAGGATTTTAGACCCTATATCAATTTTACCATATAGTGGAAGAACGGATCAAATACCATAACTAGGGCATTAACAGACACTGTGGCACAAGCCTCCCTTATATATGGAAACCCTGGTAAGATTAAACATGGAACTCCTATCACCATCACAGGACTGAGAGAAGCTGAAATGTCAGCCAGACAATTTAAACCAAAAATGAAAACTGGACAATTATCTAAGAAAGAATATACTATGCTAACTGTACCCATTCCTGAATACATCGTTGGAGTAGATATATTGAGAGGTACGACATTAAGTTTACCTGAGGGGAGATACAATTTTCTGTAAGGAAGCTAGGAATTCATAAGACAGAAATTAATAGTTTTAGTGGGTAAAATAAAAATGGGCCCAATCATTTTACCTGAACCTTCTAAAGTAATTACTTTAAAGCAATATTGCATACCATGTGGGCAAGATGAAATGAATTTGTTGAGGCAGAAGTGTTAGTCAGTCCTTGCAACCACTCAATGAAATAATCCTGTCTGGACTATATGAAAGTCAGATGGGATCTGGAAGATGATAGTGGACTACAGACAACTGACTAAAGAGACTCCTCTCTTGTATGCTACTGTTCCCAATACCCTTACCTTAATAGAAAGGATCCAGAAATATGATGGGACTTGGTATGCAGTTATCGATTTAGCCAATGCTTTCTTTACTATTCCAGATTCAATATAATGGGAAAATTTCCTTTCACTTGGCAGGGCCAACAATATACTTTTATACACTTGCCACA
This sequence comes from Notamacropus eugenii, assembly GCF_028372415.1. Lineage (NCBI taxonomy): Eukaryota > Metazoa > Chordata > Mammalia > Diprotodontia > Macropodidae > Notamacropus > Notamacropus eugenii. Next base: position 128,478,934 of record NC_092874.1, on the reverse strand, counting down.
AGGATATCTGCATAGCCCCACTATGTCATTGGATTGTGGTTGAATATTTAGATGAATTAGAGTTACTTGGTATACAACTTATCCACTATATAAATGATATTATGATACAGGGAAAAATTGTAAAAGAAGTGGAGAAGAGTTTGACACTTTCAGTTGAGCATATGAAAAGCAAAAGATGGGAAATTAACCCCGCAAAGATTCAAGGGTTAGCTCAAAACATAAAATTGTTGGGTATACAATGGAAGAAGGGGCTGCAAAAGATTCTCCTGCAAGCCTGACAAAAGATTCAGGATTTTCCTATCCCCACCAATAAGAAAGAGGCCCAAAAGTTTATAGGATTATTTGGATATTGATGACATCACACACCGCTTATCTAGGACAAATTTTGAAAACCATGCATAAAATTACTAGGAAAAAAATGAATTTGATCGGGGAGTTGTAATGGTAATTTAAATGGAAAATATTTCATATTCATTAATAGGTCCATGTGACCTACCTGGGTCACATGGAAGCCCGAGTTACATGAATCTGAGTCACATGAAGACTGTGGTGGGAAAAGTTTACTGAATGGGTGGAGCAGGAAGAGGAGAAGTTGGAGCACAGCTGAGAGGAAGTGAGTGATAAGAGCAGTCAGAACTAGGAAGGATGCAGGTGAGCAGACTGCTGTCTAGTGTGAGTGAAAGAGACTGTGATTTTGTTTAAGAGAGCCTGCTTGTGATTTGTTTAATGGACTTGGTTTGTGGGAAGCCTAGCAGGGGGAAGACTTAGAAATGATGTTGTTCTCTGCATTGTTATTGTGTATAGACTTTTGTTACTGTGATGGATTTGTCTTTCTGTGTCTAAATAAATGTCTTAGTTCTGCCTTCCATGTGGAGGGTCTATTGTATTTTGCAATTCGGAATTATGCAGGGATATTCATGACCACCATAAGCACTGTGAGTATCACACTGGCAATACATTGAGCAGAATAAAGTTTTTTGACAAAGCAAAGGCTGTTATACAATTGGCCATAGATTTATGGCCTATGCAAAGTGGCCAGGCAGAATTACAAATGATTGCACAGGATGAATATGCAAACTGGAGTTTATGGCAAAAACAACAAAGTCAAAATGTACCCTTTGGATTTTGGTCTAGGAAACTCCCTTCATCTGGAATTCAATATATCCCTTTTGAAAAGCAGTTGCTAGCTGAATACTGGGCTTTGGTATTGATTGAACAACTGACTTTGGGTCATGAGTTAATATTAAGGCCTAAAATCTCGATTACAACCTCAATAATGAGTACCCCAGCTTCTCATAGAATTGGGCATGCTCCAGAGACTAGCATAATTAAATGGAAACGGTATATTCAAAAAGATCTAAGGCAGGCAAAAGTGGAGTTTATGCTTTACGTATATCTATAGCAAACATAGATACTAAGGGAAATGATATTCCCCCTGAACCAAAGCAACAGTTGGTACAGTCCTTGGTAAAATGGAATGAGGGATATGAAGGATTAACTGAAGAACAAAAGAGAAATGCATGGTTTACTAATGGAACAGCAAAATATTTGGGCCACAAAACACACTGGAAAGTGGTAGCCTATAACACATGTACTAGGTGGACTTGGTGGACTGGGATAGGTGGAAGGAGTCAATATGCTGAATTTATGGCAGTATTGATTCATGGGCTAATGGGTTAGCTACATGGACACCCATGTGGAAAAATCAAAATTGGGAAATTCAAGGCAAAGAAGTTTGGGGCAATGAATTATGGGAAGATATACCAGACATGTCTTTGATTACTAATTTGTCAGTTTTTCACAGAGATGCTCATGTGGTTCTCACCACGCCAGAATGTGAGGACAATGCACATGCTGACCGTCTAGCAAAGATTGTTACTCAACATATTTTCCTTACTATGACACCAATTGATGATCTAGTAGTACTAGCAAAATGGGTCCATCAAAGGCACGGCCATTTAGAGGTCCAGGCCACACACCAGTGGGCACAAGACCAAGGTATTAGTATCTCTCATTCATTTTTAAAACAAGCAGCAGAGGAATGCTATATATGTCAGCTGAAAAAGGAACCAACTGTTCCTTGGGTAGTAACTGGAGAGATAACAAGAGGAAAAGCACCAGCTCAAATTTGGCAAATAGATTATGCTGAACCCCTACCCCAAGATAAAGGATGCAAATTTATATGTACTTGTGTTGACACCTATTTAGGTATACTAGTGGCCTGTCCCTACAAGAATGCATCCCAGAAAAACACCTGTAAAACTCTAGATATCTTAAGTCTATATTAAGGAAGCCCAATGCAGATCCAAAGTGATGATGGGTCACATTTCAAAGGTAATGAAATGAGATATTGTATACTAAACAACACAGAATGGATATATCCATATTATCCTTAAGCCTCTGATTTACCTGAAAGAATGAATGGATCACTGAAAGAATAGTTAAGTAAGTTAAATTCTAATACTTCTTATCAACATTGGAAAGATAATTTGTTTACTGCTTTGAGTAATTTGAATAATAGACCATTTGGAGGAAGTACACTTCTAGTCAGAATAATGACTACAAATCTGCAAATTAGAACAAAACAAATACATAAGACCCCAAATATTGAGTTTTGGACGGTGAGACCAGATGCCCCAGTCCCGTATCCAGGGAAACCTGGATTTAGTTTGGATAGAAATAAATAAGAAAAATCTGGACTGGAATATGTATGAGTATCCCTAAAAATTATTTTGGACAGATATTACCTAAATCAGGATTAACAGCTTGAGGAATACATCTATTGGCTGGACCGATAGGTTCTAGTTATCAAGGAGAAATTATTGTGACATTTCAAAGTTTAGGTGAAGAACCCATACAGTTTTCTAAAAATGATAGAATAGTTCAAGCGATTATTATTCAATGTGAAACAAAACCCCTTGTGGAAACTGACTCTCCTTCCAAAATAACTAGCAGAGGAACAGAAGGACAGGATTCTACTGATAGAATAAAATCGGGAGCTAGAGTATGAGTAAAACAGAAGCCAGACGATAATTCCAGAGGCTGCAGAAATTACAGCACATGGAAAGGATAATACAGTCACTGCTGTTTATTCAGGAGAAGATGATTACCAAATTGTACCCTTAACTCATATATTCTACCATGACTAAGGCTATGAGAGTGGGCTCATGGACTCCAGGAGCACGGCTAACCCAATAGCTACTCTGCTTCTGGTATTGTCTCCTTGTTTCTTTTTGGTTTTTTGTCTGTTAAACTTGTTAGATTTGTCTTCTGCAGGTTTAGTACCCTCCACCTGCAGATGTCTGATTGCTTAAGTCAGATGCTACCCCTTGTCCAGGTCTGTGATGTTGTAATGTTAATTAGATCTTCCCTGCACATTAATAGGCCTCAAGTACCTTTTTTCAATTTCTAATGAGGCACTGGTTCTCAAGGGTTGTGATGCCCTCTGGTTCTAAAAAAGGGAATAAAGAATCTCAGGTGAGGTTTTTACTTTGGACTTTACTCATTGAAAGTGTTTGGTTTTTTTGTTTTTTTTTTTGACTGAGGAGACTCTGGGAAGCAACTAAGGAGCCCCTCCCACTTTGAAAACCCAGATATTGGTGCTTCTCTCTCTGGTAACTATGTATGTATGATCAGGTAGTTGAATATATTTGTTGATCTGTGATGTATGTATTGCTGATGGTCAGACACTTGGAAGCCCTGTCTGTTGATTATTATTTCTTTGTATTTTCTCTGAAGTTCAGGGTGCTGACTTTTTCCCCTGAACTAGGTGAATGATATATGTCCTTGATTATAGTGATTGTTGATTCCTTAAAAGCTGCTTTCCTTTTAGAAAAGCAGATCTAAAAGCCTGTGCAGCAGGCCTTCTTGTGTATATTGGGGTCCTTGCTGATACATATATGTCACCCTGGAACTGGTGCCGACCAGGCTCTGAATGCCAGCTTAGGAAATGACCTCTCAAATGGGGCCTCTTGGGGCAAGGACAGCTCTACATCCAATTTCAGCAGGAAGTAGTTGTAGAAGAAGAGACTTTCACCCCTTCCCCAAAATTTTAGGCCCCATTCATTTGAGGGAGAAATGATGAGGTGCTTATGCTCAAGTTCCACCCTAAGACATTGTTTTATGTGTTTATTTTGTGTGATCCCTGTTGTATTGTTGCCAAGTTCTTCTGACAGCTATTACCTAAGATAATGTCTTATATCCTTATTTTCTGTTATCCCTGTTACAATTCTGTTTATTTCAGTTGCCCCATCAACCTACATAATGAATAAGAAAGATCTTGGGGCTGAATGTAATGGTAATTTAAATGAAAAGGTCTTTCCCATTCATTAATAGGCCCATGTGACTTGCTTAAATCACATGGAAGCCTAAGTCAGATGTTATGGAGGAGCTTGTTGAATGGGTGGAACAGGAAGAGTAGAGCAGAACTGAGAGGAAGTTATTGAGAGCAGTTGGAGGCGGGGGTGAGAGGTCACAGGCAAGCAGGCACAGCTAGGCTCCTGAGTGTTTGTGGGAAGGCCCTGGTGGGGGAATGAGGGGGCCAAAGGTAGAGAATGGCTTTGACCCCCGTAATGATAATATGTATTGCCTTCATGGCTCCTATGACAGATCTAGTTTTCTGGTTTGGGGATTTGGTTTTCTGGTGTCTGAATAAATGTTTTTCTTCTGCCTTCTATATAGAGAGTGTGTTATACTTTGCAATTTCAAACTATGCTGGCATATTCATAGCTGTCTTCAGTGCTGTGAATATTGCCTGGGTGATACACAACCAAATGCAGAAAAATAGAATCATTACATGCATTTTTTTCAGATCATGATGCAATAAAAATTTTATTCAATAAAGGGCTATGGAAACACAAATGAAAATTAATTGAAACCAAATAATCTAATCCTAAAGAAAGAGTGGATCAAAGAATAAATAATAGAAACCATCAATAATCTTATTAAAGAGAATTATAATAGTAAGACAACATACCAAAATTTATGTCATGCAGCCAACAGCTGTACACAGGGGAAAACATATCTCTAAAAACTCAACATCAATAAAAAAGAAAAAAAACATATTAATGAATTGGGCATGCAACTAAAAATCAAATTAAAAACGTTTTGCACAAACAAATTCAATGCAGCCAAGATTAAAAAGGAAACAGAAAACTAGGGTGAGGGGGAGTAGGAATGTTACAGCACATTTCTCTGATAAAGGCCTCGCTTCTCAAATATATAGAGAACTCAGTCAAATCTATAAGAACACAAGTAATTGCCCAGTTGACAAATGGTCAAAAGACATGAACTGGCAGTTTTCAGACAAAAAACTCAAAGCTATCTACAATCACATGGAAAAGTGTTCTAAATCACTATTGATCAGAGAAATGCAAATTAAAATAATTCTGAGCTATCATCTCACACCTCCTCTCTCAGACCAGCTAATAAGACAGAAAAGAAAAATGACAGATGTTGGAGAGGATGTGGGAAAATTGGGATGCTTACAATTCTAAAGAGCAAATCAGAACTATGTCCAAAGGACATAGTGCTAGGACAAAGTGCATGCTCTTTGACCTAGCAATACCAGTACTGGGCCTGTATCTCAAAGAAATTTCTTTTAGAAAAGGAAAATTATCTACAAAAACATGTGTATCAGCTCTTAGTGGTACCAAAGAATTAGAAACTGCAGTCATGTCCATCTACTGGGGAATAGCTGAACAAGTTGTATTATATGATTATGATGAAATATTATTATGCTATAAGAAATTATTTTTACACGTAATTGAGGAAAATAAAATATTAAAATAAAAAAGAACAGGTCATGGCAAGACTAAAGTCCATTCTTTTTTTTTTTTTAATTAACAAGTTTATTAACAGATTGGGAAAGTTCTCAGGGGTGGGGAACCTGTGGCATCAAGGCCACATGTGGCCAAGTCCTCAAGTGTGGTCCTTTGACTGAATTCAAATTTCACAGAACAAATTCCCTTAATAAAAGGATTTGTTCTGTAAAACCTGGATTGTCAAAAGGCTGCACTTGAGGACCTAAAAGGCCATATGTGGCCTCAAGACCACAAGTTCCCCATCCATGATAGGCTATCACTTCATATATAAGAGATTTGTTGCTGGAAAGGAACTTTATATCAAATCCCCCTATTTTACAGCTGAGGAAGCTGGACAAAGATATGCTTCATCTATCCCTTAACAATATTTTATTGCTTCATGCCAGTATTATGGAAAAGAGAAGATATAATAATAGCGACACCGAAATAATAGCAACAACATAATTTGCAAAGCAATTTATAAATATCATCTTATTTGATCATCACAATAACCCTGGAAGGTAGGTATAATTATCTCCAATTTGCCGATGAGAAAACTGCAACAGAAAGGTTAAGCCACTTGTCCAGGCTCACACAGCCAGTAAGGGTCTGGGCCTAGATTTGAGCTTAGGTCTTAAACTTGGACTTAGAGTGGGACTCTAGGGCTAGCACTTTATTCACTGTGTCACTTGTAAGCTAGATGATAACTAATTAGTATATTAATAACTGGGTGAGTGGCTAGATACAAGCAGAAATCATTAACAGTTCAATGTGAATATTTTTCATGTTGTGCCTCTGGGATCTCTGGTCATTTGCTGATTAACATTTTAATTAACCATTTCAATTAAGATATCAATCCTACACTTATCGTTCACAGATGATACCAAACTGGGTTACATAGTTAACATATGGGATATCACAGTCAAGGACCAAGAAGACCCTGGCAGGCAGGAAACTGGTCTGAATCGAATAAGACAAAGTGACAAAGATAACTGAATATTCTTACATTTGGTTTCAAAACTATCATTTGAAAAGTTATGGCTAGATGGATTTTTTTTTTTCTGAAAAGGATCTAGAGCTTTTATTGAACTAAAAGCTCAACATGTGAACAGTTGTGATAGCCAAGAAAGCTAATACAATTTTAGCATGGATTAAAAGAATCATAGCTTCCAGAAATAAAGCAGTAAATAGCACACTTTACCTGATCAAACCACAACTGATGTATGTGTTCAGTTCTGGGTTCCACACTTTCGAAAGGACATTGATAAAATGGAGAGTCTCTAGAGGATGCCAACTGTGATGGTTAAGGGTCTCAAGGTCACGCTAACTGAAGAACAGTTTTAAAAAATATAGCAGGTAGAAGTTTGAACAGGTAGAAGAAAAGAATTATGAGAAACTCTCTGACTATATGAAGAGCTATTACCTTCAAGAAAGACTAAACTTGATTTATTTGGTCCCAGAAAGCAGAAAACAAGGGAATTTGCAAGGAAGCAAATTTCGTATTGACATAGAGAGAATTTTCCTAATACTCAAAGCTATCTCAAAGTGGAACAGGCAGCCTTGGGAGGTAGGGGGTTCCTGATCTCATTGGAGGCCTTCAATTAAAGGCCAGGTGATTAGCTGTCAGGTGTGATTCAGACAAGGAATGGTTCTCACACTCACTCTCTCCCCCACCCCAAGAATCAGTTATTCTAAGTGCCCCTTCCTACAAAGGCCCCTTCCAAGACTGAAATTTTGTAATTCTGTGAGATGGTGTAAGTTATCTTGGCAATAGCCCTTACGCAGACACTGCTGATAAAATGCTTTAAAATTCTCATTTGAAAAGTGTTATATGAACCAGTTGTATAACTATGACCAAATGCTTTAAATCCCTTAGCTTCAGTGTTCTTATCTATAAAAATAAGATGGTTTGGCTAGATGATTTCTAAGTTTCAACATTCTGAATATGAACATAGCTGCAAAAGCCCAAATACAAAGGATCTTCATATTCTGCATCTCTGTTATGCTGTGAGTCAAGTTATATCATGTACATGCCTACTATCTATACAGAACCTGTCACTCTGAAGCCCCCAGGACTATTAATAGCATGAAATCTATGACTGCAAATGGAGGAAAAATGGATGGTAGGGTTTATTAAGTCTCAAGTGCTATTAATTCCCCCTTTTAATTCACACAGACACCATCCTAGTTCAGTTTCCTTATCACTCCACAACAGAACTATTACAATATCCTAAACAGGTCATCTACCTCTTTCCAGTTTTAACCTTCTAGTTCACTTAATCCTACTGACAGATTAATCTTCTTAAAACATTTTTGCTGAAGGACTAATCAATGCTGGAAGGGTTATGAGAAATCAGGGAAAACTGATACCAATAAACCATTAGTGGAGCTGTGAAGAGGTCCAACTATTCTGGAAAGCGAATTTGAAATATGCTAACAAAGTGACTAAACTTTCCACACGTAGAGAGCCCACTGTTAAGGAGTACACACTAAGGAATTTGAGAACAGAAATATATACAACACACCAAAATATTCACAATAGTAAAGAAATGGGGAAAAAATTATGGAATGTGAATGCAAAGGTACTTTAGTGCACTGTATGATTAGTATGGAGAATTCAGAGAATAGGACAGATATATTCTGAAATGAATAAATAAAAATAGCAATACTTTTAAAAAAATAGTAGAGGAAAAAATAAGTCTACATAAACTTATCAAGATAACCAATAAAACTGAAAAGAAAACAAGAAAAAATGAAAAGTGGAAAAAAGATCTGTCCAGATTATTTCTAACAAAATATGCTTTTCTATGAATTATAGTGGACCTACCTTCCAACATTAAAATTGCAATATCACAATCCTAGATAACTACATGAAAAAGTAAAAAGGGAATTAAAGAAAATAAACATAAAACGACCTGCAAGATTGGATCAAGTTATACACCAAGGTGGATCTATGCACAAGACAACACCATTTTGAAGGTATTGAGGGATCAGTTCTAAACATGATGATAATGATGACAATAAAATGACAATTGATATCATTTTATTGAATGCTCTGTATTAATTTGAGCCTCAGAACAACCTCCTGAAGACATCATAGGATGATACAGTCTACACCTCTATTTCTTTCCATAGCATTTTTTATTACTATTATGTGCTTATTCTGACTTGTAGGATAATATACAGGGCTTCATGCTATTTAATGGGAAAAAGAAGTGTTCAATTGGTCTATTTTTCCAGTTTATCAATCTATTCAAGTCCCATTACCTACTCCTCCACTTTATTTGAGCTAAACACAGTACTGACTACTCCCTTAACCTCACCATTACCTACAAGTGTTCTATTTCTATGTTTAAGCTACAAAATCCCTTTTATTCTTCAATCTTTTTTCAACATCCCACCTTTCCTACCCCTTACTACTCCTAAACCCATTCTTCATCCTCACTGTAATTGCCAATCCTTCTACCTTTTAGAACTTTACCAGGTCATCACATCTGTACCTCCCTTCTCAATCTCAATACCCCTTGAGGAATTAGTTCATCTGTTAGATGTCACACAGGCATTTCAAATTCAACACATCAAAAACAAAATTTGTTGCATTTGCTGCCAAACCTACTCCTTTTTGAAATTTTTAATGACTCTGCAGAACACAGACATTACCCCACTTCTCCAGTTTTATAACCTTAATATCATCTTATGAATTTCTAATTTTCACTCACTCCGTATATCCAGTCAGCTCAGTTCCATATCACTTCTCTCTTGGACACCTGTAATAGCCTCCTAGTTGTTGCTCTCTAGCCTCTAGCCTCTACCCTCTACCCCACTCCATTCTCTCCTCCACAGACCCACCAAAATGACTTTCCAAAAATACAGATCTTACAATGTCACTCCTCTTTTCCCTTACCTCCCACTAAACACCAATAGCTCCCTATTTCCTTTGGATCAAATATGAACTCCTGTGTTTGGCACATGGAGCTCATCACAACCCAATCATTCCCTACATTTCCAGTCTCTTACTTACTTCCAGTCCCTTACTTCCCATTCTTTCTACTTTTATTTTTCACACTCAAATTTTTATATATTGATACACACACACAAACACACACAAACATTTAAAACATCATGTTTGAGGGACCAAAATGACAAACTAAAAATCTAAATCAAATGACAAAGCATTCTGGCACCTGAGTTGTTTTCAACGGTAAAGTGTAACATAGGAGACAGGGAAGGATATAAATTCAGCCTAATCAAAACATTCATTTAAAATCTTCAGATCATTTTAAAAAATTCTCAAAGCCCCCAAAAGCAATTTACTTTACAGAGAAGTAATTATAATTGTTGTAAATAAGTAATTAAATTTCTGGCAAATAAGCCACACAAAGATGCTCCAATATATTAATATGTAATTTATAGTTATCCATTTAATCTACTGTTTAGAATTGTTGGGGGAGAAATATTTTGAAGTATCTTGAGAAAATGGAGATGAAAGGTAAGAAAACAATATTAGTCCGGTAGTATAAAAAATATAGATTAGTAAACAGGGAAGATTATCACCCATGAAGCAGAAAATGAAAAGATATTTTGAACTGCTTACACAATTACTCACCCTCCCCCCAAAGACCCATGTTGAAAAAATTTCAGTATCAATGTACAAAAACATCACTGGTTTAACCTAGGAAAAGCCATCTTTAAGATTTCCAAAAGAAATTTTCAGACTTGCAATTATGCTTGTCGACCATTAACCTTACCTCTCTACATATATATGAGAAAGGAAAGGAAGAAATCATTGCCAATGATACCACATTTGCTTTTACGTAGATCACTACAATGCTAATTTCCTGTAAAAATGGATTAAATAAGAAATCTTAATCCTCTGTAAAAGCAACAATTCTTTTGTGATATCAGAAATTATTACCCTAAATACATATATGTATTAAACTCCTATTTTATATACTTTGTATAACATATACTACAACTTAATTTCAACAATCTTTAAATTCACTTTTATTATTGTTTATTATTATTATATGAGGACTTCCAGATTTCCCACAAAGAATTTTTTTATCTTCATTTTCATAGCGTTCTTATCAGGTAATAGATATTTGGTAATAAAGAATAAGCCACTCACAACCTCAAAAAAGTATAATTACATATATAAAAATGTAGAAAGTCACTGAATACTTTTTTATAAAAAGCTATAAATGTTTATGTGAGAATCTTGAATTGTTAACATTATTTCTATAAGAAATATCAACCAAATGATTTTACATTAAAATGTATGTTTGCACATATAATCCTATTATTTAAAAAATATAACCTTTCTGCATCTCAGTCTAATGAAACAGAGGCTGGTCACCTAACCATTCCATATAGAAAATTCAACTCTGATACTCTTATCAGAAATCTTACAGTTCACACAGAATTTGCTGTGTTTACTAACACTGTCTTTAAACTTCATTAGACATACTTTCCAAAGAAAATAAAATTATTAAATTCCAAGGCATTCTGTTATCCCTCTGTCCTCATAGAGGACATCAAATGAACATATCCTGTCTGAGATTATTCCTCCCATGCTAGAGAACATCCCTCAAATTCTAAAGTAAAAAGTTCCTTGCAGGGATATATTCATATGCTTCCTCCTGTAAGTGAGAAAAATAGCATAATGTAGCACAGAGAAAATTAACTCTGGAGTATTAGACCTCAGTTCACTCAATCATAAAATCAGAGAAGTGGACTAGAGGATCTCTGAGGTACCTTCCAGGTCCATGACCCTGTGGAAATTCTGCACATATTGCAACATAGGCATAATGCAACTTGCAACATTATTCATAATGCAACATTTTATTTTAACAAAAACATAATAAAATTTAATTAAAACTGACTCAATAGAATTTCTTAGGAAATCAGAATACAAAATATGTACCTAAAAATCTCTCTTTTTTTAAGTTCAAATTCATGATTTCATTGATACAAACAATTCCTGGTAAGGACACTTCTTCTATTAAGTTGGAACTACAAATGTTTTACACTTCATAGCTTTACAGAGTTATCTGAGGGCACTAAGAGGTTGCATCATCTACCTAAAGTTACCCATCCAGTATGTATCAGAGGCACGAACTGAGCTCAGGATTTTTTCTGAATATGGGGATGATTATCTATGATGCCAGGATGCCTTTCTCATGCCATTATAAAAATTCTTCCAATGGACCAAAACGACAGAAGAAATTAGTTCCATAATGAATATATTTCTAGATTAGGCTACTCAACTTTTTTAGAACTAAAATGGCAATAGACTCGAAAAAGTATTCATACATCTTAAGCAACAATCCATTGCCAACAAGAAATATGGAAAGAGTACATTTATTCTGAAAAGCCTACATCTTTTCACCAAGAACCAAAATGACTAGAGAATTAGGATCAGCTGGTTTTACGACAATGCTACTTAAGTGTACTACTTGGAAGTTACATTTAAACTGATGTGGTAATAAGCAGCTTTCATATCCTAAAGGTCTAAAGCAAGTCCCAGAACATTTCCCAGAGAGTCTATCAGGAACATTCCTATTTTGGAAACAGATCTTCTTGTGAAACTTTTAGATGCTGAATTCATTCATTTAAATGCTGGCTATTGGATCTGAAAGATAAAAAATTGACGTGGGAGAAACATGATCACTCTCCTTCTCACAGAAAAGCTACCAGGCAGTAAAGTACTGATGCAATACTCAATTATCCTAGGATATATTTTCTCATATTCCTTATTTAAAATGCAAAATTAAATTGGGAATTTAATTGTACTTATCATACACCAGATGGGGGGGAGGAATGGGATTTTTCTTTGTGTTATTTAAATGGTGCATCTAAATCCTAATACCCAAGGTAGTCCAGGAGCAGGAATCCAGGACGGTACTGTAAAAAATGTAATGCAAAGCTGAGTTCTAGGACATGGATAATTATTTAGTAAATAGTAAAAGAATGAGACCTACAAACTCATTTTCTCTAAAATCCAGTCAATGCAAGTCTTCTTAAATGAGACTATGATAAATCAATCATCATATTTCAAAAAGCAAACAATTATCAAGAATGCCCATTGCCCCAAAATTATAAAACTGTGTATATACACCCTTTGACCCGGGAAAAAGGAAAATAACCTGTATTTCTAAAACACTTACAGTAGCACTCTTTGCGGTGGCAAAAAATTGGATATTGAGGGAATGCTCATCAACTGGAGAATTGTTGAGCAAGGTGTGGTATATGATTGTGATGGAATACTACTGTGCTGTAAGAAATGATGAGCGGGTTGATTTTAGAAAAAGATGGAAAAGTCTTGCATGAAATAATGAAGAGTGAAATGGGTAGAACCAAGAGAACATTGTATACAGTGACAGCCATATCATTCTAAAAATAACTTTGAACAACTAAGCTATTCGGAGTGTTATAAAAATTCAAATAAACTACACACCTATGAAAGAAGATGCTATAAATGATAAATAGAAACATGCATAGCATGGTTATACAATATACACATGCATCTATCTATACACATACATAACTGTGTCAAATTGTGGCCTTCTCTATTGTGGGATGAGTAGGGAAGGAGATAATTCAGAACTTAAAATGTAACAAAAATAAATTAAATTTTTAAAATATCTATATAAACATGTTTGTATATATACATACATATGTGTGTATAAACACATACATACACATATACACATAAAATTCATAAATTTTAGAGCTAAAGGGAAAGTCATATATAATCTAAGCAAATTCTTATTTTACAGATGTCACTTGGTTGACTTTGATGAATACCCAGATCACATAAGATAAAGACACCCATGTGGTAGAGGAACAAAGAGTGGTTTTGCCCCTGACATGTTGTATTACCCTTTTACATGGATGCCTCCATCTTTGATATCTGGGCATTTGTAAAGTCAGTTTATATAAAAAAAGACTGAAGACCAAAATGGCAAACTGATTGCTCCTAGGTAGCAAATAGTATGTGTTTGTCCTTCGTTGCTGAAGAAGACCATGCCCTCACAGAAATAATGACATGACTTGCACTTGACTTTGTTTTGAGTGAGGGAGGGCTGTGCAGGTCACCAGCCTCACTTCTCCAAGAGGCAGCTAAATGGTGCTGTGGATAGAGTACAGGGTCTGGAGTCAGGAAGACTCATCTTCATGAGTTTAAATCTGGCCTCAGACACTTACTACCTGGGGGACCTTAGGTAAGCCACTGAACCCTATTTGCCTCAGTTTCCTCATCTTTCTCCTGCTATGTGGGTGACCCTGGGCAAGTCACTTAACCCTATAGACATGACTGAAAACCAACCAAACAACAACAAAATTCTTACTCTAGAATTAATGGTCTGTTGGTTATATTGTGGAAGTAGTCTCACCTCTGTAACTATGAAATGACACCTTTTTATCAGATTTCTTTAGTATTTATTAACTTATAATCAACGTTTTTCGTGTAAAGACAACTGAAGTATAACAGAATACTGTTATACTACATGATATGAGTATCAGCTAGATAGAGTCAGCAATCAAAAGCTAAAAACAGGAAAAGACAAAACAACAAAAATCCTAGGGAGAGACAGATGGTATCATGGACAGAGTGCTAGGCCTAGAGTTAGGAAGACCTGAGTTCGAATCTAGCCACTGACACTTACCAGTTGTGTGGCCCTAGAGGAGTTATTTAACCTCTGTTTACTTCAGTTCCTCAACTGTGAAATGGAGATATCATAAATCTACCTCCCAGGGTTGTTGTGAGAATAAAATGAAGTCATATTTGTTAAAAAAAACAAACAAAAAAACCCAAGCCCCTAGCACTATACTTGGCATGTAGTAGGTACTTTAAATGCTTATTCCATTTCCTCCTTCAAGATTAGAAATACAAGAGTCTGTGGCACTCCAATGAGTAAAGAAACAGAAATAACTAACATACTCTGAACCAGCGGCTATTTAATGTAGAAAGGAATAACTAAGGCTGAAAAATAAGACAGGATCTGAGAGGTCAGAAATCTGAAACAAATATTGGAGTAAGTAAACATGCAGCAAGCCTGATTCTGAGAACATGGAATATTTGCCCTTTGGTCTCTTTTTTACTTCCTGATAGTCTTGAGGAAGACCTGTATCTATACAGTGTACAGGAATTATTTGTAACCAAAGGGAGAGTCAGAGGTTTGCAGTTATGATCTGATTCTACCTGAAGCACAAACAGATGAACAGCAGTCATAGGGAGGTCATTGTATACATGGACAGAAAAGCCACAGCAAAATCAAAAGGGAGAACAACTTCAGACACAGGGACCTAATCCAGCATTTCTCCCCCACTTCATGTTACAAAAACAATTTAGGGATCAACAGAATCCATGATCTATAACAGAGACCATACTCTATGGGTTGTGAATCCCTTCTGGTTACCACCAGAGGGCCTCTGAAGCCTTACAGCCCTGGAACTAAGAAAATGGATTAAGTGTTTTAAAAACTGAATATCAAAACCACGTCCATCTCACCTCATTAAAGTAACACAATCAAATCTCTGCGAGAGGCAAGGATTATTTGTTATTGATAAAACTAAAATGCATGCTATTAGGGAAATTCCAAATGAGTATAAAAATGCAAACTGACAAAATAGAAAAAAAGCTTTATAGAAAATAGAAATTTTAATATCAAACTATAACAGGTTTTGGGGGTCAAGTGAATGATACTACACTGTATATTACCATAAATCATAGTGTCTTGCACATACCAGGTACTTTAAAAAAGTCAAAATAAATGATCAGATATTAGCTCTAAAAGTTATAAGGCAAGCAATGGCTGATTTCACTCCTCAGTCACAAAGAGAGGGTGATACTATTCACAGGGTAAGAGGTACCTGCCAGTCTTTCCATTTTTCACCTTCCTCTTTCTTGTACAGTGGCCAAGCATCCAAATATAAAATGATTAATTCTCAATATCACCATTAATTCTAATCTATCACATGAGGAGGACTGTACAGTGTTTTTCAGAGTTATTTACTCCTCAGCCTTCATACATTCTCTAACTACTTACAGGGACTTAGGGAATAAGGTATATCCTCTTCCAAACTGTACTAGACATGATCCAGATTTGGGTAAGATACTGCTCCTAAAAGGATATATTAGTTCGACTCAATTTCACAAGCTAAATTTATTAACCATTTACTATGTACAATGCATAGCGCTAGGAATAGGGGATAAAATGACAAAATGAAAAACAGTCTTTGTCTTCAAGGACTTTACATTATAGTGGGACCAAACAGAGTCTCTCTCTATTGCAAGTACAATGCCAATTTCCCCAATCCTGTCATACAATATAAAGAATTCTCATTTATGAGACTTTTGACTTGGGTTGACCTTATGGGTACCCCCTATAGCCACTATGAAGTAGGAAATGATCAATAGTTTCAAGTCTGAGGTAGTTAATACCTGAACAGGCAGGTCTCTAATGCCACTGTCTCACTAGAACCAGCAACACTGCCTGAGCACACATAATTCAAAAATGAAATGATCACCATCAGCAGAGCAGCAGGTTCTATGGAAAGCAAGATTCACAGAGGCAGCAAAATCACTCATTTTCCCACTGTGCTTATTCACTCAAGCTGTCCCTGCTTTGGAGCATGGAATAAAGCCAATTTGGAAAATAAAATGGCAACAAATAAGATCAAAAAGGAAGCCTATTTATCCTTTCCTTCAGAGGATTTAGAACAGTAGAAAGGTTATTTATCTAATCTGATGCTTCTTCTCTAAAGAATCATTAAAAATGTATATCTACTAAGGAATTCAAACAAGTAAAGAATTAGCCAAGGTGGAAATTCCTCCATAGGAGTAGAAACTTTAGGAATACAGTGGTGCTAAGTATGGTATAAACAAACATACATTTTTTTTTTTAATGTTCCAATAAGGACAAGGGAGAGAAGAATGATCAATAATCAATAAGTACCTACTATGTGTCACAGAGGATGATAAAAGCACAGGAGATACAATGAAAGAAAAACAACAACAACTTGTTTCTGTTCAGGAGGGGCTCACTGTTATTAAATCTAAGTACTGAATTCAGAGCCAGCATACTCGTGTTCAGTCCCAGTTCTATGTGAAGTTTGATAAGTTATTTAACCTCTAGGAGCTTCAGTTTCTTCGTATATCAAATGAAGTTAATACTGGCACTTCCTGCCTCTAAGGCTTTTCACAAGTAAAGAACTTTTTCAAATATAGAGGGATATGCAAATGTAAACTTTTAGTATCATTATCATCATCATCATGGAATCACTGATCTGAATTCTAGTAGTTTTTAAAGAATTAAAGAATTAAGAGAAAGGGGAGAAAATGACTAAAGACAATATGAACACTTACTGGCTCATCAAAAATTCACAAGGGAAATAGGCCCCTGAAAGTGTTCCAATTTACAGCTTTGCCAAAATTTATGGGGAATTTTAAAAGTATACTCAAAGCATACCCAAACACGGAAAATGCTTGCCTAAAAAGGGACACAGTATACAATGCACAATGTGAATGTATAGCATAAAAAAGAAATGACAAAATAATTCCCTCCTGCTGGCAGTTGGTCCTTAAAACTCATGCAAAATAAACCTTGCATTTTGTGAAGCATATTCTACATGCTTCCAAATCAGAAGATTAAGGTTGATGCTGTATCATTTTCCTCTTGATCCTATTTACAATTAACTGATTTTGTCCTGTAACTGCTTAAGTCATGGTTCTTTATCTCTGAACGTAGCTCTTTGGAAAGAAAGGGGATCTCTAAGAGCAAAAACCTCCCCTATCAAACCTGCCCTTCTACATTTTTGGCCTTCTCATAGTCATCTTTAATTCTCTCCAACGACATTGTCTTTTGTGCCAGGAAAATTGTCTTTTCTTTATACTCCTTTTGCACCTCTTTGGTCCGTGTTTGCCTAACCCCCTTGACAGGTTTGTGTTTTCCAGAGTGCAAGCTATCCATCAGCTTCCAGATGACAACTCAGGCTATGTACCCTTTGAACAGGACCCATCGAGGAAGGGACAGCTCTACATCCTTTGGCCAGCAGGAAGCAGTTTCAGAAGTTCAGACCTTTGCCCTTTACCCCAAAAGAATCTGAGTCCCATTTGTTTGAGGGGAAATGATGGGGTTCAGACTCTGGGAACTTTCTTGAATTCCCTTTGAATTTTCCTACTTAATCTGGCCTTTTGTACCCAAATTTGTTACCCTTAACCTGGCCTTGGCCCATCCTTGATTACTTTCCACTCAAATCTTCTATTGTCTGATACCTCCATTGTCTGAATCCTCCTGATAGCCTCCAGCTGTTTCCTACCCTTGATTACAACGCTAGTTACCCCAGTCTCATCAAGATGCTCCTTAGATCCTCCTTCCAGACTACTAGAGCACCTCTAGATCTTTCCCATGGTCATTCTGTATATAAGTTCCATCTCACCTCCATGAAGGCAATCAAATTCAACCCAGCTCTGACTCTGTCTAGCTGAGATTCTATCTGACCGCTTGTCAATACAAGTGTCACAAATGGTTAGGCTTCTTAAGAGTCAACCCAATATGATGAACCTTTAATAAACTTTGTTTTACTTTGGCTAAAAGAAGTAGAGTCGAATTCATTTGGCAGGACCTGGTGTGTCGGTATTTTGGGGTCCCAAGCAACCAAAGCCTCAACATGGTTTCCAGACCTCAATAAGAGCTCAGTTGGATTGTAATGGGTTAAGTTTAAAAATTCAACTTTCTTGCCTGCAGGAATTTTGCTAACATTGGGGAATGAGTGTGAAAGAAATGGAGTTGGGCCTGATATCTTTACTGTATCTAGCTATCCTTCAAGGATGTCTGGTTTGCTCTCCAAAAGTCTGGGCTGCCATGCTGCACCTAGACTCAAACAAAGAGCACTTCTTAGTCTCATGAGAGAAAAAGGGGGAGAGGGGGTCCTTGCTAACCCCATTACCAAACTTCCAAACAATCATATTATACACCTCAGCCCTGTAAGCAATCATGTTGGCCCCAATTCCAAGATGTCCTCTATACTCTTCTGTTCTTTGTTCTGTACTCCCCAAAACTCATACAAACAGAAGTATCATCTTGCTCAGGTCTTTTGGCATAAATGCAGGCAATCTGTTGACCCATTTATTGACATCATGCGCCAAGATTTGCCTCAGTTTACCCTTTTGTTAAATTCCGATTGTGACATTAATTTTAAAGCAATAAAACATATGCCACACAATAAGAGGGCACTTAGTACATGTTTGCAAAAGAAGATAAAATAAATATTCCATGAAAAGTGTCAAATAGGGCTTATGCTTCCAAGTAGGCTAGAAACTGATTCACAGGTTTGTCTGTTTTGTTTTGTTTTTTAATAAAGTGAGAGGATAAATATCTACCATAGCAAAAGAAAGCATAATACATTTTTTAATGCCAAAATAGTATGGTTGGGCACAAGTAATAAATTTTATCAGAGAAACTGTCAAACAAGTAATGGGAAAAAATAGAACTCCAAAAATACTGAGATAAAATATCATTAATATGGTTTACAAAGTTTTATTCTTTAAAATTAAAATACTCATTTACTTTTATGTAGTTACCTTCTATTCTATGTTATTACTTATGTATATGACATTTTTATTGCCTGTAAGCTGTTTAAAGTCAAGGATCATGTACATATCCACCACTATGCTCAATGAAATATTTTTGCCCATAGTAGTCATTTCATAATTGCTTACTGAACAAAAGCTAAATAATAAAACTGACTATGGAATTAATTTGAAAATACAGAGATAGAAGAAATCTTGGAAGGCATCAAATCCAATATTCTACTTATTACAGAAATCCCTTCCGCATCATCCCTGACAGTCATCATGCTTCTGTTTGAATAATACCAGTGACCACTTTTTCATAAGATAGCCTATTCAAACATTAGATAACTCTACTGTCATTATTAGAAAGTTTGTTCAGATATAGTATTTAATCAATTCCACTGACTAATTAAATGCCCAATATATATAAAGCTCTGTGGCTTCTGCAAGGTTCTGAGAATATAAATGCAAAAAATTCAACAGTCCTTGCCATCAATCAGCTTACATTCAACTGAGGAGATAGGTGCTATTGTTCAATATTTCAGGGAATCAATACTCTCTTTGTTCTCAATATTCAAAGGCTCATATAATCATAGACTTAGACCTGGAGGGGGCCTGAGAGGGCAGTTGGTCCAAAGTCTTCATTTTACTGATGAAAAACTGAAGTACAGTGAAGGAAAATGACTTACCTAATTGACTAAATCATCTCATCCCCTGTGATTGCCAGTCATGTTCCTTTCTAGATACTTTTCAAAGGCTTGTCAAGTTCTTTATAGAATTTCTTTACTTTTTCATCCTCTACAAGAGATATTGACATATATCATAGTGGTCTTTTTTGCTTATGTTTATCATGAAAACCTTACTGTAAGTACTCCATGAAAGGATATTTCTTGTTGCCTTTGAGAAGACAATGAAATCAACTTTGTTATTTTCTCCATTTGTTTCTTCAAGAAGAACTTGTGAGCTATCCTTCTAATCAACTGTAAATTCTATTTTCTCTTGTGATTAAATTTGTGAGAATATCAATATTGACATGTTTCAGTTTTTCCAATAATATGTAAATTCATGGGTCACTGAACAAACATCTCACTTTTAAGAGTGCCAACAGATAAATTAATGTTGGCAGATGTAAAAACTGTGAAACCTTAGCAGCTTCTCTCCATTTTGCCCCATCTCCACGACCATTACTGTGGCAGTTGAAAAGGAGTGGCTTCACAGGGCTGGGAGTTATTTTCTTTGTTTCCTAAGTTTCCATGGCCAAACTTACAATGCAGTGATGAACATATTAGTGATTAAACTGTTCTGCACTTGGCAAGGCTCGCTCCCAGACAGTACATCCAATCTGTCCTCAGAATTATACTCAAAAGGCTTTGAAGCACAGTGGAATTTTCCAGAGACTATGCTCCAATGGCATAGTTTTCAAGAACCTAGACTCAACCTTCATGCCACAGTGATATTCCTTCCAATATAAGCTTTAGAAGCTCTGCCGGGGCTTGCATTCTATTATGTCATGCATTTTTCCATCACAAAATTTCCAGAATTAAAATTTTGTGTCTACAAAACACTTTTCTTACAAGGACAAATCTAAGCAACTGAAGAAATATTCATTGTTCATGAGTAGTCTGAGCTAACTGAAGAAAAATTACAATTCTACCTAAATCAATTTACTTATTCAGTGACATACTAACTAATCAGACTACCAATAAATTGTTTTACAGAGCTAGAAAAAAATAATAGCAAGATTCATCTGAAGGAACAAAAGGTAAAGAATATCAAAGGGATAAAGGAAAAAATGTAAAAGAAGGTAGTTTAGCAATGCCAGATTTCAAACTATATTACAATGTGGTAATCATCAAAACAATTTGATATTGGATAAGAAATAAACTGATTAGACAGTATAATAAATAAGATACATGATATACAGAAATAACTGACTATAGTAATTGAGTTTTTGATAAAACCAAAGATCCAAGTTTTTGAGGCAAGTTGAACTCACTATTCAACAAAACTTGCTGAGAAAACTGGTAAGCAGTCTGGCAGTAAGTAAGCATAGACAAACATCTTACTCCATATACCAAGATAAAGTCAAAATGGGCAAATGATTTAGACACAAAAGGCGAAATAACAAGTTAGGGAAGCATAGAAATATTTACCTGTCAGATCTATGGCTAAAGAAAGAGTCTATGACCAAACAAGTGATAGAAAGGATTAGAAGAGATAAAATGGTTAATTTTTATTACATGAAATTAAAAGGTTTTTGTACAAACATAACTAATGTAGCCAAATTAGAAAAAAACCAAACAAACAGAAAATGGGAGAGTGGGTATTTTCACAAGATAAAAGTCTGATTTCTTAAATATATGGGGGACCAAGCCAAATTTATGGTGCCAGGAGCCATTCTCTAATTGCTAAATGGTCAAAGGAAACAAGCAGTTTTTAGAAGTCAAAACTATCAAGAGTCGTATGAAAAACTGCTCTCAATCACTAGAAATGCACATTAAAGCAACACTGAGGTACCATCTCATACCCATCAGATTGACTAACATGACAGAAAAGGAGAAGGTGGAGGAGACATGGGAAAAGAGGAACACCAACGAACCATTGATGGAGTTGTAAACTGGTCCAACTATTCTCGATAACTATTTGGAATTAAAAGCACTATAATACTGTACACAGTAATAGCAATATCGAAATGATAATTAGAGGAGTCAAGTGGCATAGTAGATAGAGCATTGGGTCTGCAGTTGAAAAAATCTCAGTAAAAATCCAGTCTTAGACACCCATTAGTTGTATGAGCCTGGGCAAAGTCACTTACCCTCCATTCACCTCACTATCTACTGCCATACCACCCTGAACTCACTCAATCTCTTCTGATTTCTAAGTTAAGCAGAATCAAGCCTGGAAATACCAGTGCTTTAGGAAAAAAAATGAGAGGCAGCTAGGTGGCTCAGTGGAAAGAAAACTTGGCCTGGAGTTAGGAAGACCTGAGTTCAAATATGGCCACACTCACTAGCTGTATAACTCTGGGCAAATCACTTAATTTCTGTTTGCCTTAATCCACTGGACAGGGAAATTGCAAACTGCTCCAATATTTTTGCCAAGAAAATCCCATGGATAGTAAGTACTAGTATGCTATGGTCCACAGGATCATGAAGAGTTAAGACACAACTGAACAAAATGATAATCATCTGTGAAAGATTTAGCTACTCTGATCAATACAGTAATCTACAATTCAAAGGACTCATGATGAAAAATAAATGCTATCCACCTCCAGAGAGAGAACTGATGAAATCTGAGTGCGGGCTTAAGCATATTTCTTTCCACTTTTTTATTATCTTTATTTTTCTTTCTTTTTTGAAACAACATGGCTAATATGTATATTCTCTGTCTTTTTCTCTCTCTCCTTCCACCCAGTACATACACATATACACATACATGTGTATGTATATATGTACGTGTATACATCTGTATGCATATATTGTTGTTTTCCTTCATTTCTGAAGAGGACTATGAAATTAGGGAGGTGGTGGCTAAGACATGCAAGCAAATTGGATTTAAGTGAGGGCGGGCTGATATGTACATATACATGTATGTTTACTGTACATGCACATATAAAATCTCACTTGATCCTCACAACTACTCTGCGTGTGCGTGTGTGTGTGTGTGTGTGTGTGTGTGTGTGTGTGTGTGTACATGGGAGGTGCCCATCATGATCCTTATTTTTCAAAAGAGGAAACTAATGCTGACAGGGGTAGAATGATCTGCCTAGGGTCACATTGATTTAAATGTCTGAGGAAGGATTTAACCTCATATCTTCCTGATTCCATGTCCAAAGCCCTCTCCACTGTCACACCCAATTGCCTACTGAATGCTAACAGAACAGCTGCAGCTGGGCATAAACCATCTCAAGCTGATCATATCTAAAGTGGGTTACATCTGCCATACCTTTTGGATATCTATCCTATACTATTCATAGAACGCAACTACTCACCATTTGCTTCAGTTTATTAAGAAGGCTACTTAGACCAGGTAAACAAGAACACTTAGTCTTTTTTTCTTTTGGTCATGGACCCCTTTGACAGTCTGATAACACCTATGCACCTTATCTCAGAATAATGTTTTTCAATTATTAAATTAAATCCTAAAATAAAACAGGATTATAAAGGGCATGAATTATATTGAAATAAAGTATAACTTTTCCCTCTTAAATTTGTGAACCCTTTGAAAATCTAATCATGGGTGACCATTTGAGAACTTACGGTTCTTTGATCTACTACCTCAGAAATAGCCACAACTGAGGACATGGTTTTTGGTTTTTTTTTATCCAGTTTAAGTTAACTGAGTATTATGCCAGTCATAGTTTCATGGATTATCTTCAACTAATTAAAACTTCTGGATCTCCTACATGCACAGCAGTGATTAAGACTTGCTTCTTTTGTCAGGTTTTTTTTTTTAATTTCTGCTACACAATAGGTGCAGCTAACCTCAATTTCTATTTTGTCTTAAAAAAACAAAACACTAGTTTGAAAGGAAGTAGGCAGGACTTTGCGAATGCACCAACTGAGTTTTTAAAATTTTTATTTCTGTTTCTTATTGTCTGTAACTGTCTGAAAACCAAACCTTTTTTCCAGGTTACCTTTTAATACTTTTGTCCTTGACACATAAATCACTACTTTACCAAAATTTTTATATTCTTCAAATATCTTGTCTTACTAGAATCATCAGATATAAAACTAATAGATTTCTAAATGCACTTCCTTCTTCCTGACTCATTTTTACCAATTTGTTCTACATATTGGGTGTGGTGCCAGCAATTCTTGCCAACAAACAAAGGTGCGTTCTTTATCTCTTTTAAATAATTTTGAATTTCCTTTTGAGTGCTCAAATGTTTACATCTAGATTCAATACAGATTTTCTCTGGATCAGTCAACAATTCAGTTCAACCAAATCATTCATTCCTTCAGGCACATGAGGCCATACATAGCCAGCCAAGCCAAACACTCCCTTACTAAAAATACTAGGGAAGGACTCTTCTAAAACTTAAGATCTTAATTCTCAATTGAAGAGAAAGAAAGAGAAGGAAGAGTATGTATCCAGGGCAGATTTCCCAAGGGCAAAGTAGCTGCCACTGCTTCTTTTGCTGATATTTTTCTAGATCCAAAAAAGAAAGGTATAACAGAATGTGGCTAATCAGCAACACGTGAACAAATGTGTCAAAACCTCTTTCATGACAGAATAAAACAAATAAAAGTTTTTCTTTGAGGTAGGTGCACAATGGATAGAATGCTAGGTCTAAGATTAGGGGGAAGGGGAGAGAAGATTCGTGACCTGGAGGCCTAATGAAGTCAATCTAAAGGCATGCAGGTGGGTGGGACAGTAACAGAGAGCTGGCCTGGGTGTCTTATACGAAATTCTGAGAGGAGCTCCTTGGCCTTATTTCAGGCTAATGGGATGTTTTTAGGATAAAGATGTTCCTGGGGCATGATGCATGTCCAAAGGACGTGCAGCTTAGTGGGAAAAATTACAAGAAAAACATTATATTGAAATACTTAAAAAAATTCACAGACCTAGATTAATGACTTCTGGGCTAGAAGAACTAATGCAAAAATGCTCATTGTTAACTGTAAAAGGACACTTACTTTTCAAATGTCATTTTCTGACCTTGGAATCTAATTTTTTGTTTGTTTATTTTTCCCCAAATCTTCCTTAATGACTAAAGCAAAAACTTTCCTAATTTTCTCCAAGAGTTCAAACAGCTAAGGCCCTCTAAAATAGCAAATCTAGAAGATCCCCAGAAGTCTGGGAATACTGCCTCACCTTCACATCATTAGTGAACCAGCTCCATCCCAAATCTATAAAAGACCAGGATTTTTTTCACCCCTCTGTTGGTGATTAATAGAGCAGGACCTTAGAGATTATATAATACACTAATTTCATTTTATAGATGAGGAAATTGAAGCCCCATGAGGCTAAGTTACTGGTCTGAAGTTCTATAGCTACTAAGTAGCAAAGCTGGGATTCAAAATCAGTTTCCTTGACTCCAAATTGTTTTCTTTCCATTCTACTGCAATTCCACTACTGCCTTCCTCAACATTAAGCTCAAAAATGAAACCAAGGTTTGCATTGTTACTTCCTGTAATGGTAATTTAAATGGGAAGATCTTTCCCTTCATTAACAGATCCATGTGAGATGGCTCTGGAGCAGAAGAGAGGCTGGTGACCTGCACAGCCCTCCCTCACTCCAAACAAAGCAAGTCATGTCATCATTTCTCATGATGGCATGGTCTTCTTTGGCAATGAAGGATGAACACAAAGTCCATGTGACCTGCTTAGATCACATGGAAGCCTAAGTCACATGTGGTGGGAAAAACTTGCTGAATGGGTGTAATGTGGAGCAGAACTGGGAGGAAGTTATTTAGGGCAGAGGGAGATAGAGAACACAGGCAGGCAGGCACAGCTAGACTCCTGAGTGTTTGTTTGTGGGAAGTCCCCAGGAAAGGGAGAGGCTTGGGAATGGCTTTGTTCCCTACAGTGATAATGTGTAATCACTTCTTGGTTACTATGATGAATTTGGCTTTCAGGTTTTGGGATTTGGCTTTCTGGTGTCTGAATAAATGTTTTTATTTTGCCTTCTACATGGAGAGTCTATATATATATACTTTGTGATTCATAACAATGCTGGCATATTCATAGTTGCCCTCAGTGCTGTGAATATTGCCTGGGCAATACACTTCCCTGAGCCTAGAGTCACGAAGACCTGAGTTCAAATTCATCCTCACATACTTTCTGAATGATCCTCAGTCACTTAATGTTTGCCTCAGTTTCCTTATCTGTAAAATGGGGAGAATAATAGCACCCACCTCCCAGGGCTGTTGCAAGGATTTAATGAAATATAATAACTATGAAGCACTTAGCAAAGTATGTGGTACATAGTAAGAGTTGTATAAATAATACTATCCTCTCCTGTGCCTCATCAAATCATACTATCTTACTAACCTTGCCTTAAGTACTTTGGTGTCAGTTCACAGGGATCCAGACTAAGTTGAGCTCTATTAGCTCATTCAGGATAAGAACAATAGTTTCTATGTTAGAAATAACTTAAATGTTTTCTTTAGATTGCAAAAGTGTAAAGGATAGAGACCATGTTTCTTAGATTTTTTTTTCTATATCATATCAAATTTAAAACAGCATTAATGTTTCTCATGCTATTACAAAGGTAATGATACTGTGCATGAAAATGTGAGGGGCAATGGATCATCAAAAATTCTTAACCAATTGTTCACTTGCATAGGAGATATTTTAAAATGACATTCACTTCCCAATTACATGCTTATTCTGTCTAGTTTTATAAACTGTACTATAATTAACTATCACAAAGGAATTATCACACCCTTATCATCGTGCTAAGGACACATTTGATTCCTATCAAATTCTAAGAAAACAGAAAAGAGTCTGAAGAAAATCAGCTAAGTGGAAACTTTAAAGTAAGGCTGACAAAGGCTAACTGAGCTATGGGAAATAAATTTGCAAGGCTTCTAAAGAATAAGTGAGCAAATACATGCACTCAGGCATCTTTTAGCTTAATAAAGTAAGATAGCAAAGCGAATTGTTTACACTTGATGTCTTTCAGGAATCTAACAGTGGTCTCCAAGTTAATAAAATAAGAATTCTACTCCAAAATGAGGTAGAACTTACTGATGGAAAGGGCTATCAAGCTAAAGGACAGTTTGGTTAATGAGAGACATAACTAAGTCTTGGTGTTTACGGAAATGCTATTTAAACTAAAGTAGACAAAATAAAGATAAAAATAAAGGAAATTAAACAACATTTTAAAGAGCAAGCTACTTCAAGTTAAGAAGCTTCCTCTTTGATCAATGAAGTGTTAATAATATAGGTGGTAAAAGACAGCCTCCTAGATGAGAGTGAAAGCTGGGTATGGTAGGCATAGCATCGACTGTGACAGTCACATTTTTGTTTTGGTACTCAATCTGCCATTACCACTTTCCTCTGTGAATTAGAGAAAGTCATTCAGTGGTCTTTAGTGTTCTCATCTGGAAACTGAAAGGGTTTGACAAACCATCTTAAAATCTTTTGCCTCTACCATTCCATGATCAATGTTCTACTGTCTTGGAGATAACCCTTTGTTTTTATGTCAAATTCATTTCCTTTTATGTGCCTCCCCCATATTCCTCCTTGAGAGCTATACTTTATAAGAAAGAATAAAAAGGGGAAAAAAGCAACTTAGCAACACTAACTTACACATCAATCAAATCTGACAGTAAGTACTGCATTTCACTTCTGTAGTCCATTCACCCCCTACCCCCAACTTCTACAAAAAAGAGAAGGAGGCAAATTGTCACAATTCCTTTTCTTCAGGGTCAAACCTGGAAACATTTTAAATGAGTAAAATAAAGTCCACAGGAAGGACAGATATTTTAGAAATCTGTATTTTCACTGAAGTGAAATCACAATAAAACACAGTGACAGGAAGCATAACAGTTCTCTCTAAGGTCATCAACAATCCTAACTGATAAAATCTGCATTAGTTTGTGCAAAAGCTTTTAAATTTCACATAATCAAAATTACCTGTTTTACTTTCTGTGATCCTCTCTATCTCTTCTTTGGTCGTAAACTCTTTGCTTATCCACAGATCTCACAGGTATATTTTCCCATGTTCCCCTAATTTACTTTTGATATCGTCATTTATGCCTAAATCGTGTACTCATTTTGGTCTTGTCTCAGTATGCTATGAGATGTTAGTCAAACCTCAGTTTCTACCAAACTGATTTTCCTAACCCCTAACGCCTAAATACCAAACTGATTTTTCCCATCAATTTCTGTCAAATGTTGAGTTTATCAAACACAATTACTGTGGTCATTTACTGCTGCACATTGTGTACCTAATCTATTCCACTGATCCATCATTCTACTTCATTTATTTATTTTTAGTTTTCAGCATTCACTTTTATAAGGTTTTGAGTTCTAAATGTTTCCCCCTCTCTTCCCTTTTCCTTCCCCAAGACAGCATGCAATCTGATATAGGCTATACATATAAAATAATATTAGGCATATTTTCACATTAGTCATGCTGCATCACTCTATTTCTTAGCCAGTAACCGATTGTTTCTGATGATTTCTGCTTTGTAATAATAGTTTGAAATCTGAAACTGCTAGGTTGCCTTCCTGAATATTTTTTTATTGATTCTCTTAATATTCTTAACATCTAATTCTTCCAGATGAATTTTGTTATTATTTTTTCTACCTCCATAAAATAATTCATTGGTAGTCTGACTGGTATGATGCTGAATACGTAAATTAAAATTTAGGTAGAATTGACATTTTTATTACATTGACTCGGCCTACCTATGAGCAATGAACGTTTCTCCAATTTTTAAAATCTGTCTTTATTTCTGTGAAAAGTGTTGTTTAAATGTGTTCACATAATCTCTGGGTCTGTCTTGTCAGGTACATTCCCAAGTATTTTATATTGTCTGTGGTCATTTTAAATGGAATTTCTCTATGTCTTGCTGCTGGGTTTTGTTGGTGGTAAACAAAAATGCTGATGATCTGTGTAGGTATATTTTGTATTATGCAACTCTGCTGAAGTTAATGTTTCAACTATTTTTTTAGATGATTCTCTAAGGTTATCTAAGTATATGCCACATCATTTGCAAAAAGTGATAGTTTTGTTTCCTCATTGCCCATTTTTATTCCTTTTATTATTATTTTACTGCCATAGCTAGAACTTCTAGCACAATATTGAATAATAGTGATAACAGGCCTCCTTGCTTCACCCTGATCACATATGGAAGGCTTCAAGTTTATGCCTGTTTCAGGTAACGCTTCTTTTCAGTTTTCTGATAAATTCTGTGGCTTTTCCACATTGTTTGTATATCATGGCATTACTGCCAACCTCCTTCCTCCTAGCTCCTCTCAGCTTACTAAGTCTGCATGACAATATTCCCTCCTGGTTCTCTCCCTATCTAATCAATCCTCCTCACTCGCCTTTTGCAGCATCATCATCCATGTCCCAGCTTTTATGTATGGTTATATCCCAGAGATCTCTTCCTCTGCTCTTCTATTGATAACTCTCATGGTGATCTTTTCAATGGTCATGGGTACCACTAGTCATCATTATTCATATTATTCCTAAATCTACACATCCAGACCTAATCTTTCTCCTAAGCTCCTTTCGCATGACACCTACTGTAAATTGGATATCTCCGTCAATATATACCAGAGGTATTTTAAACTCAACATGTTCAAAGCAGAACTCATTATTTTCCAAACTAAACCCAGCCCTTTTTGTAACTTGCTTTTTTTTTTTTTTTACAGGCTGATTTCTTCCCCCCAGTTACCCAGATTCACAGCCTCAACATTTTCCTCTTACAGACCTTTTCACTGCTTCATCAAATCTGGTGTCATATCTTGTTGATTCCACCTCCACAATATATTTTCTCTGTCTCTATTTCTCTACTCTCACAGCCACAATCCTCACCTAGATTACTGGGTATAGCTTTGTCATTGGTCTTCTTTCCTAGAGTTTTCTCCCTACTCTATCCATCTTCCACACAACTTTCAAACTGATATTCTTGAAATAGAGGTCTGATTATGTCAGTCAAAAAACTTCACCAGTTTCCTACTGCTTCTAGAATAAAATTCACTTCTCTGAATGGCATTTACATTTTTTAAAAATCTAGCTCCAACATACATTTCCACATGGATCTCAGATTAATCCCCCTTACAACACTCTACACTACAGTCAAATTAACTGGCTTAACACTTGTTTTACATACACAATATTCCATTTCCCATATCCATCCCTTTGAATAAATTATCTTCCAGGTATAGAATGTTCATCTTCACCTCTACCTCTTGGAATCCCAACCTCCCTTCAAAGCTCAGTTCCAATGCCATCTCCTATACGAGGTGTTCCCTGGTCACAGCCCAGTTATTAGTGTGCCCTGCACTTGAAATCACTTTGCTTTTACCTTGTGACTATTTAGTATTTATTCATTATGTAACTGTTGTTTTAATTTATAATGAAGAGTCCTCAAAGGCAAAAAACTTAAATGTGTGTGTGTGTGTGTGTGTATCCAGTGTCTGGCACACTAAAAAAGATTGTTTATTCAATTGAATTAAAATCAAAGTGTGCCAAATGGGTAAAGAAATAACAAAAAAAATTAGTTTCCCCTCCCAAAAAAATTCTATTGTATATTTACCTAAAAAGTTATTTTGGGGATAAAAGAATATGTTCTAAATTGTAGTTGCTAACAGAAAATATAAGGGAATAAAGTACGATATGCAAAACTCAATGCAAATTTAAACTTCTCTTCTCATTACTGGCTCCTGGATTTCAGCCACAAAATGTATTGACCTTTTTTAATTCCCTTTCTACCAGTGCTGCCAATCTTTGTTTACTTAGTGATTATCAATTCGCCAGGGAAAAATGGGTCTTTCCTTGGCATTATTTCAAAATTTAAAAGAGATTTTGACAGGGTAGTTATCTCCTGGGATGAGCAAAGTAAAGTTTTATATACCAAAGTAAAATGACAGTAAAATTTTGCTATCAAAATACTGAAAGGAACTTCCCTTACCCTTACATATAAATAGGAGTGAACGACACAAATGAACACATACTTGGGTAAATACCAATTCTAAAAGTGGAAAATCATCAAATAGGGTTAAATAATGTATACACACTTCCTGCTTTTCAAAAAGATACACATAAATCAGTGGTTTGCTAAATAAACTTTATTTTACAATTGCAGCATTTAATTTTAAAGAAATTTCAAAAGTTGAAGTATAGCAGGAAGAAAAGAATACAGATGAGCATAGAGAAATAGGAAAAATAGGAAAAGCAGAAGTAAGGATAATATTTAGTATGTATTGGCAAGGATCACAGAATCATTTTGTTCTAAAGACTGAAATGAATTTAAATACGTTCTCAGTTTACACATGAAGAAACAGAGGCCCACAAAACAAGTTATCCAACATGATAGAAAGCAGTTCAGCCTAGAATAGATACCAAGATTCAATTTCTTTTTTTCCTACCACCACTCTTCCCTTCCTGAAATGATCTATCCCATCTACTGAAGTCACTGCTGTGACCACAAGTCATATTTGGTTGGGCCATTCAGATTAGAAAGAGTGATACAAGCCATACAAGATTCTTTCACCTTTATGTTGTTCAGTCATTTTTGTTTTATCTAATTCTTCATAATCCCATTTGGAGTTTTCTTGGCAAAGATACTACAGTGGTTTGCCATTTCTTTGTCTAGCTCATTTTTAGATGAGGAAACTGAGAGGAAAAGGGTTACGTGACTTGCCCAGGGCCAACTAGTAGTGTCTGAGTCCAGGTTTGAATTCAGATTTTCTTAACTCTACGACTGGCTATCTATCCACTGTGCTACCTAGGAGCCTTAAAGGTGCATATATTATGAGAAATTCTATCCTGAAATCACTATGGAGGAAGCAGTTTAAAAAAAATCCTTAAAGAACTAAGTATAGACTTTAAACTATACACTTACTGAAAGATTTAAAACAATTAGCAGCTAATTAACAATCCTACAGTAAAATAAAATGTCCACTTTGTTTAAACCATTAGACTTTCTTTCCCTGTGAGGAATCAGGGAAAATGATCACCTTAGAGAAAAGTGTTCTATTTATGTTTGTGCCTGGAGAATAGCTTTTCAAAACAAAGGCTAAAATAGAAGGATTAAACATAATAATAAAGTATCCTTAAAATTTTCATCATCTATACCAGGCACTTACCATCTACTTTTCTCTGTCATCTGTCCTTTATCATCAATTTCATATGTGCTACTGAGCATTTTTTTTTCCTCTGAGGGTATGTAAGGTGTATTGTGAAACTCTGCACTGAAACGCCAATGTATAGTAGACAGAATATTGAACTGGGAGTCACAAAGACCTAGGTTATAGTTAGGTATCAGTCACGTCCAAGCTGTGATCTCAGTTATATATGACTTATTTGGGCCTCAGTTTCTTCACATGTCAAATAAGGATGACAACAGTACCTACCTCACAGTGCTGTTATGAGGATCAAATGAAATAATGAACATAAAAAAATTTGCAGAACTCAAAGTGTTATAAAAACGTGTTATTATAGCTCTAATACCCTCAAATAGCTGGGCCTAGCTCTAAGAGGCAGGAGGAGTGGGACAGAAAAATAGAACCGTTAGTTCCCAATCATCCATGCTAATGGATTTTAGCCTTCTTTGTACATTTTTTTCTACATAGTCTTTACCTTACAGAGCTCACTCAATCCAACAACTAATTAAAATTATAATGATAAAAATAATAATAGCTAACTTTGATAAAGCACTTCCTATGGAGCACATCTCTATTCAGGTAATTTCCAAATTAATTTCCCCAACTCTGACCTCTCCCCAAATCATAGGCTATTACTACTAAGATTCTTAAAATGGCAAATAAATTACAACTTCCTGTTAGACAATTACCTTAATATCACATTGTCACCCCAAATTCAGAATCTGAAAATTAAGAAATATATGTATGTGTTCCTATGTTTTGTGTGTATGTGTATATATATATATACATATATATATATATATATCTGTGTGTATGTATACACACAGAGATAATGTGGATAAATATTTTACTACTGACTCTCCAAAAAAATAACATATAAACATGCAACACTTTTAAGTTTAATCTGCATTATTATTATTTTCTCCATTATTTTCTTAAGTTTAGAAATCAACAAAACAATAAACTAAGCCTCGGTCTGTAGCATTTACCAATTTCTAAAATTTACCAATCAGTGTCCAGGAGCCTATGCGAACTGGTTCTAGCACACTGCTTTGTAAATGTATATGTATATTCTACTATGTGTGCAAATACATGGAATATTATGCTTTTAAATATCCAGGTTCAAAATTTTTTATTTCTTCTTTCTAGACATCCACATATAATCTTAGGAAAATAAATTGACCTCTCCGAGTTTTAGTTTCCTTATCTGAAAATTGAAAAGTCAAACCACATGGTCTCTAAGATTTCATGATTTTGTCATAAACCCTGTCAAATTTTCCTTCCTTTCCATTATCTATAATTCTTGCTTTCCCATCACCATCACCAATACCCACCATCATCTAGGCTTTTATTAACCTCTAGTGCATCGTTCTGAGAATGAAATCAAATAAATTTATGGAAAGCATTTTGCAAACCTTAAAGAGCTAAATAAATGCAAGCTATTATTATTACTTATTGTTACTGTAGCTCTCTCCCTCAACACACAGGCTGGGTCCCCAGAGGGTGGCTGCAGCTTATAGTACCACCCTGCTGCCTCCCATCCCTCACTGCTCTGCTGCTTGGGAGCTGTCAGCCAGTAGACTTAATCAGCCTTTAGCTAAATATGCATTTACTCAGGTAATACAGCAAAATATAATGCTGTTTTTTTTTTAATGCTCCCTTTAAATCTGGGACACATTGTCTTACAAATACATATAGTTTAATGGGAAGAGTGGGCCCACAGTGCTAATGAAAGACATATACTGGTCACATGTTTAGCAAAAGGAACTCACAACCCCTGAGAATGCAAGGCCTGGAAGTCCTTTGTCTCCTTATAGAATCCTCACACAGGATTCCCAGGGTCTACTCTTCTCTTGATTTCTAGGCATCATGTCTCTTCAAGCTGTTTATTCCCTTGGTTGACAATTTATCTCTCAATATCTATATGTGTCTGTTACCTTCTCGATGGCAGCGTCTCCTAATGGTCCAATGGACAATGGAGTTGGGGGGAGGGTGAAAAAAGTCTCTCTCCTTTGTTGCTCTCTAATACAAGAAAAGGGTTCTTCTCCCTGTGCAACTGCCCCCATTTCTCAAATTCTGAAACCCATCTGAGACCCAGACATGTAATGTGCCCCGAGGTGTGGTCAGGGCACCTAGGTGATACAATGGGTAAAGCACTTAGCCTGGAGTTAGGAGGACCTGAGTTCAAATCTGGCCTCAGACACTTACTACTTGTGTGACTCTGGGCAAGTCACTTAACCCTGTTTGTCTCAGTTCCTCAACTGTAAAATGAGCTACAGAAGGAAATGGCAAACCACTCCAGTATCTTTGCCAAGAAAATCCCAAATAGGGTCATAGAGAGTCATACGCAACTGAAATAACTCAGCTTGCTCACTCCACTGAATTGTTTCTTTCTTGTCCCAATCAGAGAAATGGTTGTACTTCATAAAAAGATCAATACATTTTGCACATTAAATCCTTATCCTGAAACATTTTGTGACATCAACTGAAATGAAATTGGGGGAAATACCTCTCAGATTATTAGTGCTTCTATCTACACTGTACTACTACCTCTTAAGGTTCTCAATTAGTTTTCCTACCTTCACTATCTCTATCCAATGCACTGCAACCATGCTAAACACTACTTCTACCTGCCATCCTCCACCTCAAAAATCCTCAATGATTACCCTCTGTTAACTGAAAAAAGTTTAAATCCCTCAATCTTGTGTTCATTGTTTTTTACAACCTGTCTCCAAACAAGTGTTTTCTTCTCATTGATCTATATTCAACGCTTTGTTCTGGCCGAACTATGCAGTCCTCCAGGTACAGCTTTCATTTTTCTTCCTCTATTCCTTTCTTCATGCTTGAACCTCTATCAGAATTCACTTCCTCATCATCTGTGCCTATTAAAATCCTAGCCACCAAACATCACTTTAAAGTCTGCTTCTTTTATGACAATGTATTCTCTGATCACTTCAAACTGTAGTCTAATCTTTCTCTTTTCAACATGTGTAAGATCATGGTTAATTAATGGCAGAACTAGCACTAGATCGGAGTGTTCCTTACTCTCAATTCAATATTATTAACATGACCTGACTTCTTTCTAGTTATTTATATTACGTCTTTTCTCAACTAAATTGCAAGGTCCTCTAGGTCTGGATATGACAAATGTGTTTAAGGAAACTCAGAAGTCATTGGATCTGACCTACTCATTTAACATATAAGGAAACATGCTCAAAGGGATTAAAAAACTTGCCCAACAACACAAAGCCAATGAATAGCAGAACTGAATTAGAAGCAAATCCTGTAGCCACAAATCTATTTGTCTTCCCACTGGTACCATGTTACTTCTCATTTATTGAATGATGAAAAACATCTTAACAGTTTAAATTTTGTCATGTACAATTTTATTTTTAGCAGTAGATTTACTTTTTTCATTATATTTTGCTTAGGCTAATACAATTATACTCCTTGAGAAAAAAATATATGAGATCTTAGAACATTTAGAAATCATGGTGGATGGCAGTCAGGTCAGGATTTTAAAAGTCCCTTGGAAAATCTGTAAGTTGGATAAATTAGATGTGAGGTTATATTTACCCTTATGTCTTCAAATAGTATATTCTATTCTCATACCAAGATTTTTGGGGACACATCCATAATATGGGCAATTTTTCCTAATGGTTTACAAACATGAAAATGTTATCTACATATAAAGAAATGGGGTTTATGTTCACATATAGTATTGTTTGACTGAACTACTATGAACATTTTGTTTTAAAAGTTAAGAACCCACCTTCTTTAAAAACGGCATCAATGTTTTTTTAAATAACTAAGATTTTAATTATATCAATAATTAATAAAAATGGAAAGAGATTAAAGATATTTAAATTCAGATTCGAACGCCATTTTTAATTTTAGAAAAAGATCATTTTGATACAACCTTGGCAGTAAAACATACCAACAAAAAATAACTTTATAAAATTTAACTTTAAAAAGTCATTGCTTTTATCATGTAGGCAGAAATCATGGAAGTACGACAAAAGAGGATATGACAGAGGAAGGTGATTCAGTATTCCTTCAGAGGTTATTTCACAAATAGCAGAAATAAAGTAGCTTAGCTGTACTTTTAGCAATTCATCTCTTTGGCTCTGATTTTGTTATTCCCTCTTATCTTCATAAATTCTTCAGAAAAAGAAAGATCTTGGCTTTAAAAAAAAACTAAACAGCAGAAGGAAAAAGAACAGACCTTGGAATTACAAAACAACAAGAAAAAAAAAACAACAATCCCCAAAACCCATGAATTTGAATCGTGGCTCTGAAATTGTTGAGCTGTGTGTGACCCTGAACAATCATTTTACCTCTCTGGGCCTCTACCAGCTCACCTGTGAAATGAACTTGTTGTCTGGAAAATTCCCCAAATCCTTCCAGCACCAAATCCATTACATCTGTGATGCTGTGAGCAGCTTGATCTTAACTGTCTCCTGACTCATGAAAGGCCAAATAGTTTGAAGATAGAAGCTGGATTTTTGCTTTAAGCAATGAATTATATTTAGTGATCCAAATTCAGCCCAGTAATATTTTATTTGAGACAGAGGAGATGGCATGGCACACGTATACTATGTTCAGTAACAGTGGGAATAGGATTCCTAGTCAGACCCTCTGGATTTGAGACTAGCTCTGGCATTTACTGGCAATGTGACTTAGAACAAGTCAATTAACTTCTCTGAACCAGAGTTCCTAACCTGATGAGTAGCATGATGATATCTGCATTACTTATTCTCAAAGAAAGGATCAAATGATAGAAAGTATTTTAAAAACAGGATATAAGATAATAGCATGATCTCCTCTTGCTCTAACTATGGATGGAAGTACAATATTTGCTAAATGACCTATGTATCTCCCTTTCTGGTTATGGATGTCCTGAATAATGTCCTCTATTTGTACTTACGTACAAACCATGGTTGAAGTATGCTATGGTGTACTTATACCCATAAATATCTTTGCATTGACTAATAGCTCCCCAGCCATTTTAATTCCTCTAAAAGCATGATTTTTTTTCATGCTTTGATTCCCTATATTGCATCAGCAGAAGAATGTATATGTGATATTATTGAGATGGACATTCCTTTCAATGACATACATTTGAACATATCCATGTCTGCTGATCCTGTTCAGTTCTTATCCACGTACTCCACACAAGTCAACCTCTGGAAATTCACCAAAAATTCTTGAAGATTTCCTCAGTTTCTCTTGAAATCACAAGAATAACTGTGGAATCTCTCTTATTCCTCATTCTCACAACACAACCAACTCATCTTTTCTTTTTTTGAGCTTATATTTCTTTGGTGATATATTTTACTCCAGCTCTTTAGAATTCCATTTCTGTTACATGGGGAGCCTAATCATATCCATCATGTACCTCTCTACTGTCCTCTGAGTGATACTCATTTGTAATTCTTTTGAGTCATCCCTTAAAACCTTCATCTTTAGAAATGATAACTCTAATCTCCCCAATGGAGTTGACTTGGCTTTAGAACCTAACACTGGAATTAGGTTCTCTGGGGTATAGAGTAAATGAAAACTCACTTCAAATCATAAAATTTGGCCAACACCCAGAATACTGCTTCACATCTCTTCTAATCACATATGGCCTACTCAGTATAGACATCTTGCCATCTACTCTGCCAGTAAATGCAAAACTTACTATAATGCTAATGAGAGTCAAAGATCTTCCCCACTCATTGATGGGCCTACCCATTAAGGGAAGTTTGATTGGGAGGCCCATACCTTTTGTTAATTTCTAATGAGGCACTGGTTCTCAAGGGTTGTGATGCCTTCTGGTCCTGAAAACTGTATAAATAGTCTGAGGTGAGGTATTGTTTTGGGGCTTACTTGCTGGAAATATTTGTTTGGCCAGAAGAGACTCTGGGCAGCCACTAAGGAGCCCCCTGACTTTGAAAACCCAGATGATGGTGCTTTTCTCTCTGGTAACTCTGTATGCATGTAATGGTCAGACAGTTGGATCTGTCTGTTGATCTGTGATGTATGTATTGCTTACAATCAGCCAGTTGGAAGTCCTGTCTGTTGGTCTTCATTTCTCTATTTGTATTTTCTCTGAGGTTCAGGGTGCTGACTTTTTCCCCTGAGCTAGGTGAAGGATATATGTGCTTAATTAAAGTGATTGTTAGGTCGTCAAAAGTTGCTTTCCTTTTAGAAAAGCAGATCTAAGAACCTGTACAGCAGGCTCCTGTGTATGCTGGGGTCCTAGCTGTTACACTTACCCAATTGTCCACCTCTTGCTGTAAGAAAAAACATAAAGTAATTCTATCCTTACTACAAAGTCATAACAATTTGCTGCCCTATAGTTCCTCTCACCATGACACTGAATACCAAAATTCCCTTCCCTAGTCATCTTACTACATGGGAGACATCAACATTCAGTTCTTCCAAATGAAATGATGATGATGGTGTTTTGTTGGTTTTTTTATTTACAAGCATCAAGCATGGTGGAATCTAGCATTCTCTACATCAATCAGTCAACTGTGCAATAGTAATGGCAACAGCTTTCTGTGGAACATCATTCATGAAAGTATTCCTCTTTCCTTTTAATACCATCATTAAAAATGTTCTTGATGCACACATAGGTTTTCTCTTAAAAACTGTATGAAACTGCATTAAATGTGAAAGTAGGCATTTAAGCTGGTAGTAATTTTCCTTTACATACTTTTTTTGATATTAATAAGATATAAGATTTTTCCCACATTTTTCTAGTGTCTCATTCATTCAGATGCTTTGTGAATTGATCCCTTAATTGCTTCAGAAATATGACATTTCCAGTATTATCTTCCATATGTATTTTATGAAGTGAGGTGGTACAGTGGATGGCACGCTGTGCCTAGAGTAAGGAAGACAAGTTCAAATCTGACCTCAGATGCTTGCTGTGTGACTCTGGGTAAGTCATTTAGCTTCTGTTTCCCTCAGTTTCCTCAACTATAAATTGAGGATAGTAACAGCACCTACCTCCTGGAGTGTTGTGAGGATCAAATGAGATAATATTTGTAAAGTGCTCAACACAGTGCCTCATAGGAGCTAAATAAATGCGTATTCCCTTAAGTTCCCTAATACAGCTGTTTTATCTATTTTTTGCTTTTTAGTGTCCTCCCCTACAGGGGCATCCAATGCCATGAGAGTAAAATCCAAATGTATCATTGTTTTCTTTGATAGAGAAAATGGTTTCTTATAAAATGTTTGTCCATCTTTGTCTTTTTTCAAGTCCTGCTTTTGACACATACTAGCTGTGGGACATCTCAGTGCTCTATGGTAATTCTCAAACTAGAATATGTAGAAGAGCTATTTTACTGATGTATCAGCACAAGGTATTTCAACATCAGAATCCCTACACATATGAAACTAGAGGCCAGATGCTGGGAGTAGGGGAAGAAGGGGAGGTTCTAAAATACAGAGCTATTGTGAAACCAAAAAAAAAAAAAAAAATCATGCACATTCATGCATAATGTATGAAAAGAAATCTTTAATCCTTAAAACCTCATCATTATTGTTAACTGGGTTGTTCATCACTGCTGCAACACAATCCTTTTTTTCCTGGATTAACTATTATACCCTCTGTAGCAGCTGCTCCAAGCCTTCTCTTCAAGCCCTCTATGCCACCATCACCCCCATCACCCCCTTCTGCCACCAATACTGACAACATTAATGAAAAAAAAAAGATATTCAAAGCCTTCCATTGTGAGCTCCCTTATCTTCCCTCATCCATATGCCTGAAGATCCCTCTAAAGCATGGATTCTTAACCTGAGGTCCACAGACATTCAACAGGTCCATTATTTTATTTTTAATTAGAACTATTTCAATATAATTGGTTTCCTTTATAGTCTTGTGTATTTTATTTTCCGCATTTAAAAACATTATTCTCATAAGGGGTACATAGACTTTATAAAAAAACTAAAGGGGCTCACAATACAAAAAAAAAAAAGATTAGAAATTTCAGCTCTAGAGCTTTATCTACCTTCTCTACTTTGCTGTTCCATTTTCTGGAAAAGAAGTACTCATCCTTCTTGCCTAGTCCTGAATTTTATTGCCTCTGGTGCTCTCCAAGCATTGCTTCACTTGATAATTCTTTCCATTTCTCTTTTTTTTTTTTTTGGTGGCTCTTTCCCTGTCAACTACAAACATGCTGAGGTCTACTTTATCCTTTAAAAATAAAATATTTAAGATATTGCCCCATATCTCTCCTCCCTTTTATGGACAAATTCCTTAAAAGAGTAGTCTATATACTCACTTCCTTTCACTTCCTCAAAATCCACTGCACTTCTCAATTAATTACAATCTAACTTACAGCCGAGTCACTTTGTGGAATGCTATTCTCTATAAAGGTTAGTTAGTATCAATGACATCTTGTCTAAAAAAAAAAATCTAACAGCCTTTTCTTAATCATCATTCTCTTTTACCTCTACATAGCTTTTTGACATTCTTAACAACCTCCTCCCTCCTGGGCATCCTTCTCTGTTCCCTTGACATCCGTGACATGGCTCTCTACTGGTTCACCGCTCACCTGCCTTGGCATTCCTCAATCTCACTGTTAGGTGATTATTCATCACCCAGCTCTCCTGAAATTCTCTCCAGGGCCCTCT
This sequence comes from Notamacropus eugenii, assembly GCF_028372415.1. Taxonomy (NCBI): domain Eukaryota; kingdom Metazoa; phylum Chordata; class Mammalia; order Diprotodontia; family Macropodidae; genus Notamacropus; species Notamacropus eugenii. The sequence goes on along the minus strand of NC_092874.1, from coordinate 128,438,138 downwards.
TTTCAACTGTCTTGCAATCTCATTTGGTCCTATAGATTCAATCATCTTTTTTCGGATCTCTATCACACATAGATACACACATATGTATACACACACATATATATGCATATATATATATACACACATGTATATGTAAGTATATAGATGGGTAGTATTATTGTAACTCTTCAGTTCATAAAATGACACCATGTGCAAAATAGTTACTTAATAAAAGTTTTTTTTAATTGAACTGATGAGCTGGAATCAGTAACTGTGATAGTAACAGTCTGCCAATACAAGCATAGTTCCAAAGTATGAAAATGTTATTATTGCTAATGTTATCAGAAACAGGGTATTAAGATCAAAGAAGATAATAACTGTCAGTAATGGTTTCCTGAGGCAATAACATTTGAAATATTATTATTAGAACAAAGCTTCAAGAACCACCAAGGAAGATGATAACTAGGTCAGTGATAGTCCCCTGAGGCAAGATAATTTGATGTCTCACTCTACTAGGATTTAAATTTAGCCAGAGATATCAAAAAGTTTGCTTTTCCTATGATTGAAAAAGTCTGAACAAACACTCTACATTCTATCGATTCAAACCTTAGAGCACCCATGTCCTTAATTCAAAATTGGGTTTCAATTCTATCCATTTTACTGACAGGAAAAAAAAAGTTTATATTCAAAAATGTTTTAAGTATTCATCACTTAAAGAAGACTGATAATACCCAATCTTTAGCACAAATTAAGATTTGCATACAATTTAATCTGCTGTTTCAGACCTTAGAAAATTACTAAAGTCATAGTACTATTAATAGAAGCTGAGAATTAAAGATTAAATACTTCTTTAGTCATTAGAAATTTCTTTGGGGAGCAAATAGATATGTAAGTTTGTATTAAACAAATTCCATTTGTTCCTTCAGCATGAAGACTGAAAAGAAATTAGCCGAAGCACTGAAAGAAAAATGTTCTACATTTATTAAAAAATAACTGGACTTGAAAATCTATAATAAGCTCTAAGCAGCAGTGTACTGTCCTTTGAAAACAAGTGTGATTTATTGGTTAACATATCAATTGTCAAGTAATCAGACAGTAAATTTTATTTAGCTATCATGAACCTTGTGTTGTGGGAGCCACAAGCAGACACATCAAATGGAAAGTGCAATTTGGGAAATTACGTACAGAAATAAATCTATTATTGCTTTCCTCTGCACACGTATTTAAGGGGAAAAAAAACCATCTCAACTTCCCTCTCATCTCCTTGATAATTTTTTGTTTAAAAATAATGATTCAGATGGTCTATGTCCAGTGCAAAATAGAGGGTTTGTCAATGGGTTTTGCTTTTATATTGCTTTTGTCAAAGGGCTTTGCTTCAGTAAAATAGAAAGCTGAATACACCTTGTAAATTCATGTTTGGTTTGTACCTCTCCTTTGCCACAGTTTGTTTTCTGGGGAAAAAAAAACCTGACAATATAAAATTATATTCTCTGCCTCCAGTTAAATCCCACAGAAATGATGTTTTTATTTGCATAAGAATATGGAACTAAATAAAGGAACATTTTGAATTCCCTTCACCTTCCCAATCCCTAATCCCTTGCTAGTTCCCAGCTGCAGTAATTAATTTAGACTTACAGAATCATAGAATCTGAGTTGGATGGGCCTTTGGGGAGCATCTAGCCCAACCAGTGCCTGAATGAGACTTTGATCTGCAACATACATGTCAAGTGTTCATTACTAGTTACTTAAATACCTCTCTGCAATTCCCTGCTTGCTCTGAGGCTAGAAAGATAGAAAAATGGTGACGGAGGAAGCATTTGATTGTTTACTCTGCGCTGGCACTGGGGACATAAATACAGGAAAATAAGATAGTCCCCTGCTCTTAAGTAGCTTACATTCTAATAAGGCAAGACAAAATCAAGACAAGGGAAGCTAGAAAATAGGGTGGGGGAAGAACTAGCTACATGTGTGGGGGAAAGGCTACCAAGGAGGTGCACTCAGAAGAAAGATACGAGCTGGAAGGGAAGTATGATGGGGTACCCTCAAGCAATGAAGACCTCAGCTGGAGACTAACCAAACAGACCATCAAGGGCACCAAAGCCAGCAGAGCTACTAAGGTGGTGGGACAGTCCAGAGAGTGAGTTAAAGTGAGACAAACAGAACAAGTTCTATTTCTCCTTCCACGTAAGATGCCTTTAAATAAGTCAAGACAGTTATCATGCCACACATAGGCTGCTTTTCTACAGGTTAAGTAGCATATCCCAGAATGTCCTATTTATCCCATCACGGAGTCAGCTTTCATTAAAGAATGCTTCAATTTTGATCTATTTTCCATTAATTCTAGAAGTTTCTTGGTGTGTATTTAATAATTTGTCTTGAGTACAGTCACATCTATGCCAGAGAAGTGCAAAATTAGGGCAACAATCTCTTTTCAAATAGATCTCTGGTTTTTCTTTTGCAAGCTTTTTGCAAGCTGCAGGGTTCAGAAAGCCAGTTGCCTTCTTCACTTGTGTGTTGGAAGGACTGAGCTGCTTTCCAAATATCTGGGCTTCTTGCCAGGCTATCACAATATTTCCCATAAAGTCATCAACCTCCCCAGGTCAGCAGACCAGCACAAACTGAAGTTTTCTTCCAGGTCTTGATAGGTTGACAAGTTGAGTCATCTTCTCTAATACAGCCACTTATCTACTTTTGATTGATCATAACCTGGGATAATCTAGAAGTCCTTAATCATCTTAGTTGCTTCCCTTGAAATCCTCCCTATATTATCAGTCATTCCTAAAATGTTGCTTCCAAAACCACACACACACACACACACAAAATTCCAGATATGGGCTGACCAGGAAAGGAACAATCATCTCCCTAGTCTAATATACTACACCCTACTAGGCACCTAGGTAGCAGAGTAGACACAGTTCCAACCATGACATGAGGAAAAGTCTACAGTGAAATTCTGTCACAGCCAATTACTACCTATGGAGCTCTTGGCAAGGCATTTGTTCTCTCTTAGTCTATTTTCTAATCTTTAAAAGGACTGTATCTTTTTTACAGGGGTTTTTGGAAAACCAATTGAGACAACACCAGTAAAGTGCTATGCAAACCACAAAATGATACATATGCTAGTGTCAAGATATTAGGAAACACTGTTTTCCAGAGCTAAGGCGCAACAAGCAAACTGTGCCCTGAGTTTGGAGTAACAACAATCCTTTGCGCTCACCTTCTGGATCTGATGGTCCCTGAGGTGAGGCAAAAGCCAACAGGCTCAGACATGAAGCCCTGCTATGAAAAGACTTTTTGTCACTAGGCAACCCTGCCTCACTGTTGCTACACTACTCTGCCTGACTCCTTGTCCAGTCACAAGTATATAAATCAAGGTTCAGTCACATTAAAGCAGGTCCCTAGGGGACATATTCCTCACTTTAAAATTAAACTTCTGTTTGACTCCTGACCCTTTTGTCTCTAGCTTGCTTTGTACATCTGCAGTCACCCACAGGTTAGAGGCTGTTTCAGTCTAGTTGACACTAGCTATTATTATTTTTATTACTACTTCTTTCAGATATTCACTAATCTTAAAAAAACAGAACTTCTCTAGGAATGGAAGTCAAACTAGTTGACTTGTAGCTTACAGACCAACTTCTCTTCCCTTTTTCAAAAATAAGGACATGCACCCTTCTCCAGTGCTATGATACTCCTTATTCCGCATGATCTTTCAAAGAGAACTTGGCAATGACATCTACCTGATTTTGCAAGTGTTCACCTTGGTGTTGTGTGAAATTCATCATTCATTGTTTATCTTGGATATTAACTCTTCATTAGTCAATTACGTTCAGTCCTTTATAATGGGTAATGTTTCACTAAGTCGATCAATCACTGAATCTCCTGATGTCTGATTAAAGACATCTAATTAACAAGATGCTATGCCCTGAAACCTTAAGCAGGTGACAATTCCTCTGTTGAATCAATCAATTAAATAAAAAGTCCTTAATCAATAAAGATCTCTTTGAAAGCTATTGGATGATATAGCTGTGATGTTGGATAGAAGTATATGTGAATTGGCTGCCCATTGCATTCTGCTAATGCAATAAGTGGGCTGGGGGCCAGGGCTGGGGGTGGGGGAGGACTGGAGCAATGCTGATTCATCTCCAGTGCACTCAGTAATGCAGTTTTCTTTTGTATGCTTATTTTTTAGGGATAATCTGGTTTAAATTTCTCCAAAGAAACCCCCAGCATATGTATGCTACCCCTTCAAACACATTTTTTTCTAGTTCATACACTCCAAAAACCTCCGCTATTATTTTACTTCAGCCCCCCACAAGGAGGGAACATTTCAACATCCATAACTGCATCATGTGCTTGATTTTATGTTCTGAAATTCCCATCTCTGGTAACAATCTCCTGTTCTCCTTTCTCCCTCTGCTTTATGTCTCCCAAATCAATTTATCATGATTACTACAATTTCTAGTCCCTCCATCCCTCCCTGTCCACATAAAGTCTATGATAGCTGTTCATCTCACTAACTTCATCATCTTGACCCTAGAATTGATCACTCCAATTCCAACATTGTCATTCAATACTCTTCCCCCCTTGTTCTTCTCTTGTTCTTACTAATTTCCATCACTGGATCACCCTTGTCTTATGAGTCTTCTCAACTCTTGCCTCTAAACTATTGAATAACAAGCCCCTGGAGAAAGCCAAGAAATCTTCTCAATGGGCTCTAATTCAAATTCATGTTTTCTGACACCAAAAAGGGATCTTGCGGCTGCTTGGCCATCCTTTTATTCTTCCTTAAATGAATCTTTATTTCATTCCACTCCTCTCACCATTCCAAACCTCTTTTTCCTCAACTACATTCCCCTCCTCCCTAACAATTACCCTTACCATACCCTCTCAACAGAGACTACTGCCTCCTACTTTACAGAGAAAAATCAAGCCCATTTATTACGAGCTGCCTCATCTCCCCTAATCTATATCTTGAAACCCTTCTCCATCATTAGCCATCTTTTCCTCCCTCCTCCAATTTCTGAAATAGACCTTTTGTTTGCCAAGGCTAATCCAGTTAAATCTATTTTTAAAACTATGAAGGAACTCTGAGTTCATTCTAATATAGTCCCTAAATTTGACATAGAAGGAAACCGACTCTTAGGTTAAGTGATTTTACCCAGTAAAGGTAATAAATAGCACAGGCAAGATGTGAAACCAGATACACTGACTACAGATTTAGAACTACTTTTGGTGTGCCATACTGGCCTTTTCTCCCTTCTCCCATGCCCTTCTGCTTCATCTCAGAGTTTGTCCCTTCAAGAAGCTCTTAAATATTTCTTATCCTTGATCTCTCCCTATTGGTTTATTATCTCAAGCCTACAAATATGTTCACTTCTATATTTTTAAAAACCCTTTAATCAGCAATGTCATCCCCTTAGTCTACTTTCTAGTTCTCTCCTCCCCTTCCCTCACCCGCTAGGTTGTATTGTTTATAAGTGCTAGAATTGGAGTCAAGAAAACCTGAGTTCAGTTCCTATTCAGACATTTACTTAGATGTCACTAGGCAAGTCACTTAACCACTGTCCATCTTAGTTTCCAAATCCATAGAAAAAAATGGGAATAACCACATTGTAAAGATCAAATGAAAGCATATTTTAAGGTGTTTTATAAATCTTAAAGTGCTCTGCCAATGCTAGCTATTATTAGATTCCATTGCATAAATGACAATCTATGCCCTGTGTCTTCAACCCTTACACAGTATCTAGACGGCATCTCTTTTTCATAGTACGTTATCAAACACTAAATAATGCTTGGCTGAGAGATATCATTACTCTCGTGTGAATTGAAGAAGCTGCTCTGTCTTGGCCTGTGTAACAACACATGCGAGACACCTAGAAAAAGATAATCATGCCTCCTAGAATCAAGAAACAGTAAGAGAGGAAAGCTTGAGGCTATCCTGTCCCAGGGAGAAACTAAAGACATGGTGATTGTGTATCATTTACTTGTAAAATTACTACTCGTGTACTATTTCTTTAAATGAAATTGCTTTAACTCTTAACTGAGCTTTCTCTCAATATACAACCCTTTTCCCAATACAGCTGCTTTTGCTTTGATCCTAAGTTTCTTTGTCCTGATTCTTCAATCACCTGTAGTCTACTGGTTGCTTTCTTGCTTCCTAGAAACATGCCCACCTCTCTCCCAACCTCAATACAACCTCACTAGCTACCGTTCTTTATCTATCCTTCGTTTTATGTCTAATCTACTGCCTCCATTTCCCTTTTCCTCACTTTCTTCTTTACGACTGCAGTCTGATTTCTGACTTCATTATCAACCAAAATTGCTGTCTCCAAAGTTACTAATGATCTCTTCAATGCCAAATCTTATGGCAGTTTCCCAATCCTCATTCTTCTTGATTTCTCTGCAGTTGACATTTGATTTCTCTCTGTTGCTTCTGTTCTCTCTAGGTCTTTGAGACATCACTCTCCTGACCATGTCTTGCCTGCTTCTTTTGCTGGTGATCTCAACAGCTTTTATGGTTTCAGTCATCAACTCTATGCAAATGAACAGAACATCTGCACATCCAGCCCTAACATCTCTCCCAGCTCATCTTGCATTTCCATCAGTCTTTTAGACATATCAAATTGAATGTCCTACAGATACCTTAAAACTCACTATTTCCAAAATTAGACTCATCTTTTTCCCCTAGATCCTCCACTCTTCTTAAATTCCCTATTACTGTAAAGAAAACTAATATCCTCCCAGTAACTCACAACCAAGGTCATCTTTTCAGTCTCCCTGCTATATCCAAATCAGTGGGCAAGTCCTATCATTTATACCTTTATAACATCTCTTATATATACCCCTTTCCATCTTCTAATACTGCAGCCATGCTGGTGAAAGCCTTCACCCTCTCATGCTTGAACTACTGCAGCAGCAAGATGTGGTCTCTTTGCCTCAAGTCTCTCTCCACCATAATCCATCCTCCACTCAACTATCAAATTTCTCCTCCAGCAAGACTGATCACATCCCACTAGTCATTAAGCCTCAATAGTTCCCCATCTTGAGAGTTCCCAGGGAGTAGGACCTTTTATATCTTTGTTTTTTGCTTGTTTTTTTAGTAGGGAGGTTGTCTTTATCTTTCCTTTAATCCCCCAAACTTAACACAATGACTAGTATATAGCAGGTGTTAATAAAGATTACCTGATATAGTAATTGATACTCTCATAGAATCCTGGGCCCCCCCCCCCCCCAGAAAAGTAATGCATTCGTTAATCATAAAATGAGAGATGGAAGGATCTTCAGGGTCCAACTAACCCAACTCATGCATGAAAGTAATACTACAACATGCCTGTAAGTATTCAGTCTCTGTTTGAAAACCTTCTAGAAAGGAGAGTTCACCACCTCAGAAGGCAAGTCAGTTCCACTTATTAGAAAGCTTCTAAGGACATCCAGCTAAATTTGTCTCTTTGAAACTTTCACTTATCTCTCCAGGATCTGAAATCTGGGATTCAAGAGAAAAAAGTCTCACCCTGTCTATACATGAGAAGTCTTCAAATACTTGAAAACAGCTATCATGCCCCACCCAGTCACTGCTTCTTTACAAATTAGCTAGTTGGTCCAGTTCCTTCATTTGATCCTCATATGACATGGACTCAAGGACCATCACAACAACAGTTGCCCTCTTCTGGACAACATACCATTTATCAATTATTTTGTGTGTGTGTACATACTCTGTGTGTGGGTGTGGGTGTGTGTATATCTGACCACAACAGAATACGACAGGATTATCACCTTCCTATTCCTGGAAGTTCTGTCTCTTTTAATACAGCTTAGTACTTTATTTTTCCCCTGTCATATTACAGTTTTACTCATTCTGAATTTGCAGCACACCAAAATTCCCAGACCTTCTCTCAAGGCATTAACTATTCAACATGCCCCCCATGTACCTCCTCTCCACCACTGTATTTATACAGGTGACACTGATTCTTTTCTGCACTCAGAAGCAAAAATTGACATTTATCCTTATTCAATTTCAGCTTAGATTCAGTCAAATGCTCTAGGCCATCAAGATCTTTTTTGGGATCCTTATTCTGCCATCCAGTCTTGTACCCTCTACAAATTTGATAAGAATACGCTCTATGTCTTTATTCAAGTCATCAAAAAAAATTTTTTGGAACACAGGGCCACATGAAGATTGCTGGGGGTATTATGCTAGACTTCCTGTCATGATAACACTGAAACATCAGCAATTATTCTGGGAATATCATCCCTCAATCAGTTCTGTATCCATTTGGTTGTAATAGTATCTTATCCATGACTTTCCATCTTCTCCATAAGAATTGTATGAGAAACACTGGGAAAGCTTTTCTGAACTAGAGGTGAACTATGTCCATGGCATTTCTCTCTTCTCCTGGTTTCAGTAATTCTGTCAAAAAATGAAATGTGGTTAGCCAGGGAAGACATGGTCATGTTGAAGCCATGCTGGCTTCCATCTTCTCATTCTATATATCTACCCTCTACCTCCTTAACAATTCATTCTAGAATTTTCATAGGCATCACATTCAAGCTCAATGACCTATAGCTTTTATTTTCCCATACTCTGTTCTCTTCACTCTTGGAAAACTGGGGCAATATTCACTCTTTTCCTATCTTGTAATATCTTTCCTATTTTTCTATGACATTTCAAATGCTACTGTCAGAGGCTCAGCAATCACATTTTCCAAGTTTCCCAGTACCTGAGAATGTAGTTCAACTGGGCCAGGTGGACTGAGTTTATCAAGAGCAGCTTGGAGCTCTCTTCCTATCCTGTTAGTGATTTTTTATTGTCATTTCCAGGATAAAGGTCACTCTCCTTGGATGATAAAACAAGCAAAACAAGAATTAAACAGTTCTTCCTTTTATCCATTATTGGTTGTCATTATCTTATTTATTCTAATCCAATTTCCCATTCCTTTTTAGATCTTCCTTTTCTCCTCAATATGGCTTTAAAAATCTACTTACTGCTAGCCTCAGCTCATTCTGAGCATTCACATTACAGACATACTTTCCACAGCACTATGCCACCTTATTAAATTCACCTTCCTCTGTTATCTGGCCTTGTTTTCATCTACATTTCTTTTTTTAAATCTAAGCTGGCAATTTCCTTGTGTAGATATATCAATCCTTTCAAATACTTGTCCCCCATCTTTCCCGGAATTATTTCTCTGTATGTGTTCAGAATTTCCTTCTTGACTATTTCCCATCCCATATGGTATGACCTCCCCAATATCACTTTGCTCTATGATATTCTACCTATATTGCTGGTAGGTAGATATCCTACCTATATACCTGGTAAAATATCCTTTCCCAAAATCTTGGGAGCATGTCAGACTGTGGCCAGCTTTTCTTTCCTTCTCTATCACAAAATCCAGTTAGTAGTCAGGGGTCATTTTTTCCATAAAGTTTCCCAAGCTCCCACTCTAGCAACTAATTCCTCCCAATCAGTAAGAATCATCAGATGTAGAACAGAATTTTCTCTTGTTGATTCCTCTACTTGTTGGTCAAATTTGCCTCCTTGCTCTAGGAACTATGGTTCCTCTTATCCATTAGCTGTGGCTATTTTTTATATAAATAATTGAGGTGACATTATTTCAGGGGACCCCTTCTTAGAGTTTGCTTCCTGTGGGTGCTAGTAAGTTTAGCTATTATTATTATTATTCATTCTTTGTCACAACTGTCCATGGTATCTAACTTTGGGGATATGCACAGATGCTCTTATCCTGACCTTCGTCTTTTTTTTTTTTTTAATATTTTAAAGCCCTTTTCATTACATTTGCAACACATCTGGCTAATACATTCTTCCAGACATTGTGAAGTATAGTCCAAAACTTCAAGTCCCATTCTCAAGTGCCACTTCTTTGGCCAGCTGTTTACTTATCAAATTAACCTTTGTTTTCTGTGTCCTGTAATGGCAATTTAAATGGGGAGATCTTTCATATTCATTAATAGGCCCATGTGGCCTGCCTGGCTCACACAGAAGCCTGAGTCACATGAGTGTGAGTCACATGGTACCTGTGGTGGGAGGAGCTTGCTGAATGGGTGGAGCAGGAAGAGGCAGGGCCAGAGCTGAGCTGAGAGGAAGTTAGTCTTGAGAGCAGTCAGAGCTGGGAAGGATGCAGACTCCTGGGTACTGTGAGTGATTTTGTGACTGCTTGTGATTTGTTTAATGGGCCTAGTTTGTGGGCAAACTAACAGAGGCTTAGGGCTGGTAGTGCCCCTCTGCACTGTTATTATGTATAGATTTTTGTTGCTATGTTGGATTTGGCTTTCTGGTGTCTGAAGAAATGTTTTGGTGCTGTCTTCCCAAGGGAGAGTCTGTGAACTGGGCTTAATCATCACAGCAAGGAAAAACAAGGATGGAGGGTCTCCACCCAGCTTACCACGATTACAGTGATCTTACCATCTGCAGCTCACAGCTCTGGGGTCAAATGTACATAACTTATATTCATATCAAATTGATTGATACTGATTGGAATAGAGCAGGGGGATCTTCAATGAATCACATTCCTCATTATACATGCCCTAGGAAGACAACAGACCTCATCAGTCACTAGTTGACCTAACAAGTCAACGAAAATGTCCACTACCTCTCAATAGAGAATGACCAACTAATGCTATCCTTCTTTCTCTAATCCAAACTGGATGATTACTCATAGTAAGTTTGTGGCTATATTATATAATTCCTTTAGGGACAAGAAGCTTCTTCCACCTCAGAGCATGCAGATCTTGAAAAGCCTGAAATCTGTTTTCTAAGTTTCAATAATATAACTGTCCTTTTCTCCCCCTTCCCCTTCTCCTCTGTGTAATATTCTTTCACTTTCTAACATCCTTATAAGGGTCAAATTTTCCCTTTTCACCTCAAATGCTTTTCTTTTTCCTCTCTATATACATTTCATTTAGGAACATTTTATCTTGAGCCTGACAATCTAGAAAGTAGAGAGGCATTCTTTCAGTCCTTTTACTTTCTCCTCCAGGGAAATCATGCTACATCTGGGACACAAATAACAGTCATCTAGTTGTGGCAGAAATGCAAACATCACACTTGCAGCATAAATAAGTACATGATTTGTGAGTGCTTATACCTCAACCATAAATACCAAGATAATAAATTTACAGTCAATTATTACCTCTTAACAATCTGACAACCTGAGAGGGACCTGCAAACCTCTCGCAAAAGGTCTGTCGCACTGCGGAAGCGAAGCCCAGCCCAGCCCTGTACCGGCCCCGGCACCGAGAGGAACAGATCCGAGTGGACTTCAGGGACAGGATCTCCAGCAGCCACGCGGGTCCCTCCACCCACAGGTGATGGGGGTCAGTGAGAAGGTCTCTTTGGTGGGTCGAGAGGGGAGTGGGGTGCCCCCATACTCAGGCTCCCTCGGAAGGCAACAGCAGAGGTGGGAGCAGACCAGGGCTCCCCAAGCAGGTAGGAGCCCGGATGTATTGTTGAAGGTCTCCCCACAAACCTCCTGATGTAACTGAGCCCGAGAAGCGGCCTTGCCCCCACCTGAGCACCTGAACTTAATCTCACACTGAATAGCAGCCCTGCCCCTGCCCAAAGCACTGAGGCTGGGAAGCAGCATTTAATTCTCAGACCCCAAGCGCGGGCTGGGAGAATCCGGAGGCGAGGTGGGTGTGAGGAGACTATTCAGAGCTCAAGTCACTGGCTGAGAAAACGCCCAGAAAAGGGAAAAAAAACCAAGACTATTGAGGGTTACTTTCTTGGTGAGCAGGTTTCTCCTCCCCTCCCTTCTGATGAGGAAGAGTGGTGCTCACCATCAGGGGAAGACACGGAAGTCAGTGCTTCTACATCCCAGCCCATTCAATGGGATCAGTTCTGGGAAAAGGTCATAAAGAGCCCAAACAATTTTCAAAATCATGTTAGAGAGGTGGACAAAAACTGGAAAGAGCAATAAAAGAGTTGCAAGCAAAGTATGAACAAGAAATCAGCACCCTGCTAAAGGAGACCCAAAAAAATGCTGAAGAAAATAACACCTTGAAAAACAGGCTAACTCAATTGGCAAAGGAGGTTCAAGAAGCCAATGAGGAGAAGAATGCTTTCAAAAGCAGAATTAGCCAGATGGAAAAGGAGATTCAAAAGCTCACTGAAGAAAATTGTTCTTTCAAAATGAGAATGGAACAGATGGAGGCTAATGACTTTATGAGAAACCAAGAAATCACAAAACAAAACCAAAAGAATGAAAAAATGGAAGATAATGTGAAATATCTCACTGGAAAAAACAACTGACCTGGAAAATAGATCCAGGAGAGACAATTTAAAAATTATGGGCCTACCTGAAAGCCATGATCAAAAAAAAGAGCCTAGACATCATCTTTCATGAAATTATCAAGGAAAACTGCCCTGATATTCTAGAACCAGAAGGCAAAATAAATATTGAAAGAATCCACCAATCACCACCTGAAAAAGATCCAAAAAGAGAAACTCCTAGGAATATTGTGGCCAAATTCCAGAATTCCCAGGTCAAGGAGAAAATATTGCAAGCAGCTAGAAAGAAACAATTCAAGTATTGTGGAAATACAATCAGGATAACACAAGATCTAGCAGCTTCTACATTAATGGATCGAAGGGCATGGAATAGGATATTCCAGAAGTCAAAGGAATTAGGACTAAAACCAAGAATCACCTAACCAGCAAAACTGAGTATAATACTTCAGGGGAAAAAAATGGTCTTTCAATGAAATAGAGGACTTTCAAGCATTCTTGATGAAAAGACCAGAGCTGAAAAGAAAATTTGACTTTCAAACACAAGAATGAAGAGAAGCATGAAAAGGTAAACAGCAAAGAGAAGTCATAAGGGACTTATAAAAGTTGAACTGTTTACATCCCTACATGGAAAGACAATATTAGTAACTCTTGGAACTATTCAGTATCTGGGTACTGGGTGGGATTACACACACACACATGCACATGCACACACTCATAGAGACAGTGTGCGGAGTGAATTGAATAGGATGGGATCATATCTTAAAAAAAAAAAATGAAATCAAGCAGTGAGAGAGAAATATATGGGAGGAGAAAGGGAGAAATGGAATGGGGCAAATTATCTCTCATAAAAGAGGCAAGCAAAAGATTTTTTTTTAGTTTGGGGAAAAAGAGAGGAGGTGAGAGAAAAACATGAAGCATACTCTCATCACATTCCACTAAAGGAAGGAATAAAATGCACACTCATTTTGGTATGAAAACCTATCTTACAATACAGGAAGGTGGGGGACAAGGGGATAAACAGGGTGGGGGGGGACGATGGAAGGGAGGGCATGGGGAGGAGGGTACAATTTGAGGTCGACACTCACAGGGAGGGACAGGATCACAAGAGAGAATAGAAGTAATTGGAAGCAGGATAGGATGGAGGGAAATATAGTTAGTCTTATATAACACGACTATTATGGAAGTCATTTGCAAAACTACACAGATTTGGCCGATATTGAATTGCTTGCCTTCCAAAGGGAGGGGGAGGGGAGGGAGGGAGGAAAAGAAGTTGCAACTCAAAGTTTTAGGAATAACTGTTAAGTACTGTTCTTGCCGCTAGGAAATAAGAAATACAGGTAAAGGGGTATAGAAAGTTATTTGGCCCAACAGGACAGAGGAGAGGATGGAGACAAGGGCAGAGAGGAACAATGGAGAAGAGAGCGGAGTGGAGATGGGGGCAATTAGAATGCTCGGTGTTTTGGGGTGGGGGGAGGGGACAAGGGGGGAGAAAATTTGGAGCCCAAAAATTCTGTGAAAATGAATGTTAAAAGTGAAATTAAAAAAAAAGAAAAAAAAACAATCTGACAACCCAACTCAACTTCCTTTCTTTAGTCTCAACAACCTCACAATCATATTTATTTTACTTCAGTCTTGCCCTGCCGACCTACTTTGCTTTATCAGTTATCCACTATAATCCCAATAATCCACTCAACGAATTTGCTTCAGCCTCCAGTTTTTCCAGTTTCCTTTTCTTTCACTGGCCTTCTTATCTAACCATTTACTTCCTATCCTTCTATCTTATTCAGATCCTATTCTGTAATCCTCCTAATTTGCCCTTATCCCATGACTCTTTTAACCAGAATATTGAGTATCTGAGACTAGAGATTACTAAACTTCAAAGTTTCCTCAATTTCTTTAAATGCATCCTCCCTAAATTCAACCTCTGATTGACTTCCCAAGTTCAAACCTTTCCACAACACATACACAACTTTGAATGTTTTAATCAGTTCTAGTTTTCCTTTCTTTTCCTCTTCCTCTAATACCCTTCTGCCACAGAACACAAATGTCAATAAGAATTGAGCCCCACTTCAGATTTAAAGGGATTATGGTGTGTGGTGTGTTTGTCCTTGGTTGCCAAAGATCATGCCATCAGAGAAATGATGACATGACTTGCACTTGACTTTGTTTTGAGTGATGGAGGGCTGTGCAGGTCACCAGTCTCACTTCTCCTCCAGAGCCATCTGAATCCAGTGACCAGATATTCATCAGGATGAGGCAATTGGGGTTAAGTGACTTGCCCAAGGTCACACAGCTAGTGAGTGTCAAGTGTCTGAGGTGAGATTTGAACTCAGGTCTTCCTGACTTCTGCACTGGTGCTCTATCCACTGCACCACCTAGCTGCCCCAAAGAGATTATGAGGCTCTCAAACAAAGAATAATAATAATCACCAACAGGGAGAGGAATCAACAAAGGAAAATTTTATTCTAGATCTGATGATTCATACTAATTCAGGAAACCTTATCAAAAAAATGACTCTTGTCTCTTAGATTTTATGATACAGAAGGAAAGAAAAGCTGGGCACAGTCTGACATGCTCCCAAGATTTTAGGAAAGCAGATTTTACCAGTCAGTAAAAGCACAGAATTTTACTATGTTTATGACACAAATGGACTTAATATCTTTCGGCTGCTTTTCAGTTATGTCCAACACTTCATGATCTCATCTGGAGTTTTTCTTGCCAAAGATACTCGACTGGTTCAAAATTTCCTTCTCCAGCTCATTTTACAGACCAGGAAACTGAGGCAAACAGAGTTAACAGACTTGCCCAGGATCACAGAGCTAGGAAGAGTCTAAGGCCAGATTTGAACTCATGAAGATGAGTCTCGCGGACTCCAGGCCTGTCTTACCCTATCCATTGTGCCACCTAGCTGCTGGAAAATAATGCATAAAATCTAAAAATGAAAGAGCAATAGAATAAATAATAATATCATCTAACATTTATGTAGTGCTTACTATGTACCAGGTGCTATGCTAAGTACCTTACAATTTTCATCTCATTTGATCCTTATAACAATACTGGGAATCAGGTGAAATTATTATCATTTTACAGATAAGGAAACTGAAACACACTGGTTGTCACTTGCCTCAGTGATACCAATCATATGAAGTCTGTGCAACAATAAGCATGTGCAAAATATTTAGGATAACCAGTAATTTTGCTGTGGTTTTATTTGGCTTCAGTAGTGTTCACAGAAGCTTCTAGTGACAAGGCTGACTCAGAATGTCTGGCCTTGCTCAGATGAAAATGGATTGAGCTAGTTTCCACAGCTAGTCAGTCGTTGTATTATTAATGTCGTTTTGCTTAATTTGAAGATCTTTCTCACCCATTAATAGGTACATGTGACCTGCTTAAATCACATGGAAGCCTAAGTCCCATGAAGTGGGAGGTGCTTGCAGAACTGGTAGAACAGGTAGAGTGGAGCAGAACGGGGAGAAGTTGGTGAGTGGGTTAAATAACAAATCATGGAAAAAAATCAACAACTTCATTCAAGAGAATGACAATAATGAGGCGACCTACCAAATTTTATGGGATACTGCATAGGCAGTTCTTACAGAGACTTTTATATCTTTGAGTGTCTACATGAATAAAATAGAGAAAGAGGAGATCAATAAATTGCAAATGCAGCTGAAAAAAACTCAAAAAAGAAATTGAAAATCCTCAAGTAAATACCAAATTAGAAGTACTGAAAATCAAAGGAGAGATTAATAAAATTGAAATTAAGAAAACTATTGAACTAATAAATAAAACTAGGAGTTGGTTTTATGAAAAAACCAATAAAATTGATAAACCTCTGGTCAATTTGATTTTTAAAAAAAGAAAGAAGACGACCAAATTACCAATATCAAAAATGAAAAGGGTGAACTCACCTCCAATGAGAAGGAAATTAAAAGAATAATAAGAAATTACTTTGCCCAACTGCATGCCCATAAATTTGAAAATCTAAATGAGATGGAGGATTACTTTAAAAGATATAACTGCCCAGACTAACAGAAGAGGAAGTTAAATACTTCAATAACCTCATCTCAGAAAGAGAAATTGAACAAGCCAACAATGAACTCCCTAGGAAAAAATCTCAGGACCAGATGAATTCACAAGTGAATTCTATCAAACATTTAAAGAAGAGTTAATTCCAATACTATATAGATTATTTGGGAAAATTGGGAAAGGAGTCCTCCCAAATTCTATTTATGATACAAATATGGTTTTGATACCTAAACCAGGAAGAACGAAAACAGAGAAAGAAAATTATAGACCAATTTCTCTAATGAATATAGATGCAAAAATTTTAAATAAGATTTTAGCAAAACGAATACAGCAACTAATCATGAGAATAAAACATTCTGATCAGGTAAGATTTATACCAGGAATACAGGGCTGGTTCAGTATTAGGAAAACTATTAATCCAATCAACAACAAAACTAACAGAAACCACATGATTATCTCAATAGATGCAGAAAAAGCTTTTGACAAAATACAACACCAATTCTTACTGAAAACACAGGAGAACATAGGAATAAATGGAACTTTCCATACAATAATAAGCAATATCTACCTAAAACCTTGAGCAAGCATTATATGCAATGGGCATAAGCTAAATGCATTTCCAATAAGATCAGGGGTGAAACAAGAATATCTATTATCACCACTGTTATTCAATATGGTACTAGAAATGTTAGCTGCAGCAATAAGAGAAGGAAAAGAAATTGAAGGAATTAGAATAGACAAAGAAGAAACTAAGCTATCACTCTTTGCAGATGATATGGTGATATACTTAGAGAATTGCAGAGAATCAAGTAAAAAACTCCTTGAAATAATAAACAACATTGCCAAAGCTGGAGGTTACAAAATAAACCCACACAAATCCTCTGCATTTCTACATATTATTAATAAAGCCCAACAGCAAGAGATAGAAAGAGAAATCTCATTTAAAGCTAGGGTAGAAACTATAAAATATTTGGGAGTCTACCTGCCAAAACAAACCCATGGACTATATGAACACAATTACAAAACACTTTTCACACAAATAAAGTCAGATCTAGGTAAGTGCAAAAACATCAGTTGCTCGTGGGTAGGCTGAGCCAATATAATAAAAATGGCAAGTTTACCTAAATTAATTTTCTTATTCAGTGCCATACCAATCAAACTATTAGATAATTATTTTGTAGAGCTAGAAAAAATGATATGAAAATTCATCTGGAAAAACAAAAGGTCTAGAACATCAAGGGAACTAATGAAAAGAAATGCTAAGGAAGGTGGCCTAGCTCTACCAGATCTCAAATTGTATTATAAAGAAGCAATTATTGAAACCACTTGGTATTGGCTAAGAAACAGAAGGGTAGACCAGTGGAATAGGTTAGGTACCCAAGACACAGTAGTCAGTGAATACAGCAATCTGCTTTTTTATAAACCCATGGACCCCAGCTCTGGGATAAGAACTCACTGTTTAACAAAAATTGCTCGGAAAATTGGATAACAGTGTGGTAGAAACTAGGCATAGACCAATGCCTGACACTGTACACAAGAATAAAGTCCAAATGGGTACATGACCTAGGTATAAAGACTGACACGATAAACAAATCAGTAGAGCAAGGAATAGTGTATTTATCAGATTTATGGAGAAGGGAAGAATTTTTGACCAAACAAGAGATAGAAAACATTATGAAATGCAAAATGGATACTTTTGATTACATTAAATTGAAAGGTTTTTGCATAAACAAACCCAATGTAACCAAGATTAGGAGGGAAACAGAAAACTGGGAAAGAATTTTTGTAACTAGTATCTATGATAAAGGCCTCATTTCTAAAATATATAGAGAACTGAGTCAAACGTACAAGAATACAAGACATTCCACAATTGATAAATGGTCAAAGGATATGAACAGAGAATTTTCAGAAGAAGGAATTAAGGCTATCTATAATCATATGAAAAAATGTTCTAAATCACTACTGATTAGAGATGCAAATCAAAACAACTGAGATACCATATCACACCTGTCAGATTGGCTAACATGACAAAACAGTATGATGATAAATGTTGGAGGAGATGTGGGAGAGTTGGAACACTAATTCATTGTTGGTGAAACTGTGACCTGATCCAGCCATTCTGGAGAGCAATTTGGAACTATGTCCAAAGGGCTACAAAAATGTGCATACCCTTTGACCCAGAAATACTACTTCTAGGACTGTATCCCCAAGAGATCATAAAAATGGGAAAGGGCACCACATGTACAAAAATATTTATAGCAACACTCTTTGTGGTAACCAAAAACTGGAAATCAAGTGGATGCCCATCAACTGGGGAATGGCTGAATAAATTGTGGCATATGGATGTAATGGAATACGATTGTGCTGTAAGAAATGATGAACAGGAATACTTCAGAAAGGCCTGGAAAGACTTATATGCACTGATGCTGAGTGAAAGGAGCAGAACCAGAACTTTATACACAGCAACAATCACAGTGTGTGAGGATTTTTTCTGGTAGACTTAGAACTACATTGCAATGCAAGGACTTAAAAAATTCCCAGTGGTCTCAAGACAAAATGATTTCCACATCCAGAGAAAGAACTATGGAATTTGATTGCAGAATGTAGCAGATCATTTTCTTTTGTATTACATTTTTGTTTGTTTTATGATTTCTCCCATTCATTTTAATTCTTCTATGCAACATGACTAAGGTGAAAATGTATTTAATAGGAAAGTATGTGAAGAACCTATATAAAATTGTATGCCATCTTGGGGAGGGAGGGGAGAAAAAAGGGAAGGGAGGGGGAGAAAATCTAAGTTATATGGAAGTAATTGTAGAACACTGAAAACAAATTTTAAAAGAGAGAGAAAAGAATAAACTTGTTTGGTTTAGTACCACATTCCATTTGCAGATGCCTGATGGCTTAAGCTGCATGTCACCCGCTGTCCACAACTGTGATGTGTCACCCCTGGACCTGACATTGACCAAGCTCCAGATGCCAGCCAAAGAACTGACCTCTTAAATGGGACCTCTTGGGGTAGGGACAGCTCTATGGCCAATGTCAGCAGGAAGTATCTAGAGAAAAAGAGACCGTTGCTCCTTACCCCAAGAGCTTAGGTCCCATTTGTTCGAGCAGGGAATGATGAGGTACTTGTGCTCAAGCCCCACCCTAAGATATTGTTTTATGTGCTCATGTTGTGTGATCCTTGTTATACTGTTGTAAAGTTCTGTTGACACAAATTGCTCTATTGACCTATGTAATGGATAAGAAAGATCTTGGGTCTGAACGTATTGCAAATGTATTTGTGATTAATTCGAAGTTCTTTCTCATCTGTTCATAAGTCCATGTGACCTGTTTAAATCTCATGGAAGCTTACATCACATGCGGTGGGAGGAGTTTGCTAAATGAGTGGAACAGGAAGAGTAAAGCAAAGCTGGGAGGAAGTTGGTGAGAGCAGTTAGGGTGAAGGAGAGAGGACACAGGCAGGCACAGTTAATCTTGTGAGTGTTTGCCTGCGAGAAGGTCCTGACAGGGTGGAGTAATGCTTGGAAATGATGTTGTCCCCTGCAGCACTAATGTGTAATATGTATTGATTACGATGATGTATTTGACTTTCTGGTGTTGGGATTTGGCTTTCTAGTATCTGAATAAATGTTTTTCTTCTGCCTTCTATATAGAGAGTCTGTTATACTTTGTGATTCAGAACTATACCAGCATATTCATAGTCACTGTTGGTGCTGTGAATATTGCCTTGGCGATACAGTTGTCTTACCCTATACTCTCTTGTTGTGCTTTTAAATTTTGTGGTTAAGACCAGATATTACTCCAAGGAAATACTGGAGCTCTTAAAGAACACATTTCAATGATTTTTAGCACTATCCAGTATTATTAACGTGCAGAAGTCAAACATTTCAAAAATCACTCAAGCTGGCAATGAAATAGAGTCAGTACACAGGCACAGGCACACATACACATACATATACAATGCAAAATCAGGACTACACAGTGAAAATATTCATTTTAATACATTAAAATATATTTAAGTACTTTTTTAAAAAGTCCTGTTTCCAAAATCATAATGTCAATTATCCAGTGATATATACAGTCTAAAAATAACCTCCAAGGTAAGGGGTAGATATTTAAATGATGTTCTTTGTTAAACACTTTGGAGGTAAGGGTAGGGCTAGAGAAACATTTTTTAGATGACTGGACAGGATAATGTCAACTTCTAAGAAATTATGTTAAAGCAAAGATACTATATATAAAAATTAAAAATACAAATGAAAAAGTAAAATAAGAAGAGTCGTTTAAGATAAAATGCAATTTAAATAGGGCTGATAATTGATACCAACAATTAGAACAGAAGAATAGAGCTACTGTAGTCATGGGAAAGCTGTACTCAAAAACAACCCAAAGTAGCATTTATGGGGCTGAAAGAAGAAATGAAATAGAAAATGGACAGCTGGACTTAGGTCTAACGATAATAAGAACACCACGTTTTTAGATGGATGCATAAAATCTTATCAAAGGTTGATTTGGTTGTTTACATTTTTAATATAGTTTATTTATTTTCAGTTTTCAACATTCACTGCCACAAAATTTTGAATCCCTAATTTTCCCCCCATTTCTCCCTTCCATTCTCTCCCTAGACCTGTGTCCCCACAATAATATTTGTCTCTGATTATCGCTTCCCCCAATCTGCTGTCCCTTCTATTTTCCTCCCTCTCCTATTCCCTTTCCTCCTGCCTTCCTGCAGGGTAAGATAGATTTCCATACCTAATTAAATGTGTGTTATTCCTTCCTTAAGCCAAATCCAATGAGCATAAGGCTCACTTATTCCCTCTCACCTCCCTCTTCTTCCCCACCGTTGTAAAAGCTCTTTCTTACCTCTTTTATGTGAGATAATTTAGTACATTCTTCCTCTTCCTTTCTCTTTCTCCCAGTATATTCCTCTCAACATTTAATTTTAAGTATCCTCCATTCATATTCAGCTCACCCTGTGCCCTCTGTCTATAACTATCTATAGTATTATATATCTGTGTATGTGCATGTGCATGTATATGTGTATGTATGTATATGTGTATATGTATGCATATATATATATATATATATATATATATACTTATGTATGTATATATTCTTTTTCCATTTTGTTAGTCTGTTTTTAAATGTGTTATTTTCTTCAGCACTTTTGGGGACTCATTTTTTCATGATTTTCTTGCATCACTCTCATTTCTCTTCCCAAATTCTCCTCTACTTCTCTTACTTGATTTTCAAAATCCTTTTTGAGCTCTTCCTTGACCTGAGACCATTTCATATTTTTCTTGGAGGCTTTTGAAGTAGCAGCTTTGACTGTGCTGTCTTCCTCTGGTTGTATGCTTTGATTTTCCTTGTCCCCAAGGACATAAGAAAATAGCTTTCACCAAGAAAGTAACCTTCTGTAGTCTTATTCTTCCCTGTTTGGTCATTTCCCCAGACAATTACCTGACTTTTGAGCTCTTTGTTAAGTTGTGGGTATACTGCCCAAAATTTCAGAGATTTTGTATAGTTGTTTTCAGAGATATCTCTAGGGACCTGTAAATTCTCAGTTCCTCCAAAGTGGTATCATCAAAGAAGAGGTGTTTATTCCTCTCCTAAACTGCACTCTGCTCTGTGAGCAACCACAAGTATTCTTTTGTGCTCTGAACTGTGAGTAGGATTCCTGTATCACCCAGGTAATATTCACAGCACCAAGGGTGACTATGAACATGCTGGTATAGTTCTGAATCACAAAGTATAACAGACTTTGTTATAAGAAGGCAGAAGAAATGAATTTATTCAGACACCAGAAAGCCAAATCCCAACACCATAAAGTCAAATCCATCACAGTAACCAAGAAATCAATATACATTAGCATGGCAGGGAACAAAGACATTCCCAAGCCTTCCCCCCACCCCCTTCTGGGGCCTTCCCACAAACATACACTCATGAGCCTAGCTTTGCCTGCCTGCCTGCCTGAGTCCCCTTTCCTCCAGGGGTATTCTCACCAACTTCCTCCCAGTTCTGCTCCACCCTTCCTGTTCCAACTGTTCAGGAAGCTCTTCCTACCACATGTGACTTAGGCTTCCATGTGATTTAAGCAGGTCATATGGACCTAATTAAAGAATGGGAAAGATATTCCCATTTAAATTGCCATTTCAATTCCCTCTCCACAGCCACCACCACCTCTGCCATGCCAGCACTCTTCCTCGCCCTGGAATGGCCACCCAGGACTGGGACCCAGATCAGCTGCTTGATTTACCCACCATCTGTAGGTTGAGAGCTTCAGAAGTAGCCTCTACTACAGCAGTGTCTGTTCCTGCCCTGGGGCTGGGGTCAGATCACATTCTTCTCTCACCCAATGAGACAGCATTCCCACTACCTTTGAAGCTGTCTTTGGTATTAATGGGTTGAGAAGTCTGGAAACCACTTCAGCTGCCAGTAATTCAGCTCCCAGAGGCCTGCTCCAGTCCCTTCAGTGCTGGTGTAGCCCACACTGGGCTGAGTTTCCCTCTGGGACTGATGTAATAGACCCTTCCTGTCAGCCTTCCAGATTGTCTTCGACTGGAAATCTATTTCACTCTGTCATTTTGTGGTTTATGCTGCTTTAGAATTTGTTTAGAGTCATGTTTTACAGGTATTTTGAGGGATTTAGGGGAGAGTTCAGTCAGGTCCCTACTTCAACTCTGCCATCTTGGATCCACCTATTGTTTCTTTACTTTATACAGACACTTTATAAGTGAGCATAGCAATAAATTGCCCAAGATAGATTTAAAAGAATAATAAAATACTTTTGCTGGTAAAGTAGCACTTGAAACACGGGCATTTCAAAAATATAATACAATGAAAACAAAAACACAGAAGTAAATACATATACCCTACCATTTATTTTTTTATAAAAAAAGCAAAACTACACCAGTCTATGTTATCTAATGTATAAGAAACACAATATCTGAACTGAGAATGAGAGAAACTAAAGATTTTAAGGGTTTTTTTTAAGAAAAGTCTTCAAAAGAAAATGTGGGATAATTGGGAGAAAAAGTAAGAAAAGTTTAAAAAGTACAGAATTATCAAAGACAAACCAAATTAGTGGGGAAAAAAACTAACATTAAATGTAATGTCCCATGCAACCTTGAAAAATTTTCAGTTTGCTAATATTTCAATAACAATTAAAATATGAAACTCCGCAAGTTACTAAGAAAGTAAAACATGATTCAGGTTTTTTTTTAATAAAAAGAGCTTATTAACAATTCTAAGTAGAGGCACAATCTCTAAAACTGCAGAGGGAAACGAGATTGTTTTATGAAGAAATTACAAATATTCACAACTTTTAAAACTCCATAGTTCTCATACATAAACTGTTGAGTTGGATTTAATATAAAAGTTGTGACAAGATGGATTCCAAAATAATAAAATTCTCTAAATAAACATAAAAAGAGGTTATCGCTAATTAAAGAGTACAGAGAATGGGTTATAAAGGGACAATTGTTAAAATTTTTAAGTATATTAATGGCTTATGTTTAAATTAAAGAGTGACAAGATCATGTTTATAATATTAGCCCTTCAGGGCAAAATGTATGTAACTTAATCCCCTACAGATAATTATTGGTCTTAAATAGTAATTTTCTATGGAAACCTTGATTAAAAATGTATAATTCAGACACATGGACATAAATATGGTTATATGAAGCTATATCAATCACTACTAAAAGATTTTTCCAAATCATTTCCCTCTGCCTAACCTCCTCAAAAGATGTGATTAACCACCAATTCTTAATCAGGTTCTAGAATTAAAACCTGTCACACAAAATGCTTTGAAGAAGCAAGCTTGCAACTTCATGTGAGCAGATAACTCTCATATGATCAGCAATAGCTCATCATCTTATATTTTATTTTTATACTCTTTTGTAAGGAAAGAAGGGCTTTTGGATTAGAAATACACAATGATGAATGCAACTAATAATGATAAGGCCTTACACAAACTTTAACACAGAAAACATCAAAAACAAGTTATTTCACTTACCTCATAATAACTTCGAACTGCATTACAAAATGCTTCATCTGCTACAATTTGAGTTTCCCCATTAAGGAAGGCCAGAAATCGTTCCTTTAATATCTGCAACTGTTGTTTATTAAGCTGTAAAAATGACAGAAGGAAGGAAGAAAGTTGACTGCTGAAGCACAATGTAAAGATATGTCAACGGTTTAATATAAGGTAAATTTTACAGAAAGAATAACAATGTAATGTGGAAGTTTATGAAAGAAAATAAATATTTCCCAATATTTTCTTCATTTTTCTGTTTCAATTTAAAATATTGATATTACCACTGTAAAACATTATTTTATAATATACAAGTTCATCTGTTATATAACTACTTCAGGGTCTTATCATAGTATCTCTTCTATTTTCAAAATTCTGAAAAGACAATTTATATATTGTGAATTTATAATGCTTACAGGTCTCCAGATATATTGAAATACCAATGATTATTAGACTAAATCTAGAAATGAGATTTTTAATATTTTGCTGCCTGGAGTTTCATGACATGACATTTTCAAGATTGTAAGAATTCAAGATTCTTGAAGCAATAGAATGACTTGGTATTTCAAGGTTCTCTAGATCACACCGTCCAAACCTTTTGAATACTGAGTACAATACACAAATATCAAATGAGAAATGAAAAAATATAACCAAAAATTATTTTAAAAGATCTAGTATCATGATTTGAATCAAACAATAAAATAGGAATCAAACTATCTGGAGTTGAAGTTCTGATTTGCCTTGGGGAAGAAGCTGGACTTTGATTTCTTCACATGTAAAATAAGGAAATTATGCTATCTCATATCAATGATCCCATCTAACATGACCAGTAATCAGCCATGGACAAGTACAACCTGAATTTGAGTGAGGAATGGCACTACAGATAATAAGGCCAGTGTTGGAATGTATAAGGCAGAAAAATATAAAAAAATTTCCATCACAGAGAATTCTCTATAATCCGAGGCCCTATTACTAGAAAGGAATAGAGGTGAGTTTGCAGATAGCTGCAAAGATGATTAAAATTTTGGAAAATAAATTGGATATGGAAAAGCTAAGGGAAAGTGCATGGATTAGCCTAGGAAGGATGACTATACAAAATCAATTTAAATCTATGTTCAAAAATCCTATTAAAATTCTATTCAAATATGATGTTCTGTATTATGGGATCCAAGTTCTTTCAAAAGATGCATTTTTACAGGAACTTGACAGAGAAGGCAGTTTATAAAGAAGGTGTTGCTAGTAGCAACTAGCTGATTAAAAAGGGCTCTCTATTCTACACAGATTAGTTTAAACAAGCTCTAGGCCAAGCACAGAAGAAAGAGCTATTTCATTCCACTAAAGTTAGTTCACGTTTTTTATTGTTGTTGTTGAGATGGGCAGAGAAGCAGATACTTTTATAGCCTCAATGGCATATCACTGTTCAATTTTTCCTTTTCTCTTAAGGAAGGGCTTTGGTACTAGAAAGGCAAAACTATCTTTACTTAATTCAAACAGCCCAATAAGGAGTACAAATTATCCACAGTTAATATGGACAGATGAGAACTAGATGTTGAGGGATAAATAGACTACATTATGTTGATACGAACTTGATCCAAACAGTCAAGACAAGACCATCCGGACAGATTTTTGGCTCTGTCTTAATAATTAGTTAAAAGTAGAAATGTTAAATATTAGTGAGAAATGGTTAATTAGATTAATAAAATTAACAGCAAACTAAAGTGATAAAATTTTAGAGCTGTAAGGGCCATTTTACAGATTAGGGAACTGATGTCCAATTCAATCCAGTCTAATATCAATCTGTCATGCATTTATTAAGCACTTAAGAGTATATAAAATACTGCTAAACATTGTGAGAACAACCAAATATATACAAGACTCAGTTCCTGCCTTCATTACTTGTGCAATATATTCTTAGTTGGTAAAACTTTGTAGCCCATTCATTCCTGTGATAAGGGTCTCAATTTTCCTTTAAGTGATCCTCAATTTTGATTTTTTGAACAGTGGTGAGTATTCATTCAAAGAGTGATTCTCTATAGATGGTAGGGTCCCCAAAGATATCTTTTTCAACACTGTACTGGTTTTATCTAGTCTTAGATCATTGGTTCTATCCTCTACTTTTGCAAAGGACCTGCAATCTCCTCAATGTGGATTTTTGCTTCAATGACGTAAGTCAGGACTCATTCATGTCTGTATAATCTCTGGGTCTCTGTCAACATCCCACCATAAGTTGACTGCAGAGTTTGTCCAACGTTCTGAGAACTGTGCTCATACTTCCTTCACATCCAAATGATGCAAAAGGAACATGTGTGGTCTCTCCATTACTTATCACTTCTGTCACATGATCAGTCCATCTTCTTTTTCAATAAAATATTTCTTTGATGATATCCCTCACATCCCTTCTACAAAATACTTGCTTGTACTATGGCACATCCTACGCATATCCATTGTTCACTTCTACATTGCTCTTTAGATCTTTTATTTGCCACATTTTTCATTCAATTGTGTGATGCTTATGATCCAGTCTGTTGTGGAGTATCACTTGCAAACGTCTGCCTGTTCCCTTCTCATACTTTTACCAAGACTGCTTTCAAAGCATATGTAAATTAATCTCATAAAAAACTTGATATAGGTAGCATAAGTTTCATCAGTAGTTAGGGTGCTCTCTAATTCACTTTTTTTTTTTAATAATATCAAATTTTTTTCACATCTTTGATATCTTCCTCTCCTTCAAGTACCTTGAGAACCAATCCCTAAACTCCTCAAAATTGTGTAATCTGCATCACAGAACTTCTCTCTGTATGTTTAATTGGTCAAGTCAAAATGCTTTTGCTACCTTTGTTTTTTTTCTGACATTTCTACTTTCTCTATAAGCCAGTCTCTAGGATTGTAATAATAGAGTACAAAGATGGCAAAAAGAATTTGACATAGAAGTCTGAGTATATTTTTCAGTACTGTTTCTATTTATTGTTCCTCTAACAGCCTCCTTAAATGTCCATTTTATGAATTTACTTAGTTGGAGTTCTTGCACGGGTTTGGTAGAGACTCAAATGTTAAATTTTCACTGTGAACATTTATACCTTGAAAATAAGCAATGCTATAAATCAGGGCTTGATTTATCATTTTGCTGATTGACTAGCCTTAAGAAAGTGATAGGAGAATATATTAATAATGAAGATGAAACTTAAAAGTATATCATATATGCATATTTTTAGAGTTCTAGTTGTTAAATATTTACTAACACACTTCCATTTTCTTCCCAAAGCTTCTTTAAACTGTATTATCTTATCATATTTCCCACTATTCCATGACATAATATTCCTCTACCCAAGACAAAGGAATTGCAAAGTACAAAAATTCACAAAAGAAGGAATAAGTGAAAAAAAGAATAGACTTAAGTATCTGTACACAAATATACAAAGCGAAACTAACAAGCAAGGTAAACTATAGATTCTTCAGCCTCATTTCTATCACCACAACTTTGTAGAACAGAATTAATTATGGTAATAATGGCAGTGTGATTTGAACTGGAGATCAAGTGTGTGAACCATTCAAATTATTTACCAGAGCAAATTGTATTATATTCCTGCTGAATCTTTGAAACTAGCAAAAGTCATGGCCTTTTCAAATTAATTCATCAAGAATTTATTCAGGTTACTTAATTCTTATCATGTTTTAGAGACAAAACAATCATCACTTGACCTCTAAATATTGCTTATAGGCAATCTGAAGACATGACGGAAAAAGCTTTAAGTGACACATTCATTCTTTAAACAATTCCCCTTTCCTCTAGAGAGAAAAACATTTTCAGGTATTATTTTATACCAGTTAAGAAGATTTCTAACTTTTATTCACTTACTTCAAAGCTTTAATAGTTTAAAACCCTACTAAGATACTTTTAACATTAATTACTACTCTTTAGTTATTAATCTAATTCTAATCTAGCCCCCATCTCTATATTTTCTAAACAAAATCAGCACTTCTAAACAAAAAAGTTTTACTAAAGTATAAGTGGACTATGTCTCTCTGTCCCATTGCCATCATTTGACAGTCTAATAATCCCATCAACAAGGTTAGTTCAGGATGAATCGTTAGTTAAATAATAAAGAAATGTGAAAATCACTTCCTTTTCTAGATGTTTAATAATTATCCTTTTAACAGGTTTTAACGAAGTTCAATAATTTGCAGACTTAATTGTCTTCTCTCTAAAAAACTACCATTGGCAATTATCCCACCCTATGTCATCTCTCTAATGCTACACAAACTTTCAAACACCAGTAACAAATGACTTAGTCATATACACAAGTTCATTCAGTTTTCTATAGGGTGTAGTTCTTTTGGATGGTGGCTTGTTCTGGCAAAAGCAGGTATCTACTTATGCTGGGCATGAACTCCCAACTTAGCCATTCTTGTTCTATCTTTTCAAGGAAAAGAGAAAAAATATTTGTATAGCAGATAAAACAAGCAAAATTAGAGTGTAACATCTCTTCCTTTTGTGCATCATCAGGTATAATCATTTCAAATACCTGTGCAGAAGTCCTATCACTACTTGGCTCTTCCTATTTTGCCCTAATACAAGCTCTCTATCATTCTTAGCTTTCTTCATCTTTTTTTTTTTTCCCAGCTCATTCTCAGCCTTGGCATTGTTGATAATGTTCTAATAGGGCCATTCTATCCTTTTATGTACTCTAAGTTATCTGTTCTTTCTCCAGTCTTCTGAACATGTCAATTTAAAACCTAATGGTTGGTAATTTCCTACAAGTTTGCATGGACCACTCCTCATTTGTTCTCCCCATTAGAACTGTGTTTTTTCACTAATTCTTCATATGTTCAGAATCTCATTCTTCAGAGAATCTATCGGTCCTCCTCTGATTTCTCTACAGAATATTTTTCAGAGAATCTTCTCAATCCCTCCTCTGAATCTGTTCTTGCAAAGTTTAAGATTTATGTCAGACTGTTTCTAATTTTTTTTTCTTATTCTATAATAAAGTCTAATGGAGTGGTCCTTTATCACAGGTTCTCATCTTCTACTCTAATAAAATTAGTCCTTTTTAGAGTGAATTATATCTAGAAAGATGATTTTTTAAAATGAAATTTAAAAATATTAATTGGCATGCTTTGAGGTAAGAGAACTTTCTAGGACACATTCAGATAACTGACACCTTCCATCACTACTATTTGTTTATCACGTCTCTATGCCAAGATGGTGACCTTTTTCTTGAACTCTCCACTTATTTCCTCTTCCTGTCTGGGTGTTTATATACTCTGCAATGACAATGTCTCTTCTGTTCCTTGTTCAGTTGATCTTCACACAAATTCTACCCATGATGCTTCCCTCCTCTTATTCCTACATTTCTTCATGAGTCTCTTCTTTTAAAAGACAACAATACAGCACTTTTCCTTTGAGTATCCTGTTTATTTTAAATAAAAGTATAGCCTTTAAGATCCATATTCCCAACTCTGGGGAGAGAATAGGAATCATAATTATTTTGCAACATTTTGTTAAACTGACAATGCAGAAATTCCTCAACTATTTGGTGGCCTAACGTTAGAAAGTTCCCAAACCCTTTGCAAGGACAAAATAAAGCACATGATCTGAGCCGCTGTGGTAATATTACTTGGTTTCATTGCATAAGAGACCCTGCAGTTTTGTCTAAAAGGACTTCTTCTACAAATTTAAATTATTTGGTCTTTTCCCCTTTCTTCCTTCCCTTAAAAAGGGAATGTTTTCTTATCCTAATAATATATCTTGTCAGATACATTCCAAATACTCTCCTTTTCTTTTCTGGTTGATTAGCCGCCTTCCCTACTCTTTCCTCTTTTGTGAAATGCTGTATTTATCTATCCAGAATTGCTGCAGAACGCTGCTGATTGGCTGTGTAGTCTGAGCAGGCCTGATAGTGAGAACAGTGTTCCTTAAAATGCTTTCATTTTGGTCCCCTATCTTTGACCCATTATCACTGAACCACTATCAAAAAATATGCTACCAGAGTCTTCGGAGGGAGAAGCCAAGATGGAAGAGTAGAAAGATACACATATGCTAACTCCTAACCCACAGCCCATAAAATACCTGTAAAAAAGAAATCCCAACAAATTCTGGAGCAGCGGAAGCCACAGAACAATGGAGTGGAGGAGATTTCTGTTCCAGAGAGACCTGAAAAACTGACACGAAAGGTCCATCGCGCACCAGACATGGAACAGAGCCCAGCCTGCGTGGCACTGGGAGGAACAGATGCGAGCAGGCTTCAAGTCCCTCTACCCACAGGTGCCAAAGGTCAGTGAGAGGGTCTTTTTGGCTGGCCTAGAGGGGAGTGGGGTGTCCCCATAACTCAGGCCCCATCGGGAGGCAGCAGCAGAGGCAGCAGCATACAAGGGCTCCCAAAGCAGGCAGGAGCTCAGATCCATTGTTGAAGGTCTCCCCATAAGCCCCCTGAGGCAACTGAGCCCCAAGTGGTGGCCCTGCCCCACCCTAAGCACCTGAGTTTAATCTCACACTGAATAGCAGCCCCACCCTGTCAAAGCCCTAAGGCTAGGAAGCAGCATTTGAATCTCAGCCCCCAAGCACTCGCTGGGCTGATCTGGAGGCCAGGTGGGTGTGGAGAGGAAACTCAGAAGTCAAATAACTGGCTGGGAAAATGCCCAGAAAAGGGGTGAAAAAAAGAAGACCATAGAAGGTTACTTTCTTGATGAACAGATATCTCCTCCCATCCTTTTGGATGAGGAAGAACAATGCTTACCATCAGGAAAAGACATAGAAGTCAAAGATTCTGTATCCCAAAGATCCAAAATAAATATTCAATGGGTTCAGGCCATGGAAGAACTCAAAAAGGATTGTGAAAATCAAGTTAGAGAGGTAGAGGAAAAACTGGGAAGAGAAATGAGAGAGATGCAAGAAAAGCATGACAAGCAGGTCAACACTTCGCTAAAGGAGACCCAAAAAAATGCTGAAGAAAATAACACCTTGAAAAATAGGCTAACTCAATTGGCAAAAGAGGTTCAAAAAGCCAATGAGGAGAAGAATGCTTTCAAAAGCAGAATTAGCCAAATGGAAAAGGAGATTCAAAAGCTCACTGAAGAAAATAATTCTTTCAAAATTAGAATGGAACAGATGGAGGCCAATGACTTTATGAGAAACCAAAAAAATCACAAAACAAAACCAAAAGAATGAAAAAATGGAAGATAATGTGAAATATCTCATTGGAAAAACAACTGACCTGGAAAATAGATCCAGGAGAGACAATTTAAAAATTATGGGCCTACCTGAAAGCCATGATCAAAAAAAGAGCCTAGACATCATCTTTCATGAAATTATCAAGGAAAACTGCCCTGAGATTCTAGAACCAGAGGGCAAAATAAGTATTCAAGGAATCCACAGAACACCGCCTGAAAGAGATCCACAAAGAGAAACTCCTAGGAGCATTGTGGCCAAATTCCAGAATTCCCAGGTGAAAGAGAAAATATTGCAAGCAGCTAGAAAGAAACAATTCAAGTATTGTGGAAATACAATCAGGATAACACAAGATCTAGCACCCTCTACATTAAGGGATTGAAGGGCATGGAATAGGATATTCCAGAAGTCAAAGGAACTAGGACTAAAACCAAGAATCACCTAACAAGCAAAACTGAGTATAATACTGCAGGGGAAAAATGGTCTTTCAATGAAATAGAGGACTTTCAAGCATTCTTGATGAAAAGACCAGAGCTGAAAAGAAAATTTGACTTTCAAACACAAGAATGAAGAGAAGCATCAAAAGGTAAACAGCAAAGAGAACTCATAAGGGACTTATAAAAGTTGAACTGTTTACATCCCTACATGGAAAGACAATATTTGTAACTCTTAAAACTTTTCAGTATCTGGGTAGCTGGTGGGATTACACACACACATACACACACACACATACAATACACTCACGCACACACACACAGAGACAGAGAGCATAGAGTGAATTGAATATGATGGGATCATATCTTTAAAAAATGAAATTAAGCGGTGAGAGAGAAATATATTGGGAGGAGAAAGGGAGAAATGGAATGGGGCAAATTATCTCTCATAAAAGAAGCAAGCAAAAGACTTTTTAGTGGAGGGAAAAAGAGGGGAGGTGAGAAAAAAGCATGACGTTTACTATCATCACATTCAACTTAAGAAGGAATAAAATGCACACTCATTTTGATATGAAAACCTATCTTACAATACAGGAAGGTGGGGGAGAAGGGGATAAGCAGGGTGGCGGGGATGATGGAAGGGAGGGCAATGGGAGGAGGAAGCAATCTGAAGTCAACACTCTTGGGGAGGGACAGGATCAAAAGAGAGAAAAGAAGCAATGGAGGGCAGGATAGGATGGAGGGAAATATAGTTAGTCTTACACAACATGACTGTTATGGAAGTCATTTGCAAAACTACACAGACATGGCCTATATTGAATTGCTTGCCTTCCCAAAGGGAATGGGTGGGGAGGGAGGGATGAAGAGAATTTGGAACTCAAAGTTTGAGGAACAATTGTCGAGTACTGTTCTTGCTACTAGGAAATAAGAAATACAGGTAATGGGGTATAGAAAGTTTTCTTGCCCTACAGGACGAAAGAGAAGATGGGGACACGGGAAGGGAGCGATGATAGAAGAGAGGGCAGATTGGTGATAGGGGCAATTAGAATGCTCGGTGTTTTGGGGTGGGCGAGGGGATAAATGGGGAGAAAATTTGGAACCCCAAATTTTGTGAAAATGAATGTTAAAAGTTAAATAAATAAATTAAAATTAAAAAAGATATGCTACTCCTAGGAAGTCAAGACAATGCCTCAATACAATCCAACAGATCTCGGTTATAACTATGATAGCAAGTTTCTAGTTCTTACTGATTTAACACCCTGTCTTACATTTGTATATAAGCATCAGATATAATATATTTTTTGCATGCGTCTTTTCTTGGTTCTGTGAACCTACTGCAAGTCTAGAATTCTCTAATCTCAACTAGACCTTCGCCACTGTATAGAAAACCTTCTACTACTCCTTGATTAATTCTCTATCACACTCCCTCCAATGTCTCTTTAAAACCTCTCTTCAGGTCAATTATATCACCCCTTACCTCTTCTCTTCACCTCAGAAGGTATAACTTAATAATTTGCTGAGAAAATTTAAGCTATTCATTGGATGCTACTTGATCTTTAAAATTTTACACCTCAAATCCCCTTAATACCATTACTCTACAGAATCTTTTCTGCCCTTTCCTCTACCTTTTCTCTGAAAAAGAAGGGTCCTTCTTGCAAGAGCTTCTATTTGTGCTTGATCCCATTTCCTCCAGTCTCCTTAGGTTGCTGACTGTACCTTTCAATCTTTATTTTCCATCATATCCTTAAGCCTTTCCTCCACTGCAGGCAAGTTGAGTTATTCACCATTCCTTGTTCATAGCATAATACCTCGCCCATACTTGGAGTTTAACAAATATTTACTGAAATGAAAATATATTTGCTTCAATTCCTCATCTCCTGACTGTGACTATGTATCCTCAATAGTGTTAAGTGCCAATTTTTCTTTTCTTTTCTATGTTAATCATCTCATCCCTAATGTCTAACACAGTACCCTGCTATAGGCAAATATTGGCTGAATAAGTGAATGTACAAATTAAATCAAATGAAATTCAAGGACATTTTTTGCCATCTTTGTGTTTGCTTTTTGAAGAAATAACAGCTGTAGACAGTTGCAGTGCCTGGGTTAAGGCAAGAAACTATAATGTAATGAGTAACGAAACTGGAAGTCAAAATACCTTAGTTGTAATCCCTGTTTTGTCATTCTCTCAATGTGAAAATGTAAATAATTTAAACTCTTGAGGGATGTTTCCTCATCTTTAAAATGAAGGGGTTGGTCTATATTATTTCAAGGGTTTCTTTAAACTATGACATTCTACAGTTCAAAGATTGGTCCTAACTTCCCCTAGAAACAGGGCCAGGATTGATGTTATACATATAATAATGCAAAAATAGGTACATTTTTAATGTATTCAAGATGCTCAACATTATGTGATGATATATTTAATTAGTAGAAAATGAAAAATTAGGAATGAACTATGAACAAAAGGATACTTAGCAGTAAAAGCTTTTCTTATAAAAGAAACTTATGTAAATAAGAAAAGTCAAAATATTACATTAAGACATATAAATTTTTATGGACAAATATTAATCCTCTAATTATAGAAACAATTTTCAGAATTATTTCAAAAGGCATCTTCATCTTCCAAAAATGGTCCCTGCCAAAGCCATTCTAATTCAAAGGTAACATTATTAATATATTTTTTATTATCATCATCAATGCATTTATGGAATTTAAGCTAATGAAAATCCTCATTAAGATTAATATTAAAAGAACTGAACACATCATTGGTGCATTACCTTAGATTATTCTTTTTAAACAATATCGCTTTGTGTTAAGAATATTACTGTTAAGCAAAGGTAAATGCTTAATATATTTACTCAAAACCTAAGGTATAAAAAAATGGAAATCCTGGAAATTATTATTGAAATAAGTATCAGGAACCAAGACCTTTCAAGGAGATATGCTTTTAAGAAGGGAAGAGGGAGGAGTCAAGATGGAAGATTAGAAGCAGCAACCCAAACAAACTCTCTCAACATTCCCCTCCAAACAACTCTAAAAATAATGCCACAAATCGAATTTTGGAGCTGCAGAGCCAACAAAAAGTCACAGTGATTTCATTTTTCCAGTCTAAGATAACTTAAGGCATCACCAGGAAAGGTGTGTGGCACAGGGGTGGGGCTGGCCCAGAGCACTGTAGCAGTACCAGTGGAGGCATTGGAGGTGATGGTGGTAGCAGCAGTAGTAGCAGCAGCAACAGCAGAAGCAGCTCTGGGAGCTCTCAGCCCAGAGACAATGGTAAGGATGTAAGACAACTGATCAGAAAGAGATTACAGGGGACCCTTTATTGGCATTATGTGTATATCGTGCTGACTTGCAACTCTATTGCCCATACACAATTCTGGATCACATTTGCAGGGATGACAGGAGTGTTTGTCATTAACAAGGGAGAAGGTGATCTGGTCACAGTTCCAGTATAAAGAGGAAGTGGGTACAGGAGAGCAGGGAAGCTGTTCACAGTTGCAACGTCAAGAGGAGCACTAGTAATTGCAGCTGCAGGGGAGTAGGGGTCCTTCCTAAGTAAACACCACAGTGCAGCCCAAAAAAAGCAGTGACCATACCTCTCCCTAGATCACAAACACCACCTTCAAAAAAAAATGCAGACCCCCTAGAACAAGCTCTGAAAACAACAGCATAAAAAACCTTGAAGTTTGGCACAGTGCTTCATCACCCCTAGGTGAGTAGAGCCCAACTTTAACTTAAGGTTCAAAGTCATTAAATAGGCTGGAAAAATGAACTAACAACAAAAAAATGAGCGTAAAAGGCTACTGTGGTGACAGGGAAGACAAAGACACAAACTCAGAAGAAGATAATAATGTTCTAATAGCTAAAACCAAAACCTCAGAGAAAAATGTTAACTGGAATCAAACCCAACAAGAAATTCTGGAAGAATTAAAGAGATAAGAGTAGAAGAAGAGAAATTAAGAAAAGAAATGACAGTGATTCAGGAAAATTATGAAAAGAGATTCAACAGTTTGGTAAAAGGGGCACAAAAATACTGAAGAAAATAACACCTTAAAAAACAAAATTGGCCTAATGATAAAAGAGGGACAAAAATTAGCTAAAGAAAGCCACTCCTTAAAAAGTAGAATAGGTCACATGGAAAAAGAGATACAAAAGTTCACTGAAGAAAATAATTTCTTAAAAAATTAGAATTGGGCAAATATAAGCTAATAACTCCATGACACATTAAGAAACCATGAAACAAAATCAAAGGAATGAAAAAATAGAAGAAAACAAGAAATATCTCACCTGAAAAAACTGCTGACCTTGAAAATAGATCAAGGAGAGATAATTTTAAAATTACTAGACTACCTGAAATCCATACTGAAAAAAAGAGAGAAAATTACCAAGGAAAACTGCTCTGATATCATAGGCCCAGAAGGGAAAATAGAAATTGAAAAAGTATACTGATCACCTCTTGAAAGACATGTCAAAATGAAAACTCCAGAAATATTACAGTCAAATTTCAGAGCTCCTAGGTAAAGGAAAAAATATTACAAGCAGCCAGAAAGAAACAACTCAAATAACATGGAACCAGTCAGGATTACACAAAATTTAGAAGCTTATATTTCAAAGGAGTGGAGGGTTTGAAAAATGATATTCTGGAAGGCAAAGGAGCTAGGATTACAACCAAGAATAACCCAGCCAGAAAAAAAATGAGTATAATCCTTAAGGGGGAAAAGTGGAAATATAACAAAATAGAAGACTTTCAAGTATCCCTGATAAGACCAGAGCTGAACTGAAAATAGTACATACATACACAAGATTCGAGAGAAGCATGAAAAGGTAAACATGAAAGAGAAAATTCAAGAGACTCAATAAAGTTGAACAGTTTATAGTACTATATGGGAAGATGATACATGCAATTTGTAAGAACTTTATCATTATTAGGGTATTAGGAGTCTGCATAGACAGAAGTCATGGATGTAAGTCTATAATGTTAGGATGATCTCAGAAAAATGAAGGGGTAGGAAACTGGCATGCATTGGGAGAGAGGAGAAAGAGACAGAATAAGGAAAACAATCTCACGTAAAAGAGGCATGCAAAGAAGAGGTTTTACAGTGGAGGGGAAAATGTGGGGTTGTGGGGTGGCAAGTTATGCTTGAACTTTACCTCATTTGCATTGGTTCAAAGAAGGAAGAATACCAATTACAGAGACAGAGACAGAGACAGACAGAGAGAGAGAGACAGAGAGAGAGAGAGAGAGTTGGCTACAGAAATTTACCCAGTTGAGAAACTGAATGAATGATAAAATAAAGGGCAGAACAAAGGAGGCAATGATCAGAAGTGATACAAACTTTTGAGGAAGAAGAGGGTAAAAGTAGAGTGAGAGAATAATAAACAAGGGGAAAATAGGATGAAGGGACATAACACAGTTAGTAATCATAACTGTGAATGTGAATGGAATGAACTCACCCAAAAAACTGAAACAGACAGCAGAGTGGATTAGAAATTGGAATTCAACAATATGGAGTTTACAAGAGACACACTTGAAACAAGAAGATGCACAAAAGCAGAGCTGAAATAACAGATGGGAGAGACTCTATTAAGCTTCCGCTGACAGAAAAACATGGGGTAACAATCATGATCCACAGACAAATCAAAAGCAAAAGTAGCCATAATTAAATGAGATAATCAGAGAAACTACATGTTAATGAAGGGTATCCTACACAATGATATAATAAAAAAATTTACAGCAAGTTTCTCTAAAATAGGTCTTTTCTCAAATATATAAGAAATGAGACAAATTGACAAAAACAACATCCATTCCCTAATTGATAAACTGTCAAGGGATATGAACAGGTAGCTTTCAGAAGAAGAAATCAAAACTATCTATAGTCATATGAAAAAAAATGCTCTAAATCACTATCAATTAGAAAAATACAAATTAAAATAACTCTAAAATACTAACTTATAGTCATCAGAAATGACAAATACTAGAAGGGATGAGGTAAAATAGGTAAACTAACAAACTGCTGGTGGAGTTGTGAACTGGTTCAACCATTCTAGAAAACAATTTGGAACTGTGCACAAAAGGCTACAAAATTGGGCATACACTTTTATTCAGCAATAGTATGACTAGGTCTGTATCAAAGAGACCAAAGAAAAAGACAAAGTATCTGTAAGTACAAAAATATTTATACCAACTCTTTCTGTGGTGGCAAAAAACAGAAAATTGAGGGGATGCCAATCAATTAAGAAATGACTGAAAAAGCTGTGGCACATGGTTGTAATGGAGCACTATTGTGCTACAAGAAATGATAAGAGAGATGGTTTCAGAAAAAGAACATGGAAAAGAACATTATGAATTAACGCAAAGTGAAATGCACGGAACCAGGAATCACTAAACAGTAGCAGGAATATTCTAATGATGATCAAAGACTTAGCTACTATGATTAATACAATGATCCAAAACAATTCCAGAGGACTCACTATGAAAAATGCTATCCACCTCCAGAGAAAGAACTGATAAATTCTGACTGTAAAATAAAGTATATTTTTTCACTTTCTTTATTTCTCTTTCCTTTTTTTTGTGGGATGGCTAATATGAAAAAATGTTTTGCATGATTTCTTATGTATAAATGATACCAGATTGCTTGTTTTCTTAGGGGGTAGAGGGAGGTATGGGAGGGAGGGTCAGAATTTGGAACTCATAAAAGAAAAGAATGTTCAAAGTATTTTTCAAAGAAAAAAAGAAAGGGAAGGTCTCAAAAAGATGTTGCAGGTGCAAACAGCAGGAAGAATGGTGTTACAACCTTCATTTTAGCACTAGATAATTTTCCAAAGTGACTGCAGAATCCCAGGCAGGTACTATGCTATTAATTTCCACAGTCCCAGACAAAGACTAGTGGCACTCTGAAGGTCACTTGTGCCAGAAGACACAAACATGAGAACTCTTCCTAGTTACCAGAGAAATTCCCTCAAATAGAAAAGTTCCCTCAGAGAGCTAAAAAAGAATGATATCAAAGAAAGGAAGACTTGGATACTCCCAAGATCACTTAGATTGTATTGACTTACTACTGAGTTAGCCTGCTTTCTGGCTTTTAACTCTATGGGGTTTTAAAGGGTCACAAAATGTTTCTACATCTCATTTCACTTTACTACTGTGATATAGCACTGGCTATATAGATCCAGCACCAAGGTTATATGCCATGCCTAAGCTTCACTGGGTTAAAAATGCTTCACATCCCTGCCTGAAATACTAACTCACAAAAAGAATGCAAGTTCACATCATTACAAAGCTTATCCTGAAAAACAAATTTAAGAGATGTGATCAAAGCTATTTCATTTGAAATGAAATATGCATCTATCATGAACTCATATGATCTTAACATTCATGTACAGCTTCCCTGTTTGAGAAGAAACCTCAAAGGTATATTTTATCACAGAATCAAATATTCTTGTAATAAATAAATGTAAGAGGATATGATGTTTTCCACACCTCTTTGCCAACTAAATTACTTTGAAGATGTAGTTTACTGTAGAAAAATATCTAAGAAAGCTAATCCATTCTCTTTCTAATCGTATATTCATAATTATATTATTGATGCATTCCTTCAGCATTTCCAAGATTTCAGAGAGATGGGACTCAATTGATAAGCAGCTATTAAGCACCTACTATGTACCAGCTAAATGTAGGGGGAGATGAATAATCCCAGTAGGCAGGGAGGCTAAATTCTAATGGAGGAATTTACATTCTAAGGTATGCATAAATCTGGGAGTTGCTATTGCCTTTTCTCAGCCATGATTCACGGAAATAAAGATTTGTCTCCATATCTGTTATGTTTTCCTTTATTTTAGCATGTTATATTTTAGCATATCATTCCTATATGCCTGACCAATGGCATCACACGCAGTACCAATATGTATTTTGTTAGGACCAGTAATTCATCCTAGCTTCACTATTCAGCTTAGCAACACTAGTCTTCCTGATGTACCTTGTCCATCAGTCTTATCTGTGGTCTCTGTGTATTTACACAGAACCAAAGAGGTGGCATGGTGGGTAGAGCACTAGACCTGGAATTAGGAAGAACTGAGTTCAAATCTGGCACTTATTAGTTGTGTGAACCCAAGCAAGCTACTTAACCTACATGCCTCTGTTTCCTCACAGGTAAAATGGGGATAATAACAGCACCTATTTCCCAGATGTTGCAAGGGAAGTAAGATATTTGTAAAATGCTTTGCAAACATTAAAGTTCTACATAAATGCTAGATATTATTATTATTGTTTTCATTGTCCTTCCATAATAATAATACTAATAGCCAACATTAGTATAGTGCTTTAAGGTTCATATGTATTTTATGTGTAATTGTCCCATACTTGCAATGCATTCCTTCCTCACCTGCATTTCTGCCTCTTGTGGTAACATTTTCTTCAAAACTCTGTTAATACATACATACATACATATATATATATATATATATATATATATATATATATATATATATATATATATATACACACACACATGTCTGTCTGTGTGTGTGTGTGTGTGTGTGTGTGTATAAAATAAAGGAAACATGACTTTTTTAACTGATATAATATGTGGTCATTTTGTGTTATAGTACTGAACTCCCAATGACATACTCTCTATGTTGTCCCACCAGCACTTTTATTATTTTTATTTATGTAATTATCTTCATTATTTATTTAGTCCTCTCCCTCCCTTCCTCCCTCCCTCTCTCTGTCTCTCTATATGTCTCCATTTCTCTCTCTCTCTCTCTCTCTCTCTCTCTCTCTCTCTCAACATATCACTTCCCAGTCTGCCACTATAACTAAATCTCTGTTTTTGTAGCTTGTATCCTTCTGAAGTGTTTCTGGCTTTACCATCGTTTCCTAGCTCAGGCTGAGTGTCACATAGTTCTCCTAGAACAGCTCCTTGGATAAGTGTTAGTTATTTTACAGGGTACCAGTGTTGCTAACCAGTTTAAAGCAAGGGAATTCTACATCAGATAGATATCTGAATGGTACAATGAACTGCAATGAAGAAGCATGAATGAGGACTTCAAAAGTATGAGATTCTGGTGTCAGTGTCAGATAAGAACTGAGAAGTCACAGGGAACAACGTTAAGAGTAGGAAATATTGCAGTTAATAGGTTCAGACTTATCAGCACAGCACAAAGTGGAAATGCAATTTGATAATTACAGGACTAATTTGATCACTCAAGACAGATGTTGTTCCCTGTCCCCTTCCCCTCAAACTTGAAGCTCAAGTCCAAAGGTTTATTTTGTTTTTTGTAAGCTGGTTACCTACAATGTCTAGCACATTTTATAAATATTTAGATTAATTAAAGGAGGATTCAGTAGGTCAGAAAAATGTAGTATTAAGGAAATGGTGCAAAATGCTGGTAGATGGATTTTCTCACATAATATCTGTGCTTAAAATGGCTTTCTTCTAGAGAGGGCATACTAACCCATGCCTTTCCTTCACTCAGTTATACTGTCTCAGTCCTAAGTCCAGGCATGTTACAGCAGGTTTTTTACTATATTTAAGAGTACTGTGCTCATCAACATAATTTGGTTCTTATACCACAGTCTGAAATATTGAAAGTTATTTTAGGATAATATTCAACACTAAGGGCCCCAAGTATCAGTGTTGCTAACCAGTTTAAGCAATGACATTCTGGAACACCACTACCTCAAGATGTGTCAGATAGATGTCTCAATGGTCTAAGAAGAAGCAGATCTGAATTTTAACCCATTCGTAAATGATACTCTATATTTTTCCAATGTGCCCAGTGCACATTATCACTTGATGGCCACTGTTCAAATCAAAGTTACTGTTTATAGCACTTTTTGTTCAGTCATTTTTCATGTCCATCTCTTTCTGACCCTCTTAGGGATTTTCTTAGCAGAAATACTGGAGTGGTTTGCCATTTCCTTCTCTAGATCATTTTACAGATAAGGAACTGAGGCAAAAAGAGTTAAGTGAATTGTCCAGGGTAACCTATCTGTCTGAGGCCAGATTTGAACTCACAAAGATCAGTCTTCCTGACTCTAGAGGCTATACTCTATCCACAGCAACACCCAGTTATCCCTAGACTCTGTTGCCATGGTCTTAAAAAAACTAGGGTCAATTTCAAGTCACAATGAGTCTCCTAATCTATAAAATGAGGGACAGGGCCAAAATCATTCATGAAGACCTTTATAGATCTCAATATCTGGTATTTTATCATACAGAACCAACTATAATAATATTTTTCACACTGACCACAATATTCTGATCGTGTCACAGTCAAAATAGCCTGGTAACTGGGAAGGAAAAACTATTTGATACCCAAGAGAACAATGGTAAGAAAACAAAAGGATATCTCATCAATTTTCTTCCTCATACTCTTCCCTGCCACAAATCCCTACCACACTGGTTTCCATGTGAGTTTCACAGGATTATGCAGTTAAAGCTAGAAGGGGTCATCTAGTAAAAGTCACGCATTTTATAGATGAAGAAACTGAGGTGTAGTAATGTTAAATTATTTGAATCTTCACTGAGCTAAAGAGATTACAGCACATGCTGGCAGTAGTAACATTACTTTTGATATATCAAGGGACTATAAAACTTTGCCAGCCTGGAAGAAGTGAAGGAACTATTAAGTTGGAATGGGACTTTTCTCTTTCGTGAAGATGTGTCTCTGGAGCAAAGAAGTGTTCCCAGACCCTTCACATAATATCCTCCCTTTCCTATAGTCAATGGCTCTTCCTGTACCATTTTACTCATCTCCTAGTTATTACATGACCTTTTTAGTCATTATGGTTGCATGTCCTTACAGGAACATAAGATCCTTGAGTGGCAAAGGTAATAAATATCATTTAGTTCAATTCCATCATTTTACAAATGAGAAAACTGAAGCTAAGAGGCATTAAGTGAGTTACTCAAAGGCACGTAGGTAGCTAAGAACACACATACAAAAACAGATTTCAAATGAAATATTTCAAAACAATTTTCAATTTACCTTTTATCTAGCAGGCACATAGTGTTTTATAAATTTTAAGAAATATATATATATATATATATACATAGAAATTAAACTATAAGTGAATACTTACATATTTTCTCTTTGAAACATTTTCTCCTAAATTAGTGTACTTAGAAAACTCAGGAAAAACAAAGCAAATGAACAGTGCCTATTTCCATACTGTGGTATACATTTTTTGAACAGACTATCCAAAAAGGCCCTGAGTCAGTATATATTCTTGGACAGGCAGTGAAAATAAATAAGTCACCGGATATGCTCGAGATTGGACCTTCCATGAATCTCTTGACATCATAAAAACACCAAGAAAGTACATCAATTGCCTTCTTTCTTTCTCTTATTTCCTCCATGTTACCAG
The DNA here is from genome assembly GCF_028372415.1 of Notamacropus eugenii. Lineage (NCBI taxonomy): Eukaryota > Metazoa > Chordata > Mammalia > Diprotodontia > Macropodidae > Notamacropus > Notamacropus eugenii. Next base: position 128,394,878 of record NC_092874.1, on the reverse strand, counting down.
TGGGGTTGGAGCAAGAGGAACATGGAACAAGAATCTCAGATGATGGGCAACCATCATCACCTCACAGAAGGAAATATCTATATTGATGAGATCACAGATCACCGGGAATATTTTACTAATGTACCTGGAAAGGAACTCAAATGCAGTTCTGAAAAAAAAAAAAAAAAGCAACAAAGACTAAACAGCAGCCCTAGGGAATAAGCCTTAATTCAAGCAAATTGTTCAAATTCATGAATCTCTTCCAAAAATTTGTTCAATACTGTTAGAGAAGTTCAAATGACATTTTAATATCCTGACACACACTTGAGGTAAAGAATCAGTACAAATATGCTACTCTCAGAATTCGATTTTTAATACAAATTTTTGCCACAATCTGAGAAATTCTAGACATATCAGTCATGAATGATTTTCCAGAAATGGCGAAAACTGTTGAACAGGTACAAAGATGATAAATCTTGATATAATTAATCTCTTAAGTTAGGATATATAAAGCAACTATCAGGCAGCAAATATTATAAAATTCACACATTCAGAAAAAAATAAAGATTATAAAACCATTTTCCAATTTTGTAAACTGGTTGTCAGCTACTTTTTTACTGTCATCCATATGGTTACTAAATGCAGTGTACTGCATGCTTAAAAATAAGATAATAATCTGATAAATAATTTCATTTGCCAGATCTTACCCTGACCTAGATTCTGTCCATCATCTTGCATACTTCTGTGTAATTAGGGAGGAAATGGGGAGGGGTGGATGTAATCATCAGTAAATGAAAGAATACCATAAGTACAGGGTATAATTTCCAAATGTAAAATTGGTATATTTCCCATAATTAGAATGCTAAACATGAATGCGTAAGGTAAAATTAAAGTGGAATAGTTATTCCCATTTAAATAAAAGTCAGTATTCTCATGCTAAACCTTTCTTTGAGTTTTACTGGTTGCCCTGGCCAAAGAATTCACCTCCAAAAGACCAAACTACACATCCATCAGCATATCTTCTCTACCTTGACAATCTGTCCATAGTGAGGAGAGTTTTCTTCATCCTTCATTTTTTGAAGAGGAGCAATGACATCACAATGTTGGGGTAAAATACTGGATGATGAGTGCTGTCTTGACTTGCAAATGAATTGGATTTAAGTGAGGCAGAGTTACACAACATCCTCAGCCTCGATCTCTCTTCCTGAGTCATCAGAGTCCAGTGGCAGGTCAAAAGTCAACATGATTGTCAATGACCCATGGTACAGTAGGTAACCTTGATGTATCCAACGTCTGACCAAGTTCTAAGAACTCCACTGTGCCTGCTTTTGCCTACTGGAACAAATTGTTCTGATCTCCCTGTTCCACTAGGGAAAGTATTCACATGCTTGTGATGGACAACTCCCTAACTCACCAATGGGTCTGAGGATATCAGTCACCCTCCATCTAGTTTAGCCCGCCTGCTAAGATGGTTTGGCTGCTGCTTATTGTTACAAGCTTCGTGGAGCCACAGGTGAGCATTGACTCATAGGTGGACACAAAAATGGATGTGCAGCCCTGGAAAGGGGGCAGCAAGCCCTCACATGAGCGATGTTACTTCCCCCTGAACTCCCCATAATGCCCTTCCCCAAAACTTCCTCCTGGAAGCGTTCTGGATTTCTACTCAGACTTCATTTAAGTATTATTTTGAAGACCTATTTTTAAAGACTAGGACATGTAGTCTAGTGTGTAATTCATAAAGCTGATCCATCAAACATATGTTAGCTAAAACATGAGTTAGGCCAGGCATACAACCTAGACTTATCTAGGAGAATAGAAGGCTGGATTACATTTAAGATAATAACATGAAGTACTCTGAATGACTCCAATGGTTTTCTCCAAAGCAAAAGCCTATCTTTTTAACAAAATATTCTTTAAGTGATGTTGTGTTGTTAGAAGTCACAGAATAACTGATTTTCTGAAGAATTAAAGTTGCAGGTCATCCAAATGACAATAAGATAACCCATTGTGGGTGTGAATAGGCTGTATCATATTACCAACAAAAACAATGCAGGAGAAAACGCATAAAGGATACTATCAGTGAAACGTTTAAAAGAAGGTTGGTCAAGGTTGTAAGAATGAAGGATAACCTATGAATGTCCTCTATGATCCACTATTATGGACATAATGTCAAAAGGAAGACCCCAGAATATTGAGTGAACACACTTGGAGGGAGAATACACTAGACCTGCATAAGATCAGTGTGGATAGGTTGCAAACCTATACAACTGAAGGGATTATCCACATTGAGAAAATCACAGCTTTACCTAAGTATATAACCAAGCAGAGTAAGGTGTATATGGTACATGTTTCTTGCTCCTCTAGGAGACTCTTATGTATGTCTTTTATTTTACAATGCCTAGTGTGATGCTCTGGTCACAGGAAGCATTTAATGAATTTGCTGTTGAATGTCTAGGTATTATCTAATATCAGAAAATGCTTAAGTCAACTACTCATAAAAATTAATGCCGTCTCTGTATAGTATAAATGTCAAAACTTAAACTACAACCATAATGACATCATAAGATTATAGGTAAGAACTTAGAGAACATCAAGTCCAATTCCTTCATTTTTCAGATGAGAAAACTGAGGCACTGAAAGGTTATATGACCTAACCATGGTCACATAGCTAATAAGTGATTGAGGCAGGATTTGAACTCAGGTTTTCCTTACTACAAGTATAGTATTATCCACTATACTACCTAGCTGCTTCACTATTCTAACACACACACACACACACACACACTATGTGATCCAGTGACAATGGCCTCCTTGCTGTCCCTCAAACAAGACACTCCATTCCCCATTTTCAGATATTTTCACTTGCTACCTCCAATACGTGGAATGTTCTCCCTACTCATCTCTGCCTCTTGGGTTTCTTTGGCTTCCTTCAAGTCCCAGCTAAAACCTCACTTTCTATGGGAAGCCCTTCGAATCCGTTTAGTCATAGTGCCTTTTTTCAGTTGATTCTCTACAATTTATTCTGCATGGTTTGCTTGTGCAGTTGTCTGCATGTCATCTTCCTTTTATCATATGGGCAGTGCTTAGCACTGAGCCCACCACACAGTAGTAGATACTTAATAAATGGTGACTGACTGCCTAAAACATCTAGCTACCTCAAATAATATAGAACAGAAGATGGTTTAGCATCTAAAACAGATGTCAAATTTCATTTTGAGATGCAACGTGACATAATATAAAGTGTTGGCATGGGTTGGAAGACCTTAGTTCAAGCCTTACTTGTGACATATAATGGGTAACTCTCCAAATCTTATAATGCTGCAGGGAACTCTCCATATCAGGAAACTTCAGAGAAGCTGTCAGTCTGCATTAGTGGAGGGATCTCCTCAAATAGGACTTCCCTATTCTAATGAAATCACAAATCTGGACTCACCCAATCACAAAATCAGCTGAAGTAGGAAGGAAAGAAAATAAATGCTTGTTACTGGAAAAAATTAAGTGCTCACAAACTAGAAGATTTCATTACATAATGTTCAGCTTCTTTAGAATGGTTATATATGCTTCACATCAAATGTATATAACAGAACACAGATATTTAAATATGCACTGTTTTTCCACTACACAAAAGAGTAGGCTTGCATAGGATGAATGTATTGCAGAAGGGAATTCTGTCAAGATTTAAAAGTGTTTACACCACTTTCACTTCAAGCAGTCCTACAGAGCTGATGTTAATCCACTTTCCAAAGAAAGAAGCAGTGAACTCATTCAATTATTTCTTTTTCTACAATGAGAGCCTTGGGAATTAAAGAACAGCCATCATAAACAAATGAAGGCAATAAAACTGGTACCCAGGAAATCACTAAGATGGTCTTTTAATTCAGAAAATAACCCCTTTAGAAGGGGAAAATGTTGTTCTCTCAGCACAAAGTGAGAATGGAATAGGCTTACTTAAAATTTCAGAAACTAAACTACAGGTTCTTAAATAACAAAAAATAGCCTGGTATGGGAATTTGTGGATACGTTCAAAAGTGGGGAGAAAAGTTCATTCTTTAAACCCCAAATGGATGAATGCTAAAGTAGCACAATTATCACTATAAATAAAGAGTCAAAAGATATTCAAGAGAATTTATACTGGATGGTGAGGGCCTTTTTGGTCTCCTTCCATTTCGAGTTTCTGCTTATACCTGTACATGTTACCCATGTAAGTTCGTCCTTTGTTGCCACAGAAAACCATGGCATCAGAGAAATAATGACATGACTTGCACTTGACTTTGTTTTGAGTGAGGGAGGACTGTGCAGGTCACCAGCCTCACTTCTCCTCCAGAGCCATCTGAGTTCAGTGACCAGATATTCATCAGGATGACTGGAGGTGACCTAGGATGAGGCAATTGGGGTTAAGTGACTTGCCCAAGATCACACAGCTAGTAAGTGTCAAGTATCTGAGGTGAGATTTGAACTCAGGTCCTCCTGACTCCTGCACTGGTGCTCTATCCACTGCACCACCTAGCTGTCCCACATTACCCACACCCTCCATGTGAATAACAAAACCAAATGAAATGTACTACTCTTAGACTTCAACTTCATACTCCTCTTTCCTCACTCATTGACAATTTATATAACTCTGGAGATGCCACATTATTTTCCAAAGTTGTGCTGGAATGACTGCTTTGGAGTATATTATAATTTCAGGAATTTAGAATAATCTATGGGAGATGGAGATGATTATCTTTCTTTTCTGGCTAGTTGAGAATATTCGTGGTGCCAATGTCTCTTTCTTATCTATTCTGTTACCTGAATACTATTGTGCCATAAAAAATGATGAGCAGGCAGATTTCAGAAAAGCCTGGAAAGATTTACATGAACTGATGCAAAGTGAAAGGAACAGGACCAGGAAAACATTGTGCACATTAACATCAACACGGTGCAATGATTAACTGTGAATGACTTAGCTCTTCTCAGCAATCAAATGATCCAAGACAATTTCAAATGATTTGTGATGGAAAATACTATCCACGTCCAAAGAAAGAACTAATGGAGCCTAAATGCAGATCGAAACATACTATTTTTACTTTATTTTTTTCATGGCTCTTCCCCCTTTTGGCCTGTTTCTTCTTTTACAACATGACAAATATGGAAATAAGTTTTACATGATTGCACATATGTAACCTATATCAAATTGCTTACCAATTTAAGAAAGAGAAGGACCGAGAGAAAAAATTTGGAATTCAATTTTTTCAGTTAAGGTTAAAAATTTCCTTTACATGTAATTTTTAAAACACTATTTAGAAATAAATAAATTCATGCATCTCACACTTATTTTGAGCTACTGCAATTCTGCTTTCCTCATGGAGTATATAGTACCTTCTTTGATAAGATCTCACCATAATGAACAGTCCTGAGATAATCTTTTAGGCAAACCTATGTTTTGGTTCTTTCTCAAGCTTGACTGCCAAGTTTTCAAACCTTATTTAAGAGAGCTCAGTTTTGATGGGTTAGCCACGTTGTTCAAATGCCAAACATAGGTTTGCCTAAAAAATTATTTTCTGGAGAAATCACTCAAGGCAAGTGCTCACCTGAACATCAGAAGAAGTGATACAATGGCACTTTCAAACTCTGAAGAACCTTTCAATTAATTGTGAGATGTGGGAGACACTGGCACAAGACTGTTAAGTATGGTGAGATCTCCAAAACTGAGCTAGCTATGGCAATGCATGCATCAACCTCATCATCTATGTGTACATCCCTGGGAATTACACTGCCAAGGTAAGTTCACCACTCTACAGCATACAAAATTTCTCCATTTGCTGTAACTAATGCTTCCATGTATGGATGGTTCAGTACTGACTGGTGGAGAACTACCAGTTTTCCTGGCATTAATTGTCAGGCCAAAACTAACACAAGTGATAGAGAACTGGTTCATCTCTGTTGGATCTCAGCCTCAGAGGCTGCACTGTCACATAGCAACTCTCCCTCCACTTTAATCTTGGCTTGAATCCTTTTCAAGTTAAATAATTATCATCAGTATGGTAGCTGATCTTGATGTCTTTTCTATTCCTTGTTGAAAGCATCCAACAACATCATTGAAAACATCACACTACAAAGCATGGGATCAAGCACACAGCCCTGCTTCACTCCACTGGTAATTGGGAAAGTGGGAGAGCATCCTCTATTATCCAGAACTTGTGCAATGATGCCATCATGGACTAGGGAAGCAGTACTGATGAATTTCTCCAGACAACCAAATTTTGCCATGATCTTCCCACATGATCTTCCCCCTCATGAGTAACAGTATTAAAAGCCTTTATCAGACCAATAAATGCTGTGTACAGTCCTCTACTTCCTGGCATTTCTCCTGAAGCTGTCAGACAGGAAATGCTATAGTGACCTTTCCTCTGTCTTTTCTGAAGCCACATTGGCTCTTGGATAGATATCTATCTTTCAGGTGCAGGATCAGCTTATAAAAGAGGACTCTGGCAAGAATCTCACTAGCAATAACTGAGAGAAATGCCCTCCCAATTGTGATTGTCATTGGACAATCTATTTCTTTTTCTTTTATAGAGATGTACAATGGAGGCATCCTTGAAGCCCTCGGAGATAACCTCCACCTGCCATATAACCTGGAAGATTTCAGTCAGCTTTTATATGATCAGTAGACCCCATGTCTTTTAAATCTCTGTTGGAACAGGATCAACATCAGATATTTCGTCACATGAGAGGAGCCTAATGGAATTCAGCACCTCTTTTTCAGTTGGAAATTCAACCAGGGAAGGACTGACTTCAATTTGAGGCATACCAGTAAATTGCTTCAGCACTGATTGATGATGGTCTGTTGAAAACATTATGTAAGTGTTCAGCCCATATCTCCAGGATCATGGCCTTATCACTAATCAACACAGTTCCATCAGTGCTGAGTAGTTGAGATGCACCATAAATCATAAATAATCTTCAGGGAATCATAAAAGCACTTTAGATTATTACTATCATTATAAACTTAAATTTCTTCTGCCTCCTTACCAAACCAAGAATCCTGCATTTTGTTAAACTTTGCTTGAACTTTAGTTTTGATGGAGTTAAATGCTGCCTTCTTAGAGATATATGAACTATCCTACTCCAAAACCTTGTACAGTTCTCATTTTTGATTTAGTAACTTCTGAATTTTCTCATTTTTCACCAAACCAACCCTGATGTTTGTTAGTGGTCTGGTTCAGATGAGTAAATGCAGTAAAAGCTGCCCAGTCTATTTTTGCTCCACTTTTTCTAACTGTATTTTGGTTCAGCTTTCCCTCCAAGTCAGCAACAAACTATTCATGGAAGGACAAGTGCTCTAATCTGTGGACATTAAGCCTTTTGGTAGTCTCTTGCTTTGAGGCCACCACTTTTGTTTAATGTGAATATTTAGCTTGGAGAGGATAAGTCTATGACTGGTCCAGCACTCTGTGTCACACATTGCCTTCATCACTCTCACATCCTGTCCTGTCTCTTATCATTATGATGACAATCTCCTACATTTGTTGTGAGGGTATAACCACAAAGTTTTATTGCATTTAGGCAAATGAAAGACAGTGCTGATAATGGGGTTATGAGACACATGTCTTCAGCAATAAGTGACCATTGCTGTTGCTGTTTCCAACTTCATTCCTTCCAAAAACTCCCTACCATATGTGTCAGTCTGTGTCTACTCTGGCATTAAAGTCACTCAAGAATTTCAAGCTTGTCACTTTTTAGCACATTGATTATGAGAGTGGGTCTCCAAGTCTTCATAAAATTTTTCTTTGACCTCATCAGGGTTCATCATGGTGGAAATATATGCACTGATGATGGTGGTGTGGCACTTTCCTGCAAGTGGCACTGTAAAAAGTTTGCCATTCACTCCCTTTGGGAGGCATATAAACTTGCTGACTAGATCAGATTTAATTGCAAAACCTATGACAGTTTCATGGTCCTCCCCATCATCACTCCAGAGAAATCATCTCAAGGGAGCCATATCACATCTTTGGTATTTAAGGAATATAGGCCAAGGATAAAATATATAATGAAGGAAAGATACAGACTAAGGTAGGCTAGTAAATTTCATTATGCAGAAGATCCTGGAAATAATGTGAAATGATACAGATAGTACTTGTAAATTATCAAAATTATTTTGGGAGTATGCACCAGAAAGAATTTGAGAAACTGCTAAAAAATTATGTAAAAGGAATCTTAATTTCATCAGGTTACATATTCATTACAATGATTTATAGATAGGGTTAATGATTTTAATGGATTTAGAAATGGTATTCAGAAATGAAATTTGGGGAACAAAGTGTTCCTTCCTGCCCAGACCTCCACCATTATTCCAATCATCGCAATTTCCAAAGAAAGCTGCCAATTTGCATAATTTGATTTAATATTATGTTGCTTAATTTTTATTCAAATTATATGTTAAAAATGTTTTAAAGCAGATAGCAAAGGGAATAAGATGCAATTAAAATCCAAAGAATAATTTATTTTTAAAGTGAGCAAATAAAACAGAAGACAGCTCAACTACTGCAAGTGAATATTTAGAGAAGACATTTGAATACAGAATTGTAGTCAATGTGTTTGCATGCATATTTTTCAAATTTGAAAATGAAACCAACCAGTAATGCAACAGATAGAGAATAAAAACATTCAAAATGAAAACAAAACAGAACAAAGCCATTCAAACAACACTATCAAAAAGTAGGGTAAGGATAGGGAATGGAGCTGTGATCTCATTGGTATAAGGAACTCCAAAGCATAGAAATCCCTCAACACATACAAGTTCACTCATTCTCTGTAACTTACAGTCTTAGATAAGTTGCTCAAAAGACAGAGGTATTAAAGGACTCACATAAGGTCACAAAACCCATATATGTCAGAGGAGAAACTTACTATACCATACTGTGCTCTTTTCAATAGAGATAACCATAGAATTTGGTTTTAGAATTTAATCAATGAATTTCTTCTCAAAAGTATTAGTTTAAAATTGGAAAGAAACCAAAAGGCCATCTGATCTATCCACACCTGAAAAAGAAACCACTTAGAGTATCCATTCCATTGCACTACTATTTGAAGACCTCTACTGGCAGAGAAATCCCTACATACAAGGAAATCCATTTCAATTTGGGGTAACTTCAATTATTTGAAAGTTTTCTTTTTCTTTCTGTACATAAAGTCAAAATCTAACTCTCCAATTTCTACCACCTGCTCCTAGTTTTACCATTTTGGGTCAAGTAGAACAACCCAATTCCCCCTTCATCATGACAACTGTTCCAGTAGCTGAAGACAATTAAAACAACTTCCCAGTGAGAGACAGCAAAAAGTTAAGTTTCCACCGAAGTTATCAATAGATGAAGTCATTGAGAATAAGTCAGATAATAAGAAGGCCAGCAGACTGCAGGTGGACTCAATCAATCAGGAGACAGACAGTGGCCTTCAGAAAATTAAAAAGTTTTTGATAAAGGAACCAAATCTACAGCTAGCTAGAACTAGCCATGGAAATGATGTAGAGTTACCTGGAGAAGGCTTTTCTTCACTGAGCTTACTTAATGAACCTCATGCATATAAGCAGCCACACCTGACATAAAATTTTATTATGTTCTGATCATGGGTCCTATGTTGGAGTGTGTTTGGGAGAGGGGGTCACACTAAGGAGGGTTACATAATGGGAATGTAGAGAAGATGGTGACCTAATGGAGAATGGACCAACCCATCTCCTGGTGGAAGGATCTGTCTTAAGCTAACAATGTATACCCTCATCTCACTTCTGTATTCAGCACTCCTTCCTCCTGAAAAGAGGCTGGGGGTCTGCTCTGGCCAGAGTGTTCAATTCCTCTGAACTCTGTCACAATAAATTTTCCTTGATATCTCATTAGTGTCAAGTGTGCTTCTAACAACCCCTTCAAATCTTTTCTTCCTTCTAAACATCTTCAGGTCCTTTGCATACCTCTAATGTGCTTACAAGAAAGCACCAATATGGTTGAGTCACTATCTAAACATTCTGAATTGATGAATAACATCAACAAAGGCTAATTCAACAAGTGGATTACTTGAATATTTCATATATTGACCTCACTCCAGTTTCATCTTCAAACTCTTTGAGTATAATTTAACTGCATTAGCAATTTCACCAAGTTTTCTGCAATTGTGGTTTGTTTTTTAAATGCTTTGTGCATGTCTTATGTCCCCACACTAAGTAATAAACTCCTATAGGTTCATTTTTGATTTGTAATCTAATCAAAATATTAAGAACAAAGTAGATGATAAAAATGTACTTAATAAACTTTTTTTTAAAACCTCATTCTAGATGTAATTCCATGAAATGAATATCAATCTTCATTTGCTATATTTTATAGCATCTCCAAAGAGGAACCACAAAAAGAATGATTATGACTATCTTCAAGTGTGCATTTTTTTAAATGTCTGTAATCCATAATTTAGGCAGCATTTTAGACTTCTCTGATATCTAAACTTAGAAATGCAAATGTGGCCAAGGTACAAAAAAAAAAAGGAGTTTTATTAGAATTCTGCAAATATGGATATAGCACAGAAGGTCTGGAGATAGTCTTTAGATGTTAGGATTTATCACTCTACTATGAAATAGCATCATCACTTAAGACACTCAGAATTCTCACATAGTTTTTAAAACCACAGTGTGGTAAAATGATTGTAATTCCACAGATTTTAAGGCCCAGGAAAAAAAAAAACTTGGGAGAATAGCTATAAGATCTATCAATTACAGTTTTCAAAAAAGAATAAAACACTATTAACAGAAATAAGTTCTTATAGCTACTAAGCAAATTATATGTGTTTATTTTTTCCCCTTAAACAAAGCGGTTTCCTAACAATTATCCAAAAAGGTAGTTAATAATAAGTACTACTACTCCCTTTTTTCCAAATTGAGAAACTGATACACAAAGTGATGAAGTCACTTACTCAGAGTCCCAGCACTAGTACGCTATGAGAATCAGATTCAGATTGGCTAAATCCTCTGCTCGTTATACCACGAAGCTTTCCTAACTTTGATTTCAACCTTGTTATACAATTGAAGTAAACCACTTCCTATCTTTCCAATCATTCTTTTGAACATACTTGTCCTTAGTTGTTTTGTTGTTATTGAATTGTTTCAGTTGAGTCTGATGCTCCATGACCCCATCTGGGGTTTTCTTGACAAAGATACTGGAATAGTTTGCCATTTCCTTCTCCAGTTTCTATTACATATGATGAACTGAGGTGTTTTGGGGTGGGGGGGGGGGAGAGATGGGGAGAAAATTTGGAACTCAAAATTTTGTGGGAATGAATGTTGAAAACTTAAATAAATTTTTTAAAAAACTTAAAAAAACAAACAAAAAAAGATTAAGACACACACAAAAATTCTAATCCAGGATTAGAAGGATTTCACTTCAATCCTGACACTTCATTGGACTCATAACATCATGAATGCCAGTACTTATAAGAGTACAGATAACAAATGAAGCACTCATCATCCTGTGAGATTATTCTGAGTGTTATCCCATTAATTTCTTTCTATAGGATATAATCTCAACACACTAGAGATCTTTCTTTAGGTCTTTTTTATTTTCCACAAATGCAATTGCAGCAGCTGTTCAAACTGTCCATCATGCTATCCCTTACTCTCACTATATGACCAGCCTGCCATGTCTTCTATAATCATACATTTTCTGAATGATGTAAGACTTAAATACAATATATTTAAATCGTGTTTTAAATAAACAAGGTGGGATGACCAGGCTTTAATAGGTGTATTTTTAAATGCATTATTTTTGAGAGTTTTTGCATTATGAACTGGAATAACAAAAGAGAATAATCTTTTATACAAACAACAGGAAAAAGATATATATTATACATATGTGTGTATGTATGCATGTATGTATACACATATATGTGAAACCCTGGACCTCCATCTGAAGTTTATTCTCTAATGTATATGTGTGTGTATGTATACACACACACATATATTACATTTAACATGATAGTACCAACACTACCCTCCTAGTCTTTGTCTCTTTGCAAATGGACTTTCTTCTGTGTAATTTTTAAAAGTTTTTCATTGACACTTTTTGACAATTCCTATTCCCACCACTTTCTCCTCACCCCTCTCCACAAATCTCAAGTCCAGGACAAACACCCTCTCTTATAAGAAATATAGCGCCCCCCTCCAAAAAATATCCCAAACAAATTCAGATAGGGTCATATCTGAAAATGTATGTTTTAATCTGCACCTCTCTGTCAAGAGGTGGGAAACATGCTTCAACATTAGTCCTCCACATACCTGATTGGTCAATGAATTAACCTTCAGAGTTACTTTCCTTTTCATTATTTACATTATTATAATCTAAATGTGCAAATTAACATAACCTTTATATTTTTAACTTCTTGAAAATGTACAGAAATGTAGAGAAGATGGAAGCTATAGTCGCTTTGAGTTCTTTGGACTCTGAAGTGTCAGGTGCTTCTGGCTTCCAGCTTCAAGAGAAAAGATGGAAGATGCCAGCCCTTCACATTGCTGGAGGAAAATACTCTAGGAGGAAGGTAACATGAGAGGACCTGGAAGTCTCCATTATGTCCCTATCCTCAGGGTTCCTTCTAGAGATTTTGGGAAAATTCCCCTTGGGTGAAATCTAACTTGGTTCAGCTGAGTTACCTCACACCCAGTGGGAGAGCTCCTTTACTCTGTAGAACAGTGATGAGAAGTTTAGCTAGGCTTAAAAATCATATCCTAGATCAATAATATTTAAAGGAGCAGACAGATGATTCTAGATTGGTATCCTATCAAACTTCTGGCCCCAACCTCCTGCCTCATTTCTGGCAAGGTAATAATATCTTTCTTGTGAGGGAGATACTTAGGCGGAAGCTGAGACTAGAAATGTTTATTCCATCTCCCTTCAAGTCCCCTAACACATCACCATGTTACATGTGGAAGTCAGCTCTCAGTACATTTGTAACTCAATTTGTTCAGGGAGCTACCTGGCTATCAACTAGGGATTAACCAAAAAGTGATTAGGAAGCAAGGAAATGGAGGGAGGTAATGAGAGTGATTGGACAGGAAAATAGAATAAAGAATAAAATTGCAATATCCTATGAACTGGAAAGAAATCTTATAATTTTGGGAAAGTCTTACTTAAAAATAAATTTATGACAGCTTTTGTTGTGATGGGTTGCTATGAATGCCACAAAACATTCTAACTATGATGTTATAGGACTACCAATAGTGGAATATCACAGTCATAGAAGAATCAAAATTGTGGGTGTTCCAAAGGGCAATGAAGGGAAATGGTAGGTACAAAGGCTGTGCACAAGACGTGATGCAACAGATGTTTAGAAAACGTATGATAAGAAAAGGAAGGCCATATACCAAGAATGAGGAATAACATATGGACAGACTGAAGGCTGCAGGAGTACTCATGGAGCATTTTAAGAAAAACATAAAATCTAGGGCGTGTGCTGTGCCACTTTGGCTTGAATCTCAGCTGCATTTCCAGCTGGGTTCACACCCTACTGCTGGTGCCTAAGAAGAAAAGGTAAAACTCCTGCCTCCTCTGATTCTTTATTAAGGGGGAAAAAGTCTCTAGTGGAATGAAGCACCAATGGCAGTGGTATTACCTGAGCCCTGACCTCTTCTCTCTGGGATGCCTTGGGGGCATAAGACTGCAGGTTGGATGAATTAGCAAGAAAAACACTCTTCTTTCTTCTCCACAATGTGATCGTGACCAGAGTATACAAATCTGAGGAGCAAGTTAGCTGGAAAATGGAAGATGCATTACTGAACCAGAAAACACGAGACTGGGGTTTAGAGTAGAAATAGGATGGATATAAAGGTTCATAAGGACTCTGCAGAGTTCAAGGATGAGTGAGGTATCATGAATATCAATTGCAAAGATTTCTGGACCACAGTCTTCAAGAAGCAAACTGATAATCATCAGAGCACCTAAGTCCTTTAGGGAAACAAATTTCAACCTCTGATTCCTATATCTTCAGGAAAATAGCACTAAGGTCATTCATACAGGACTTGAATCTCCATTAAAGGAGAAAAAAACTGAATATGTGCAATGTTGATCACAGTAGGTTTGAAAAATTAAAATAGGACACAGATGCCCAATTTATAAGTCTCTCAGACTTTACACATAGGAACCATCCTTTACAGGGGTGATTATTCACTCTAAGAATTTTTTTTTTTTTTTTTTTGCTTTACAAAAGGATTCACCATTGGATTTGTATTGTAAGCTCAAGTATTCAAATAAAAACTTTTCTTGAAGGTGCATAACATAAAATAAACATTTGGGAGAGTTATCATAGAGAGCAAACTTCAAAGATAAGCAATTAAATAAGCACAAAGTGGCAATGAGGAGAGGGAACACAGATTTTGAATGATTGAATAAATGTCAATATTCTCTACTTAAACATCAAATAAGCTTTGTCACAAAAGTCTTCTGTTCTTTTCAATTGGATGAAGGCAGAAAGAAAGAAGAAGGAAGCAAGAAAGGATGGAAGGAAAAAAGGAAGGAAAGGAAAGGGCTATTTAGGCATATTTATAAAATGCTCAAAAAAAGAAATTAGACTAGAAGGAAACACAAACAGAACAGATTTGAAAATTACATTTGTATTTATTTAAAGCAAAGCAAGCTTATACACATAGAATCATACTTTCATGTAAAATCCTCTTTTTCAATTCAGCTTTGTATATGAAAATAGTCATTTTACTTGTTTTCTGTTAGGTTCAGAATTTTTAAAAAAGTAAACCAAAACACACTACAGGAAGGCCTCCAGCACACTTCGTAGATCTTTAATAACAGATTTATGGAAAGACATCTACAAGAAGTATTCAGAGATCTTTGAGATTAAAAGAGCCTAAGTTCAAGTTCTACTGCTAATGTATACTATTTACATGACCACCAGCAAGAAATTCAAGCACTCAGTAATCAAAGCAGATCTCTAAGATATGCAAATTTGCAAAATCAGTAAGCTGCATTGTGGAGGGAGTTTCCATACCAAGAGTTCTACCTACAAGGGTATACACCCCTGTCCCCCCATGGCATCTCTAAAAATAAAGCACATTAAAGGATGTAAAGTTATGGGAGGGTTGAAATCTATACTACTAGAGGGAATATGCACATCAAGGATATCATGGCTTCTTTAGGATATTGATGAGAAAACTTGAAACTATTTTTCTGTACTTAAGATGCAAATGTATCATTGATAAATACCATGTATAATTGCTTAGGTGGCCTTCAGAATTATTTAAATTAATTTTGTATAAGCAAACAGAATAGTGATTGTATTGCAAGAAAAAGTGATTATAAAAAAAATCAATTTCTCCTGAAAGTGTGGAGTGGTGGAAAGAACAAAGGACTTTGGAAGAGTTGGGTACTGCTCCTAACTCTGCTGTTTACTTACTATGTAAGCTCAGTCAAGTCACCTAATCTCCATAAACCCCAGGTTCCTCATATAATTAATGGAAATAATTATAACCATAACTTCTATCTTACAGAATTGTGGTGAAGATGCAATAAAATAAGATATTTGAACCATTTTGTTACCATAATGCACAATATAAATTTGAGTTGCTATTACAGTGCAAAACATGACTGGATTGTAAACAGAGACTCCCAAAGAAAAGCAAATAAACAAAAATCTTTAACTGCGGAATTGGCCTAAATACTTAACAGATTAGGCAGAAAATACTGCTGCCCTCTGAACAAGTTTTATATTGCTAATGGTAAAAAGGCTGGTGAAAATATTGGGTATTTAAAATTTTTCCTTTAATAAAGTAAAATGAATAATGATAATTCATGCTTATGGAGTTCATTAAACTTATTTCTACAGTCACTTAATTTTTTTCTTCCAAATCTAATATTTCTTGTGTCATTTTCCTTCTCTGCCTCATGAACACAATCTGTTTCTTGGGTTCTCCATGAAACAGATTGTCTTCATGATTAAAGTAGAACCTGGCCAAACAGCCTTTGAGATACACAATTTTAGGTTGTGCTCTCAATTAATGGAAGCTGCCAGATTAATAGCAAAAACATATCAGCATACTAAAGGGACAGATAAGAGAAGCTATCATTAAGAACCATTTTATGATTAACTGATTTTTTTTTTTAAAAATCAACATCTTTACTTTGTTGCTGTTTAATTATTCTTAGCACAGCAAGACAAGATGAAAAAATTGAGAATTTTTATAAAAACAAGCTATCTTGGAAGCTTTTCAATTATAAAGTCAGTTTTATAGTCAAAAAATGAACTCAATCTAATTATGAACCATAATTTCTTATAATTTCAAATGCATATTCATACAATAACTTTTAAGTACCAGAAATTATCAATCACTAGGAATGATTAAATCACATAAATAGCCAAATTATTTCTTTATTTCAATTACATAGTTTACATAGTCACTAAGAATCACTTTAATTAATATGCATTTAATATTTTTATGTCTTTCAAAATCATCGCTCCTGAAAGAAATACATTTTGTTTCAATATTTGACGCCTTAAAGGAACTGAGTTAAATGGCTAAATTGGTTGATAAAAATGCAGACCAATTCTCTCACATCACATTTTGCTTTCTTACACAGAATACTGAAAAAGGAAGGAACAGCAAAATAAAAGCTGACTAAATCTTTGCCAATTGAAACATGGCTTTTCATCATGCAAAATGCATTGCTAAAACATGCTCTTCAGTACACAGAGGAGAAAATCAATTGCTGTTGTATTGAGGTTAGGTAAATATAGTCTAGAAAATATTGTATTTTAAATAGCTCCAAACTGTAACGAGAAGATCATATACCATGTGTCACATGTGATAATATTATCTTAAGGCTCCCCAAGTAATTGAGAAACACTGCATTACATATTTTGGAAGTCTGCTCTTTCCTTATAATCACGAAAAGCATGAGCCTGACTAAGATACCAATATAATATCAGAAGTCTGAGCATGCTGACTTACGATCATCAAAGAGAATGAGAAAGCTCAAAAAAGGCAGCTTCAAGATAAAGATCATCTAGTGCCCCGAGATCAATATTCAAACTCCAATAATATGAAGTAGTTTCAAAACTGAGTTCCTTCACAATGAGAAAACTACAGGGTATTAATCCAAAACAAAAACAAATTCACTCTCCTTCACTCTCTCCTCTTTAATCAAATCTCCTTGGTGGATTTTCCAGTTCTCAATTTTAAACTTTCTCCATTGCTGCTTCCTTATGTGCCTGGATTTATACTTCTTGATCTCATTTAAATTGTCTTTTCCACTAGTGCCCTTTTGCAAGTAAATTCAGAAAAAGCTGTGCCCGCAATACTAGCCACACTCAGTCTTCAGTTTTCTCAGGGCATCAGGTTGATTGGGTTCAAGGGCTTTTTACTTCATAGGTATTTTAGATGGTCTCTTTCTATAGTAGGAAGCTGGTATAAGATCCAGAAAGAGAAGGAGAGGGGAGCAGAGCAGGGAGCTAATGCACCTTTTACATAGGTTAAGTCCTCTAGGGAACCAGGTCCTAGTTGTTCTATTTTTATATCACCAAAATGAAGTTAGTTCTTAGAATGTCAGAATATAACTCTATAATCTCTGCAAACACTCCTTGCCTTCATAGTAAGGATATCCAGTAAATCAGACTTACCATTAATGGATTAACTAGATTTAAAAAAAAATACAATTATACTTTATTTTAATAAAGTTACTTTCATTTCTGGATTAAAGATTGTAATGTGAGAACAAAGTATGTATGTGTTTTCCTGACAGAAACATCTAATTAATGTCATCTGTTGAGGCAAAGATAGTAAATTCTAATATCTTCCACATTGCCTGAGCTATATTGGTCTGTGTTTTTAGCCATAAACCATGATACTTCATGAAGAGCAGAGAGAAATAAAAAAGCAGAATATCTGTGCTTCATAAGAGCAGGATTCAAAAAATAGTTAATTATCTAGTATGTGCAAAAAACTAGGTTAGGCTCTAGGAAAATAGGCAAAAAAAATTTTTTTAAATGTATGCCCTCAAAGAGCTTATAATCTGCTGGGGGAGGAGAGAATGCAACATATACACATAATAACCAAATTTTAAAAATTTATACAAAATAAAAATGACAATTCTACCTAAATTTATTTATTCAGGGCCATACCAATTAAAATACCAAAAATTATTTTATACATCTAGAAAAAATTATAACAAAATTCATCCTGAAGAACAAAAAGTCCAGAATATCAAGGGAATTAATAAAAAGAAATGCAAGATAAGGTGGCTTAGTCATATTAGATCTTAAATTGCATTTAAAAGCAACAGGCATTAAAACCACTTGATACTGGCTAAGAAATAGAGTGGCGGATCAGTGGAATAGGTTAGGTACACAAGACACAGCATTCAATGACTATCTATAGTAATCTACTGTTTTATAAACCCAAAGACTGCAGCTTCTGGGATAAGAACTCACTATTTGACAAAAACTGCTGGGAAAACTGGAAAATAGTGTGTCAAAAACTAGGTATACACTAATATATACCTATACCAAGATAAAGTCAGAATGGGTACACAATTTAGATATAAAGACTGATATTATCAGCAAACTAGAAGAGCAAGGGATAGTTTACCTGTCAGATTTATGGGAACAGAAAAATTTATGACCAAATGAGATAAAGAACATCATGAAATGCAAAATGGATAAGTTTGATTACATTAAACTGAAAAGGTTTTGTACAAACAAAAACAATGCAACCAAGATTAGAAGGGAAGCAGAAAACTGGGAAATAATTTTTACAGCCAGTGTCTGTGCTAAAGTTCTCATTTCTAAAACATACAGAGAATGGAGTCAAATTTATAAGAACACAACTCAATAAGAACACAACCCCAACTGATAAATGGACAAAGGATACAAACAGGCAGTCTTCAGAGGAAAAAATTAAAGCTATCTATAGTCATATAAAATGTTCTAAATCACTACTGACTAGAGGTACCACATCACACCTATTAGATTGGCTAACATAGCAAAACAGGAAAATGACAAATGTTGGAGAAGATGTAGTAAAACTGGAACATTAATGCATTGTTAGTAGAGTTATGAACTGATCCAACCACTATGGAGAACAATTTGGAAAATGCCCAAAGGGCTATAAAACTATGCAGACCCTTCAACCCAGCATTACTACTTCTAAGTCTGTATTCCAAAGAGATCATAAAAATGGGAAAAGGATCCACTTGTAAAAAAATATTTATAGTAGCTCTTTTTGTGGTGGCCAAGAATTGGACATTGAGGGAATGGCCATCATTTGGGGAACAATTGAACAAGTTATGGTATATGAATGTATTGGAACATATTGTGCTATAAGAAATGATGAGCAGGTAAATTTCAGGAAAACCTAGATTTACATGAACTGATGCTAAGGGAAGTGAGCAGAACCAGAACATTTCACACAGTAACAGCAACACTGTGCAATAACTAACACTGATAGACTTATCTCTGCTTAGCAAGACAAGGATCTAAGAGAACTCCAAGTGACTCACGATGGAAAATGCTATCCACATCCAGAAAAAGAATTAGAGTTTAGATGCCGATCGAAGCATACTATTTGTTGTCTTTTTTTGTTTGTTTGTTTCTTCTTTCTCATGTCTCCTCCCATTGGTTCTAATTCTTCTTTACAACACAACTAATGTGAAAATATGCTTATACACACACACACACACACACACACACACACACACACACACAGAGCCTGTATCAGATTGCATACTATCTGGGTGTAAAGTGAGAGAAGGGGTGAGGAGAAAATTTAGAACTCAAAATCTCATGGAAGTGAATGGTGAAAACCAAAAATAAATAAATATATATTTTTTTAAAAAGTAAGGTAAAATAAAGGGATTTACTACTGTGTTTATAACACAAGAGGGAAAATAATACCTTAAAAAAACTAATATTAGAGACGGAAAATAGTAACCTAACTTGCAATTTTAAATGTGAATGGATCAAATAATCCAATAAAATGTAAAAGAGAGACAGAGAGAGAGAGAGAGAACTATAAGGGAAATATTCGGTATTTTCTTTTAAATAGTCAGTACAAATTATTAATAGGCTAAGTTTAAGCCCTCCTTTAGGAGTTAAAGGCATAAAGCTAGTACTGGTCTGTATGTAAGGAGGATTTTGTTACCCTTTTTAGACTTTAGCTTTTCAGGATCCATGATAATGGCAATATCTAGTTTCCAGGTATTAGATAATAATTCTCAGGATAGCTTCAAGGATTCTAGACAGTAATTCCCAAAATCATAGTGATAGACAGTCCTACTGAGACTGTGCAGGGATGACATAAGTAATATTTACTATGCTTGCACAGAATAATGATATGGCTGTTAACCTGTGAGCTTAATGTTGGCAGGATGCCTTCTTCATCTGTTGCCCTACAAAGCAAGTGGAAACAACAGCCATTATTGTAATTAATAATAATGTACCTAATAATATGTAATTAATAATTGTTAAAATTGAGTAGACCCAAACTGTTTTTTTATCTGTCCTATTTCCTTATCCAGTCTCTCAAGGACAGAGCTGATGGAAGACAAGATTAACATTTTTCTCATTCTGGGTATTATTACTTCACCCAACTAGATCATACTGATTTAAGATGAAGTACCCTTTTGCTCAGACTTGGTTTAGGAATATAGATTCTATATTTAGATTGCCAAAGGCTGGGGGTAACTTAGAAGTAAATGACAAAATCAAAGTTCATTAGAATACTGAGTTCAACCCCTCATAATATTCATTCTCGCATTACTTGTTAACCAGTAAGAGTCGATTGCCACCGTCTAGAACACTTATCTTTATATAAGCCAGCAGCCTGTTGACATAATGGACTCGAGCATTAAAGAGTGTCACTGACCTTTTACTAAAAATGCTGGCATTATTAATAAAATAATTAGTTACCCAGAACAAAAGTTTATACAAAATTATACTAAACAATTTCAAGAGTAAAAGAACCTTATTAAAATTTTAGTGGATAAATAAAGGTCTCATGCAGTACACCGTATCTGAGCATATTAAAAGGAGATGAGGATTTGGATTTGAGAAAGTGAGAGGAACATAATGAATGCTGTTCATGTTACTGAGTGCAAGATATTTATGGGATATCCAGGTGAAGGTGTCCAGCAGACAGACTGCTGTAATGTGGAATAAGAGCTCAAATCCTGTTATGTAAATGTAGAAGATATCTGTTCAGATATAATCATTAAATCTCCCAAAGCAAACAGAAAAACACCCAGGACCAAACATTTACTGAAATCCACAATTAGCAGGCGGGAAAAAATGATCCAGCAAAGGGCACTGAGAAGGAATTTAAGGCAAAGACTTAAACCAATAGAGTCAAGGAGACAGAATGTACCTAAGAGAAGAAGGTAGCTTTCAAAAGTTGAGCAGATGTCAAGTAGAGAGATGAGTGAGAAAAGACCATGGGATTGAACAAGGAAGAAATCATTTTTGAGCCTCACAGAGAACAACTTTGTTTTAGCGGTATGGAATGAGAAACATTTCAAGGGGCTAAGGAGTGGGTGGAAGGTGAGGAAGGGAGGCCAAAAAGTATAGATAAACCTTTCCAAAAGTTTGTGAAAGGGATAAGAAATATAGGGCAACAGACTTGAGGAGATGGCAGGTCAAGTGAAGGATTATTAAGGATGATGGAAAATTGGTCATTTTTTAGGTAAAAAGGAAGAAGCCAGGGTGTAAGGAAAGATTTTAAGAAGAGAGAAAGACAGGTAATAATCAAGGTGACAGGCTTCTTAAAGAGCCAAAGATCACCGGGAAAGAAACTGGAAATAGATAAAAGAGTTTTGGGGTCAAGATTACAAGATTAGCAATATATTAGCGACAGGGGGTCCAATTATCTAGAAATCTACTAGAGAGTTGTCTGTTCAAAGTAGAAAAGCTAATAGTTTCTTCCCTTAATGATAATTTCACCCTTCAAAAAAAAACAACACAAAGGGTACTTCTATTCTATATTTGATTCTTAAGAAGGGAGAACAAGTACTTGGAGTAGAATTATGTGAACTCTGTGGGGGAGGAAGCAACTCCATTTTAGAATCTGTGGCAAAGGAAGGAAGGAAGTTTGGACATACTGGGTGACCTACACCATAGATATGTGGAGAACACACTGCAAAGGGTTGAGAAAAGACAGACAAGATCTAAACTTCCATAATGGAAGGCACTCCAAAGGGGACAATGGGAAACTCTCATGAGTAAGAATCTGAAGATTTTTTTTTTTTAATTTCCATTGAGGATAAAAAGTGTAGTTGACCAAAGACACTAATTCAGATGTACAAGGAACTCAGCAAACAACTTAGGTTTTTTTAAAAGTTATGTAAAGTATGTAGTCAAATAGCCTGAATATATAAAACAGGTCGGTGGCATTCCCCCACATCATTCCTTATTTGGAATACGAACAATTCACTGCCTCTTTGGCTGACTAACTGGTTTCAACATGACCTCACAGCAGCCATAGCCATCATCATACAACTATATTCAAACTCTCTCAGGGTCTTTAAGCCAGAGATCTGTAAAGCTCATCATGCTGGTTCTCTCTGAGCTATATACTTGCAAGCACAGACAATTCTTTACTCAAAAAAGGTGCTGTATCATCTAATCACATTGGAGCAAACAAAATTCATAGCAAAGCAGCTCAGGTTGAGTCTTTGCTCAAAGCAGACAATTTTAATCAACTCTTCAATCACCAGTAAGCTGAATGGATTGATGAGCTGGTAGCAAATCAGCTTGTAGCCCAGAGTTCTTATCATTGTAGCTACAAATGCCATCTTTCCAACTCTGATTTTCCCTCTCAAGCTGAGGTAGCAGCAGAAAGCAACATGTACTTCTGATAAGTAACAGTACTCAAATTCTAATTGACAATGAAGGGCAAGAACTGACAACAAAGCTTTGACCCAAGGACTAAGACTTTCCCCAAGCAATTAGAAATCTCAAGTATTAGCCTTCAGTCAAAAATATACTTTTTCAAAAAGCTCTGACAGAGCTGGCCTTTCTAACCTCCCCACTCTGCCCCATTCCACACACTTCACCCATATACCCTTTTATTTAATTGTTTTAACATTCATTTCAAAATTTTGAGTTTCTAATTCTCTCCCTCCCTCTATGCACTCTTCCACCATTAAGAAGGCAAACAATTGATTATAATATGTAACAAAATAATAATAATATATATTATAATATAACAAAATAAAACCCATTATGCATGTGAAGTCACATCCAAATTAACCATACACATTACTGTCAATGGCTTAAATCAGAGCCTTATGGCTCTCAGAAACTTACTTTTCACTTATGAGGTTAAAAGCTCTCCAACCATTACTTATGACATCAGCAGTCCTGATTTAAACATCTCATGGTCTCTACACAATAATATAATTTTGAGTTCATCAATGTGATTATCTTAAGTCTTAAAACAGTTGTATGTAAATGGCAAGGAAACCATAATGCTCTGCACCGTCAACCACTTATCAGTCCTCAAATAGGTCCATTTGAATAAGTCTGAGACTGTTTTTAATACTCCCATTTTCTGTGTTATAATAAATAAAAGTTATTTTTCTGCCCCTTCATGTCATATTATCCACATACAGAACAGGCACCATGCTACAGCCTTTCCAAGGTTAACTGAGCCTTTATATTTATGTCAGTTCAATTTTTGTCTCTTTTTGCTCCTACTACTACCAGCATATCTGAAAACCCTTTCTTTATGCACAGATTTTGGCAGTTTTTATTAAAACAAATTTATTTTCCTACTTTTTTTCAGACAACAAACTATTCACCTCTTGAAGAGGCAATACTTTACGTCCTTTGTTAGCTGATATAATTCTTTTTCTCTTTTGTGAAATTACTTTACTACCCCTTTTGGCACCAAGCTGCTCCCAATGAAAAAAAGAGCACATCCTTCAATGGCTAATACCCTTCAGATATAAAAGGAGGCCACCTTTCTATAAAAAACAGTGGCATGAACCCTCAGAACGAGCTGAAGCTGGTGAATAAAGTTAAGAAGAACAAAAAAAAGGATTTTTTTTTTAAATTATACTGCAGAAAACAAAGGAAGCAAAGTAAAGAAGGGACTTCTGAAGAAGGATGACTGCTTGGCATAAATGAGATGAGCATGATCCTCACATTGGGATAGCTGGGATGACCAATCACCCCCCCAGCCCCACCCCATGGAGCATGCTGGTTCCTTTGCTCACATGGGTGGCTTATAGCCTGCTTCTGGCCTGGCCAGGTAGTCAGTCCAGCAATGAAAAGCCTTTGTGTTTTTGTAAGTCATGCAAAGCCCTGACCTGTTTCCTGACCCTTTCCTGCTCTAGGACAATGAAAGAAGCTAGTGTGTTTCGTCAGTGAAAAGAAGAGACAGTTCCTGGCTCACCGCTTGGCATCACCTCTCTCTTATGGCAAATACTATGCTCTTTGCTTTGCAGCTCCCTTGCAGGGATAGGGTACTCATCACAGCTTCCTCACAGAGCATGGACTCAACTGGGTGAGCTTGCACCTAGGTTCCTGCTGGCCTCTTTTACTTTGTGTCTCCTTTCCTGAGTAGGTTATCAAACAGCACTCAGAGGAAAGGGAAACTTCTGCATCTGAGATGACGGTCACAGAAAAGAGTATTGAACAGGCTGTTTTACAAGCTGACATGGGAGTTGTTCAGACAGTGCAGAGCCCAGGTGAAATGTAAAGTGCCTGCTAATGAGCAGTCCTGCAAACTGCTTTGTATTTTGATGAGGTTTAAGTAACAATTTATATAAAGTTAAACTGCTAAATTCCTTGAGCATGAGTTTTTCATGTCTAAAACATAAAACAAATTACCTGCTCCAGATCTGATTCACTTAGTGCCTTTTTATTTCCCTCTTTTTGCTGCATTCACCCCACTCCCCACCCCCAACACACATACACAGAGGAACCACAGGGGCATCTAGGGAGGATGACTAAATGAGCCAATGAGTTCTAGCAAAGGGAAGCTGAAGGATCTCATCACAGGTGAACTAGCCCAGAACTGAACCTGATCCAAAATTCAGACCTAGGTACAGACCAGGAAGTTTTCATTACCTCCAACCCCTTAGAGCGATCCAAAAGTGGCTGAATAATACAGAATTCATTGTATAGAAACATAGACTGAGAGCTGGACAGAGCCTAGTCCAACCCTTTCATTTTGTAGATGATAACATTGAGGCCCAAGGCCGAAAAGTAACTTATGCAAGTTTATACAAATAAAGGGATAGCAGAAAACTAGCTCCTTGAACACAAGGGCTGGTCATGTTTTATCTTTCTATCTCTAGAGCCTTGAAGAAAGTCCGAAATGTTGCAGACAACTAAGAAATGTTTCTTGATTTGGATTGCTCAGTGAATAATAAGAATAATAAGGCTGCCTTTGTTTGATCCAAGTCACTGAACTTTTGTGAACTGTATCCACAAGTCTAGAAAGAATTCATAAATATGATTACTGAGCCACTGTCAGTAATATTCCAGAAATCATAACAAGGAGGAGAGATCTTACAGGATTTCTGAAGGGCTAGTATCTCAGTTTTCAAAACAGGAAAGAGAATGAAGTGTGCAAACTCCAAACTAATGAATATGACTTTCACTCCTATCAAAATTTTATATCATAAAAGGTTTGGCTAGTCAACCTCTAGAGAAGAAAGTGGTGATTAGAGAGATCTAGTATTGCATTACCAAGCACAGGTCATCCTGCTCTAATCTTTTTTTTTTTTTTTTAAACTAAGTTAATGAACTAGTAGAACAGATGAATTCTAAATACAGTTATCAGTATAAGCATGAAAGTCAACCTAGCCTATCATTCCTATCCACTTAATGTAAGTGACAAGATGCTTTATCCTGAAACCTTAACCAAATGAGAACACATATGATTAACTCTGCATAAACAAGGCTTGGACAATTCCAGTAAATCAATCATCAATCAGTCATAGTATTTAGACTGAGTGCGAAAAGTCCTTGATCAATTTCTATGTCTTTGAATCTCACTGGATAAACTGAAGGGATATTGCAGAGAAGATGGTGAATTGGCTGAGGGATATGGCCAGGCCCAGAAGGGCTTCTATAAAACCACTTCTATAAAACCACTTTATAAATATCCAGCTAGCTGGATTAAGGACTCTAAGCAACTAGCGGCGGTATCTACATTAGAAGGTGAGGACAGATGAGATAATTTGAAAAGACAGGTTGAAAAGACAGACAAGAAATAATTTGAAAAGATAGAAGCACAGGAGAAAACCTACAGGAGACCTTAATGGGAGAATATTGAGGACACCATCAAGGACTTCCAGGACCTGAGTTATATGGGGCTGTAAGCTTGAGCCCTCTTTCTCCTGCACTTTATACGTACTTAACAGGAGAATGCCAAAAAGTCTTTTGGAGGGTTGTTTTAGAACAACTGTTTTTATTACATTATCTCACTAAAATATCTCTTTCCAAAACCCTATTAGGTTTGGCTGTCTGATAACCATGAGGCTGGAGCAGGGAGGGGTTGACCATGCCAAGAAGGGCTCATGAGCTATGGTCCTAGACAACTCTTTCTGGCAGCTGCTTGTGTGTGTGGGAGGGGGAGAGAGGAGAAATAGGGATATAAGAATAAGTCAGAAGCATTAGATTTGGACAGAACATTTGGTAACCTACTAAACTATTTTTATGTAAAAGATAAAACCTAGACAATCATTAGGTGCATTCAGAATAGAATGAGTGGGTGTGGTCTCCAGTGGAGTGTCTTTGGGATGTGTGGTCCTGGTTGGTTTAGCATTCTTATGAAAGACTTGGATAAAAGACATAAAGGGCATACTCATCAAATTTACAGATTTTCTGGAAACAAGAGTTCACGCATTTTAAGGCAGTCAGTAATCAAGGAGGTCTTGATAGGCAAATACATATAAATATAAAAGGATAAAATTCAGTAGAACTAAATATAAGTAACATCTGATACTTGAATTCAAAAAGTTGTGTGTGTTCGTCCTTCGTTGTCGAAGACTATGCCATCAGAGAAATAATGACATGATTTGCACTTGACTTTGTTTTGAGTGAGGGAGGGTAGTGCAGGTCACCAGCCTCACTTCTCTTTCAGAACCATCTGAATCCAGTGACCAGATATTCATCAGGATGATGGGAGATGACCCAGGATGAGGCAATTGAGGTTAAGTGACTTGCCCAAGGTAACACAGTTAGTGAGTGTTAAGTGTCTGAGGTGAGATCTTCACAAAGACAATAGGAGTGAAGCTAGCAAGAGAACAATTCACCTTAAAACAATTATGAGTGTGTTAGTGACCTGCAAGTTCAGAATAAGTCAACACTGGCAACTGTGTTATAAACCAACAAATTAGCTAAAGCAATCTTAGACTGAATTAAGAGGCCATTATTTTTTGGAGTGCAAGAGGGCCACATTACTATTACCATAAACCAGGAGGGAGATGTTCAGAGCTAATTCTCCAGGAGTGGAAGAGGGCCACAGTACTGTTACTCTGACTCCAGCAGTAAGATAATAGATAAAACAGACTCCTACTTCCCTATCTACCCACTCCCATACTGCCCAAAGAGATCAAAGAAAAGAAAAGGCCTGGTTCAGTATATACAAAAATATTTGCAGCAGCACTTTTTATAGTGGCAAAAAGCTAGAAACAAATGATAGTACTCATCAGTTGGGGACAAGCTTGACAAATTATGACATTTATATTCATATTCAAATGTTTCAATCATTTATTAAGTGTCCACTATGTTCCAGGCACTACACTAAACACTGGGGATAAAAATAAGAAAAATGTAATAGAATATTATGGTGCTACTCAAAATTATGAGAGGGTTTCTTTGAAACCTAGAAGACCTGCATGAAATGATTCAGAGTGAAGTGAGTTAGAAACACAAGAACAATTTATATAATATCAACAATGTAAAAATGAACAATTTTGGAAGATTTAAGACGCCTGATCAATGCAATGATCAACCATTACTGCAGAACACAGATGACAAATAAGGCTACTTATCTTTGGGAGAGAAGTGATGGAATTAATATAATGGAATGTGGCACAGTTTTGAACATGATCAGCATGGGAATATAATGTGGATATAATTGCTGAGCCACTGATGGTGATCCTTGAAAGATAATAAAGAACAAGAGAGGTGGAAAATGACTAAGATATATGAAAACATCTCAAATTTCAAAAACAGGTAAGTGGGTAGATTCTTTACACTTTATGCCAGTGAGCTAAACTCTGATTTCTGTCAAAATTCTACCATACATCATATGCTTAAGATGATGTGCTGTACAAAATGCATGCTTAAAAAAAAAAAAAAAAGATCTGCTGAATTTAATCGTCTATGGCCACATAAAAAGAAAGGCAGTATTTGCTCTGGGCCATTAAGACTTCCTCAAGAACAGGTTATACCAGAATAATTTCATTTCCTTCCTCCTCTCCTTTCAGTAGTTAGTAGGATGATAAGATCAGGTGAATGCCCTAGACAGTGCTATATACCTTTCTGTCAGGTAGTCATTTAACTAAGTGCTCTTGAGACCCTTGTAAAGAAGATAGAGGTTAACAAAGAGAATAATTAGGCTGTTTCAGAATTATCTGGATGACCACAAAGGTCAATGAGTAACAAAATGACATTTACCTGGAGGGCAAGTCTCCACTGGAGGACCACAAAACTCTGGATGTCATCTTGAATTCTCAATTTTTCCTCCAAGACTTTTATGTTTATCAAGCTCTCAAGCAATGCAACAATGGAAAGAAAGGCTAACATATCAAACGATAAAATTCAGAATTTCAAAAGATATCAAATGGGATGAATCTAATATGATAATACGGAATGAAGACAAATCTAAGTTTTGCACTTAAAAAAATCAGCTATACAAATGTAGGGGTAGATATTGCTAGACAACATTTCATATATAAAAAGAACTGGTAAGTTTTAAATGGCCCTGCATTCTCAATGAATAATTAATGTCATACATTAGTCTTGTTAGGAACTCTCTTGTAACGGTGTTCTTTGCTTCCCTTCAGTTCTTGACATATCACTGACAGCAGTTCAACAATCATATTCATGGATTCTGTCAGTACTTTGGGGAATAACTCATCAGAGCCAGGAGATTAAAATGCTTAAAGTACTCTCAATATTTCCTCATTATCTTAGGCTTCATTTTTGCCTTAACTTTTTTGTTTAAATACAACCTCACAGAAGGACAAAATCATGAATATCTGTTCTACAAAGTTTTTAAAATATCCTGTCTTGGGCTTGCAAGTGCAGGTGTTCAGGAACTGAATGTAACAAAATTATAAAGGCAAACAGAACTCCAATTAAGAGATATGAGAAGACACCTCCTAATCCACCTCTTCAGGTATGAAATACCACTGATATATTCTCAAACCTTTTCAATGAATAGATCAGTTCTGTTTTTTTCTTTCAAAAATACTATTTTTTATATGGATTGACTTTTAGAGAGGTACAAGAGAGACAGATATTTGGGATAATTATGATGTAAGACACAGAAGTTATTACTAAAAAATTATTTTTAAAAATTGCTAAGGACCTTTGTTCTCAAACCAGTAAAAAATTTGTTACAGACTGGTACCAACTCAACGACCAGCAGGGAGAAATGCTATGCTAAATATCTTTTTTCTCAGTTTCTATTGTCTAAATTTTAAAAGTTCCAAATGGACTATTTAGCAATGAACCAAAATCTGTCTATACTAAAAGGTATTTGCAGGCCACATAATATTTCTAAGCAGTCAGAATAACTTGCTTATTGAACAAGCCCCAAAGCCATTTAGGAAAGAAGGAGTTTTGAAGGACTCTGGAACGGGAAAAAACATACTACCTACTGATTCATAGTGGCATCTTCCTTTTGGATCACAACCTCGGGAGAGAAGAGATATTCCAAACTTGGAAAGAAAATCTGCTTGTAAAAGGCAAAAGAGGGGTAGTACAATTTATAATTTCTATTTCTTATTCTATTTGATTTTCTTTCTATTCCTCTTGAGCATATTTGTGGAAATCAGAGTCTCTCAGGATGAAAAACCATGTTATTCATCTAACAAATGGGCTTCCCTTTTCTAAAACTCAGATGCAAAACCTCTAACGAGCTTGCTTTTTTCCTATTCAGCATTTATTAAGAAAGATACGATCATGTATTAAGAACCTCTGTGAGCAGACACTGAGCATTCTTTACATAAAAGCTTCCTACACTGAAACAAGGTATAATGAGTCTAATTTGCAAGATTCTGAATAGGAGCATCGCTGAATTTGTCTCAGTATACTTAAAAGATTTCTTCTTATCATAGACAGAGGAGATTAAGATAGTAGTAGCTCAGAAGTATTATTTTCTCAAATTTTAAAAATCAGTTAAAGACAACATTTTTTCTCTGGGCTTACTTCTGAAAGATGTCTTTATTATTGGCAAAATATAGTTTGATCAAAGTCCTCCCTCAAATCTACCAGTTAAACTAAAAGGAAAAAAAAAACATCATACACATGTTCAGACTGAGAAATAAAGACCTGTGTAGCAGTGGAATTTATGGTTTGTATTAAGTTCTTCTCTAGTAACCTCTTCAGTGAACTGGCAGAGAGTTAATGAATTTACAACTTACTTCTCTATTTCAATATTTACTTAAATACCTAAATGGGTGAAACCAAACACAAATCATACAGGGCCCTTTTCTTCTATTAACAGTACTACTACCAATTTTATCTTTTTTCCAGCTTCCCATAAAGCAATTTATGAAATGTTCTACCAAAGCAATCTTGGTAAAAGATACTTATTGTCTTGACAATTTGGATGGTGAATTACTCTGGTTGGCTGAAAGTTCTGTCACCTGACCAATTTCTTATTTAATGTTTTAAGAGACTGATATTCTTTACTCTAGAAACATGTGAGTATTTTATTCCATTTTTTAAGGAGGAAAGCATTCAAACATGAACCAATATATTTCTACCTCACTGTACATAACTTGCAAGGATATAGGAGAATGGTTTATGCTAACTTTTAGGGGAGATGTCAGGAAACTTAAGGCTGGTCATATTTTAGAAATTCATCTTATAATGCCAATATAAATAAGGATTTAGAAAGTAATTTCCTCATTACTGCTGTTCATTTATTTCAGTGGTGTCCAATTCTTTGTGATTCCATTTGGAGTTTTCTTGGCAAAGATACAGGAGTGGTTTGCCATTTCCTTCTCCAGCTCATCTTACAGATGAGGAAACTGAGGTAAACAGGGTTAAGTGACTTGCCCAGTGTCAAACAGCTAGTAAGTGTCTGAGGCCAAATTTAAACTCAAGTCTTCCCAACTCCAGAATTGGCATTCTATCCACTAAGCTACCTAACTACCCAATTTCCTTCAGGGAAGCGATTATTTAATTTTTGGTCTCCTTTATACAATCTGTTGTAAAGTTCTATGGATTTTATCTTTGTAACATCTCACTCATATACCTCCTTCTCTCCTTTAATAGGGCCATCAACCCAGCACAGGAAGGCCCTCATCATCTCAGGCTTGGACTATTTCAATAGCCTGCTGGTTGTTCTCCCTACTACAAGTCCTCCTCATCCTGGTTTTTCCTCCACTCAACTGTCAAAAATGATTTTTCTAACACGCCAAGCTGACCATATTACCTTCCCATTCAATACTCTCTAGCAGTTCCCTATTGATTCCAGAATCTAATATAAAAATCTCTGCATGGTCTTCAAGGACTTTCATAAACTGTTCCTTCCTCAGCTTTCCAAGTCATCTTATACCTTACTCCCTACCTCTACCTCCTCTGTGTAACTCTAAGATTGAATGACAGTGGCCTCCTTGTAATTCCTCACAAAAGACACTCCATCATTCTATTCTGTGGATTTTCACTGGCTGTCCCCAAAGCATGCATGAAAGGACCTCCTTCCTCATCTCCACATCCTGTATTCTCTAGTTGTTTTTTTTTTTTTTTAATTTTCATATAGGCACTAAACATATCTATTAGGGTGAGTTGCATTTTTTTGCAAGCTATAATAGAAACCATGTAACCTCTAAAGTGAGGTAGTCTGTCTCTAAATTTCATTTGGCTTCATTTTATGTCAAGTTCACCAAACTTTTCAACTGACCTTGTGATTATGGACCAGAGAGAAGTTAAGGGCATTCAAGAAGTAAATGCCCACATTTTGTTTTCCATGTCCTGAAACTACCTTCACCTTTTGTTCAGTATAGAATTCACAGAAAGGATTACTTGGTGTCTGCAAGGTTTAAAAAACATATCCTTCTTCACCAACAACCC
This sequence comes from Notamacropus eugenii, assembly GCF_028372415.1. Lineage (NCBI taxonomy): Eukaryota > Metazoa > Chordata > Mammalia > Diprotodontia > Macropodidae > Notamacropus > Notamacropus eugenii. The sequence goes on along the minus strand of NC_092874.1, from coordinate 128,362,628 downwards.
CCAGAGTTGCTCAACCCAATTAGATATTGTACAATGAAGATAATTTTTTTGTTTTGTTACCTTTGAGTTAAAATGTTTGGTCAGGCCAAAAGTGACTTTAAATATTTTTTTCTAAAATGGGCTGCTCCCAGTCATCCCAAAGATGTTACTAGTGTTTTAATTACAGTTAAGGGTCCTAGTTTATATGCAAAGATCACAAGGTACATAACAAATTAGTCAGGGTTTTTGGAGGGGAGGTCAGCTAACAATAATAATAGGTAGTCTTTATGTAAACCTTTAAGGTTTACAAAGTGATATATATATAATACATAATATATATATATATATGAAATTTCATGTGAACCTCACAACAAATATATGCAGTAGATGCAATTATCCCCATTTTATAGATGAGAAAACAGAAGTAAAATGACTTGTCCAAGGTCACACAGATAGAATCTGAGGCTGGATTAGAGAGAGAGAGAGAGAGAGAGAGAGAGAAGAGGTAAGAGACAAAGAGGCATAGAAAGAGATGAAGTCCAAAGAACCACAATCCTTATACAGAACTTTCTAGTTGTCAAATAAAGCCAGCCTAATTTTACCCTAAATCGCTGCATTATACAGATTATAGGAACTCAAAAGGACTAAAAAGCAAAAAGGTTACATCAAAGCATACACAGAATGGTAATTAAGACAAGTTGACAGTTGGAGTACACATCATTAATGACTGCCTCAGGCAAGAAGACCAACTTAGCAGAGCCCAGTAAATTACTGGAACAGTTCCTTTCTGGGCCTTACTTCCTGGGTCTGCAGTTGAGTTGACAGCCTTTTGTGATTTTCCTCTAAGGTTCCTCCTACAAGATGTCATGTCAGATCACCTGTTTATTCTTTCTGTTCACCACTGGATTCCTGTTTATTCAGAGGCCCCGGAAGCTACTCTAAGGTCTAACACCTCCCTTTCACTGCTAACCCGGGCTAATCTTGCAGGTGTTCCTAATTAACACTAGTATGGAACCAGCTTTGAGTTGAAGCCAAATCACTTCAGAAAACAGTAAGAAATGGATTAACATGGATCTACACATCTCTCATTCACCAACTCAGGACTTAACCATTTCATCTCTTGAAATCCTGCCCCTGAGGCTCCACCTGTAATTGCTTCATATGCTCCATTATAGCTAGCCAATCTCAGTCACTGACTTGGTATCCCTTTAACTCTACTTCATTCTCCTTTTCTGATGGGATTCAAGCCCAAGCCTAGACCTTTGTCCTTTGACCCAGGAGGGTTTTGGTTCCATCTGTTTAAAGAGCCCCAGAAAGCCTTACCTGGAGAACTCCTTGGATTCCCTTTATTTGCTTTAGCATTCTCTTGAGGTCCAGATCACCCAGCCTGGATACTCCACACCCTTGATCCTTGACCTTATCAAAATCCTACTGTCCAGACTATCAGCCACTCTCATCAAGATCCTCCCTGGATTTGATTTACATTCCAGGCTGACCTCCCCTATCAACACCATCCCCGGGACCCCAGACTACTTGGAGACACTTGGATTCTTCCCTCAGTCTTTTCTGTATATAAGTTCCCTCTCGCCTCCATGAAGGCGCTTAGATTCAATCCAGCTCAGGCTCTGTCTAGCTGAGATTGTATCTGGCCCACTTGTTAATATAAGCATTACAAATGCTTAGGTCCTTAACAGTCAACCAATATGGCAAATCTTTAACAAACTTTGTTTTTCTTCGTCATAAAGAAGGCTTAAGACAAATTCATTCAGCAGGATCCAGCTTATAGGTATTTTGGGGTCCCCAGCACCCCAAACCTCAACATTTCCATTTAGAGAACCATAATCAAATCAGTACTGCCACAGCTGCTGAAAAGTATATGTTAATCTACTCCTCTAGGAATTTCCAAACCAAAACCACTCCTTGGGGGAATGTGACTACCTTAGTCAGCACTTAGCACACAATACTTGGCACAGAGCAGGCTAATAAATTCCTTCCTGTTCCTTCCTTCCTTTCCTTCTACATCTTTCTTCCTTCCTATCCTTCTTGTTTCACTATTCCTGTTTTGAAATAGATTTATCCACTCTACCACCTAACTGCCCTGTGGTAGGTACTACTATTAACCCCATTGAATAGATCAAGAAAATGAGGTTGAGAGAGGTTTAGGACAGGGGTGAGGAAGCTGCAGGTCTTGAGGACACCTGTGGCCCTCTAAATGCTCAAGTGTAGCCCTTTGACAGAGTACAAATTTTGGTCGAAGGGCCACACTTGAGGACCTAGAAGGCCACATATGGCCTTGAGGCCCACAGGTCCTCCACAGGAGACTTGTCCACAGTCACATAACTGGTAAGCAGTGGAGGCAGGATTTGATTGTAGGTCTTCTTGCCTCCAAGTCCAGTGCTCTATCCACCACACCACTATAGCAAGCCTAGATGCCTCTGCCTACCTTTCAACAGTCTTTAAAGGCAAAGTAGCCCCGTATTCAATTTTGTTTCCTACTACTTACCAATACAAAAGCTTTCTCTGACCATTGATTCACAATCTCAAGCCACTCCTTCTACCTGGCAAGTCCATCATATAAAGCCTAGCTGAAGCTCCATATCATATTCTGTACCACACAATTTGTATCTTGTTAATATAGTAAATATTAATTAAACTTACTTAATTTTAAAATATTAAATAATAAGGTACAATAAGAATTAGTCAGACAAACTGGGCTCTGTTTCAGATCTCATGCTTATTAGGAAAAAGCATAACTTGGCTGAGTCTCAGTTTACTTATCTGTAAAAAGGGGATATTAGATTTATCAACTTCAGATGGCTATGGTAAGAAAATTATTTTTTAAACGCAAAATGCTATAAAGTAAGCTATATTCAAATTGTTGCTCATACAGCCCCCATTTGAATAGCTCTATTGATAGGAAACACGCTACCCTCCTAAGGCAATCCAGTCTACTTTAGGACAGCTTTAGCTAGTAGGAGATTTTTCTTTACATAGAATATAAATCCTCTCTCTGAAATCTTTGCCCATTTGCTCTTCATTCTGTACCCTTGGGGAAATTAGAAAGTCAAGCCAAGTCAACAAGCATTTATTAAGTTTGGACCATGTGGTAGGTATTATTCTATGTGCTAGGAATACAAAGAAAGCCCAAAAAAGTCTCTGCCCTCAAGGGGCCCATGGCCTAATAGAAGAAGAAGATGTAGGCAAACAACCATGTATACACAAGAATAAACTGGAGATAATCTCAGAGATTGTCTAAACTTTCTTTCACCTTTCTTCCATATTTCAAATATTTGAATAGAATGCATCCATTTCCTCGCTATATTTTCTCATTTATAGACTAAAACTCCATAGTTCTTTCAACTCAAACTCCTATAGAATGAATGCCCATCCTCCCATTCTTGTAGTCACCCTTCTCTAGTTTCACATCAGTCTTCTTAAAATGAGGCAGCTGGAACTGAATAATGAGAGATGACCTTTACAGAGCACTTTGAGATTTACAAAGTACTTTATATGCAATATCTCATTTGATCCTTACAATAACTCCATGAGAAAGGCACTACAGTTATCTCCATTTCACAGTAGAGAAAAGAAATTCAGGGTCTTGTCAAGTGACTTGCTAATGGTCAAACAGCTACTAAATGTCAGAGACAGGAATTGAGACTGGTTCTTTTAACTTCAAGATCAGCAGTCTTTTCTCTAAACCATGAATCCTCTCTGAGCACAACGTTCAAGATGTGGTTGGATTACAGCAGAGTCCACTAGGATTAGTGCCTCTTTATAATGGACATCACGCTTCTATTAAAACAACTGTAATGGTCATTTGAATGGAAAGATATTTCCCATTCATTAAGAGGTCCATGTGACTGGCCTGGGTCACATGGAAGCTTGTGGTGGGAGGAATTTGCAGAATGCATAGAACAGGAAGAGGTGGAGCTAGAGCAGAGACAAGAGGAAATTGGTCAGAGCTAGGAAGAATGCAGGCAAGCAGGCAGCTGGCTAGCAAGAGTGAAAGAACTTGTTTGAGATTTGGTTTAAGGGACCTGGTTTGTGGGAAGCCTAGAGGGGGAAGGCTTGGGGAAGGTGTTACCTTCTGCATTGTTATTGTGTATAGACTTTTGTTACTATGATGAATTTGGCTTTCTGGTGTTGGAAAAAAATATTTTGGTCGTGTCTTCCATGTGGAGAGTCTGTTGTATTTTGTGATTCAGAACTGCACCAGGATATTCATGGCCACCCACAGGTGCTATGAATATCACTTTGGCACTACAACAACCTAAGCTCATATTCATTTTTTGACTCCCATGTAACACCTTTTTATTCATACCCAAATTGAGACCCAAATTGAGTACTCATTTCTTAGGTCTTTTTCACATTGTGCCTATCCTCACTTACAAGTAATTATTTTTTTAACTCAAGGAGTGTACAGCCTTGCATTTCTCCCTGTTAAATTTCACCTCTGTAGATCTGAACCATTACTTCATTCTGTCAAGATCATTTAAATCTTAAATCTTTCATCCAATAAAGTAAATTGCCTCGTACTTTCTGTCATTTGCAAATTTGATAAATATGTGAGATAGCACTTCATCCAAGTTACTGTTAAAAATGTAGAAGAGACAAGGACACAAGGCAAATTAGGCTATTTTTGCTTCAGTTCTTACCTAGCCTAGGTGGTGCAATGGATAGAGCACCAGTGCAGGAGTCAGGAGAACCTGAGTTCAAATCTCACCTCAGAAACTTGACACTCACTAGCTGTGTGACCTTGGGCAAGTCACTTAACCCCATTTGCCTCATCCTGGGTCATCTCCAGTCATCCTGATGAATATCTGGTCACTGGATTCAGATGGCTCTGGAAGAGAAGCGAGGCTGGTGACCTGCACAGCCCCCCCCACTCATAGTAAAGTCAAGTGCAAGTCATACATTATTTCTCTGATGGTGTGATCTTCTTTGACAACGAAGGACGAACACACACACCTAGCCTTTAATTACTGAATAGGCGTTGAGTTAGACAAATTTAGACCTGGGAAAAGCTTAACTTAAAAAGGCCAAGTTCTCCCACTATGTCCTAGGCCATCGCCAGTCATCTTGACCTATGTCTTTCTGATAACTGAAGAAGACAGTGGCTGATGACTCTGCACAGCTCTGCCCCTACTTAACTCCAATTCACCTGCAAGTCAAGGCATCACCTTCCTGATGTCATTGATCTTCTTCAAGAAGGAAGGATGAACAACAACCACCACTAGAAATCTCCTTTAAGAATGACACAGATTCTTTAATCTTTAGACATGATCATTTAACTTATTTCAAACCTACCTGACTACTATCATCTACTCACATCTCTACATTTTGCCCATAAAGGCTGCATAAATATGTAGGTAAAATCCCTTCATATGATGCTATGGCATTCTTTTGGATTACCAGTTCAATAACACTATCTAAAAATGAACATGGTATTTCCCAAGTTCTGGCACAGCACGTTCTTGGATGAAGCCATATACACTCTTAACAAATCATCGTTGAATAGCATGTTCTAGAATTTTGGAAAAAAAATAAAAGTTGAAACCTTTAGCCTATAGTTTAAAGATTTCTTTAAAAAAAAAAAAAGAGGCATTTGCCACCCTTCAAATTATGTAACCAAAGGCTCTCTAGTGTAGAAAATGACCAAGGAGCCAAGCACAGTTCAAGCCTGACTGAACACTTCTACAGCCTTCCTAAAGGTAGTCATCTAGCCTTCAATGGCAGACCTGAGAGTGAACCTGTTACTTCCCAAAGTAATTTATCCCATTCTTCAATACTTCTAATTCTTAGGAAGTACTCCCTTAAATCAAGCTTAAATCTGTGTCTCTACAACTTCTGTTCACTGCTCCCACTTGTCCTTTGGGTCCAAAAAAAAGATTCACCTCTCTTCTATAAAAGGGTCCTTAAACTTCTTGAACTATCAAGTTATCATTTCCCTTGCTTCCCATCTGATCTTATCTGACTTCAGTATTTTCATTTCCTTCAGTTTATCTTCATTTGGCATGAGCTCAGAGCTCTTTACTATCTGTCTTACCCTTCTCTCTAGACTCATCTTATAAATATCCTTTTACTAATATGGAAGTACTATGTGGATATAATAATATATATTACAATAGTATAATATGGAAATAGTATTGAACTAAATACTCCACAAGTGGTCTGAGCAAGTGAGAGCAGAATGAGGTGGTTACCCCTTTCATTCTTGACATGGAGGGAGTCTCCCTCACTGGAGTCAAAGCTTTAAACTTGTTTAGCTATCTATAACATTACTCTGGTTATCCTGAACTTTCAAATCCACTAAAACCCCCAGATCTTTTTCAGATGAACTATTGTCTGGCTGTTCCTTGCCAATCTTGTAGTTGAGAAGTTAATATTTTGAAGCCATATGGAGGACTCTGCATCTACCCATGCTTTAATTTCATCTTGATATATGCAACCCTATCTTCTAGTCAATTGGCATTAATTGTCTTTGTGCCAAATTTGTCTCATCCACAACTGAGATAGAGTGTGGGCCTTTAGTAAGAAAGACTCATCTTCCTGAGTCCTGAGCAAATCACTTAACCCTGTTTGCCTCAGTTTCCTCATCCATAAAATGAGCTGGAGAAGGAAATGGCAAATCACTCTAGTATCTCTGCCAAGAAAACCCAAATGGGGTCATGAAAAGTCAGGCACAACTGTACAACAACTAAAGGAATCAATAAAATCTTTTTCTAAAAAAATTTGACATATATCCTCAAGTCATCATAGGCTTCACCCCACACCCACCCCACTGGTACCTAATCCAGTAGATACCTCTTCTCCAAATTGACATGAAACCTGTCTTTCAAACAGTTCTGATTCTACCTAACTGCACTGTCATCCTTCCCTTGTATCCACTGAGATGGTATGAAAGATTATACTATGCTTTGATGAGGTCTAGTTAAACTACCTTTGTACCACTGCCTGATTTAGTAACCCTGGAAAGAAGAAAATGAGGTTACTCTGGTATAATCTATTTCTGGTGAAGTCAAGCTGTTTTTGTGTTTTGGTTTTGTTTATCTGTTTGGTTTTTGTATTCTCTTTTTTCTTTCCTAGCCATTCCAAAACATCCCTTCAATAACACATTCTAGAGTTTTTCCAGGAATAGAAGTAAAGCTCACTGGCCTATATTTTGCAGACTCTGCTCTCTCCCATTTTTGAAATGTGTGACATTTTTTCTTCAGCCCAATGCTTTTAAAAGTAATTGAGTAAACATAATATGCAGCAGTTAGTTCAGTACTATGGGATCCAGTAGCTTATTTAGTCCTGATACCTTGGATGTATCAAGAGTAGCTAGGCATTCTCATTATCCCCTTAGTTAGCATGAATTTCATCAAGACTTTTTTTTCTGTCACTTATAATTGAAAAGAAACATTTTTTCTTGGCAGAGGAAACAGAAGGAAAATAAGAGTTGATTGGCTTAGCCTTTTTTCTGTTTTCCTTGTCATTGTCCTATCTTGCCACAAGCAGTGGCCTCACACTTTATCTTCCCCTTTCCCCAATATAGCTAAAAAATGTTTTAATGTCCTTAACTTTCATCACTAGATTACCAACACAGGCTCATTCTGAGCTTAAGCACATTTTTCCCCCACAGAAGCCTGCCACATTTTGGCATTCACTCTCCCCTACACAAACCTGACTGGATCTTTTTATACAAGTCTTAAAAATTTAAGTTGCTTAATTAGATCCCTGTATGAACAAATGAATGTTTTAGACAACTCCTCCCTTTCCAATTTTGTTTTAGAAAATTTTTCTTTTATATCTATAGACTTTTATTTTTGAGAGCTTCCCATTTTTCTTGGACTAAATGTACTACATAATTTCAGGGCTTGGGGTTCTACCCATCCTTCCTTTGAATAATCTGAAACTTGTTCTCCTAAAAAGACAGTACACCAGTCAATGACCAGGTTTCTTTTTCTTCTTCTCCATCGGAAATTCAAAGACAGTATGGGTTACTTCCAAAAGTTTCTACTGTTACTGCTTGTGCAACCAGTCTTTGCTTATTGGTCTATTTCCTGTCATTAAAATATATTTCAAAAATGACATTTCCTTCCCAAAAACTTTGTTCCCAGTAGAACGTAAGCTTCCTTAGGCCAGGGCCTATTTTTGTATCCCCAGGGTTCAACACATTGTATGGCAAATTGTAGGTGATATAAATAATAAAAATAATATTGAATATAATAAATAATTAATGTTTAATGAATGGAATTGAATTACCCTGGACTTCCTAATCACTAGCAATGCTTTCTAAGTAGCATCATCAACTATATCACCAGAAGTAATATTATGGATCAGTTCTGATGGATGTCTGGAGACTCAATGCTACATATGAGGCACCTGTTCCAATAAGACACCATACTTCCCTATTGTTTGTGTCACATTCTCATGACTACCACCATACTTAGTGCCCTCATTATTACATGTCAGGAGTGGGATACTGTGGTACTAGATGCAAAAAGTACTGGGCTGAAAATTAGGAGACCTGGGTTTGTAGCCTGGTTCTTTTGATTAATACTTGCGCATGCATGGTCAGGTTACTTTCCCCTCCCTGACCTTCATTTTCCTTATCTGTAAAATAAAGTGATTGGACTCGATGATTTCTAATGTTCCTTTCAACTCTACAATCGTAGGTTCATTAATTAATGACACCTGCCAAAACTCTGCGTTATCTGTCTACCATTACACATATCACACCAGGGATATGACAGACCCAGCTCACAAGCAGCATGAAGCCCACAACACTCTTGAGTACAAGCCGAACCAGACTGAAATGTAACTGGGAAACATTTAACCAAAAATAAAAATAAAATAAAATATTGATGATATTGCATTTTAAAAGTAATAAAGCACGTCATATACAGCCCACAGCAATCCTTACATAGGTTTTATTGTTGTTCAGTCATTTCCAGTCGTCTGCTCTTCATGACCCCATTTAGGGTTTCCTCAGCAAAGACACTGGAGTGCTTTGCTATTTCCTTCTCCAGCTCATTTTACAGATGAGGAAACTGAGGCAAACAAGAGTAAGTGACTTGCCCAGGGACACATAGCTAGTATGTAAATATCTGAGGCTGGATTTGAACTCACCAAGAAGCATCTTCCTGACTCCAGGCATAGCACTCTATCCGCTGTGCCACCTAGCTTCCCTATGTATAGTTCGTTATTTTTGTTGGGTCATCTTTCAGTAGTGTCTACTCTTTGTAACCCCATTAGGGATTTTCTTGGCAAAGATACTGGAGTGCTTTGCCATTTCCTTCTCCAGCTCATTTTACAGATGAGGAAACTGAGGCAAACAAGAGTAAGTGACTTGCCCTGATTTGAACTCAGGAAGATGAGTCTTCCTGACTCCAGACCTGACAGTCTGTCCACTGATTCACCTAGCTGGACATGAGCTGCTGTAGGATTTTGAATAGACAAATGACAAGACCAGATGCATACATAAAGAAAACTAATCTGGTGGTATAATGCAGTGTTATCAAACTCGGATAGAAATGAAGGCCAGTGAAGCAGTGGACAGAGTGCCAGGCCTGGAGGCAGGAAGGCATATTCCTGAGTACATACATACATATGTACATACACACAGTTATTTAGTAGTTTTCTATGTATTTTAAATATTAAACCTTTATCAGAGACACTAGACACTAGAGACACTAGATATTTAGCCCAACTCAACAATTTTCATATTCTAGATGCATTATGCTTATCCAAAAGCTTTTCAGCTTAATGTAATGAACCATGTCTATTCTCTCTTTTGTCAACAATACTTTTTTGGTTAAGAATTTGTCTCTGTTTTTCTATTTTTATGATAAGGTCTTTTATGTTCATGATGTATCTATTTTGAACTTTTGCAGACTATATATAGTTAAGATGTTGGCCTTTGCCTGAATTCTGTCCAATTTCCCCAGCATTTTTGAAATAGGGAGTTCTTTCCCAAGTAATTCATGTTTTCAAATTAATCAAACACTGGGTTATTTAGTTCAATTATTTCTTATTCTTCCTTTTCTAATCTGTTCCAATGAACTACTTTTTTTTCAGTTTTAGCTAGTACCAAATACTTTTGATGATTGCCACTTTGTAACACAGTTTGAAGTCTGGAAGAATTATTCACCTCTCATTACTACCTTTTTTTCATTATTTATAAATCTTTTGTTCATGAAAAACATTTCTTCTTAGTCTCCTTTGTTTAATCATCTTCCTGATCACATCTATTCTGTATGAGAGTCCCTCCAAACTCTCTCTGTTCTGTGACACCTTTTTTCTCTTTATACTATACTCTCTCCCTTGATAATTTCATCAGCTTTCATAGATTCAATTATTTTCACACAAATAATTCCCTAATCTTTATACCCACTACTTCTCCCTCTCCTGAGTTCCAGTACTATCTTGGACATCTCTTCTAGGATGTACAGCAGGCACCACAAACTCAAAATATCCAGAAGAGAACTCATATTTCCCTTCAAAATTCATCTCTTTTTCCATTCTTCCCAAATTATAATTTTATAGATCTGTAATGGAATGGAATGGAAACTGATTATTATCAACAAAGGATTAAAAAAAAGAAGAAACTGAGGTGGCCCTTACAAGCTTCTAATGTACATTTTAATGGTGTTGAAGAAAATAAGCACACACATTCATCTTATTCAGGTTTCAGGGGCATAGATATCTTTTTTTTTTTGCATTTTTCACGGTGGCCATTTATTATTTAACTTGTTATTTTCTTTTTTTTACCTTATTTTAAGGGTCCCACCATTCTTCCAGTTATCAAAGTTCCCAATGTTGAAGTCATCCTTAAATCGTCTGTTTCCCTTACCCAAAAGCAGCTGCCAAGTTTTGTTTCTACCTCCACAACATCTCTTGCTTTCATCATTCTGTCTCCACCCATACAGCCTCCCTACTTGTTCAGGCCCTCTTCCAGTCTAATTCTTGGTTTCCTTACCTCAAAACTGAAGATAATAATATGCTCATAGGATTATTTCACAGGGAGCACTGCAGTAGCCTCCTAATATGTTCTATGTCCTGTCTATTCCCGTGGACAGCTGCTCCTTTGCACAGCTGCCAAACTAATATTGCTACAACACAGAACTGACCTTGCTATATACATGGGTAAAATGCTGAATTACTCTTTAATACCTCTAAGATAAAATGCAAATGTCTCCATAGAGTTGAAGTGATAGTTCTATAGCAAAGGTCTGACCGTGGCTGCACTGCTGCTCACCTCAAGTTCAAGTGGTTTCCTTTGATGACGAGAATCAAATATAACCTCTTTTTGACAGGTAAACATTCCTAACCTGGCTTCTAAATCCATCTCAATGCTTTTTATATGCTTCTTCCCTTTCACATCCCCTATGGAACAATTAAATGGGCCTTCTTTTATACAACACAAGACACCCCATCTCTCACTTCTGTCACAGTCTCTCCCCAAAGCCTGAAATGCACTCTGTCCTCATCTCCACCTCTTAGAATCCCTAGATTCTTTCAAAGACTACTTCCTAAAAGATGTTTTTTTCTGATATCCTCACACAATAGTGCTTTCACTCAAAATTATATACTTATTTGTATATCTGCAATTTCTCCTGAGAGAAGTTAACCTCCTTGAGAGGAGAAATTATTTCATTTTTCTCTTTGTAGTCCCATCCAAAAGAGTCAGTCCCCATATTCAGAAATGCTGGGAACCACTGCACTAAATTGTATGGGGTGCTAACCCACCATGGAAAAAAGATATTAGCTAATGGTAAGTTATTAAACAGATAAGTTAATAAAATTATACACCCTATATCCAGGGACAGAATTTTGAAACATAAAGTACCATAAGATAAGAAATTAACCCTCCTATCTTTCTCACATAAAGGTCCTATTTAAAAAGAAAAGCTAATGCCATAAAATTTAGTCTCTGTTACTATGTTCAGAACTGCTGTCAGCATGTAATGTGCATATACAAGTCTGACTTGATTATCTGTCCATTTGTTTCTCACCCTTAGCAGGAATTTTTTTTTAAATGATAGCACAAGAAAATCAAAGCTGAAAAATAAGTTCATCAGTTATATTAAGTATTCTATCCATTAGGAACAGCTTCCAAATTTTCTATCATTTTTCTTATTATTTAAAAGACTATCTGGCTATGGAGAATTTCATTTAACTTAACATGATACTTAAATACTTCCCAGCTTAAGATAATGTACAATTCAGCAGAAACAGGGAACATGATTAAAAATATAAAATGCATTAAACCTAATTAACAATTATAAACTCTCAATAAATTATTAAAATACCATAATGCTTTACCATTGGAAAAAATTAAGTAATTTGATGGATACTATCAGAAATAAATTCATTACTGCCCTGAATTTTTCTTGTAGGAAGTACTTTTGACATTTTTATCAACATAATTAAAATTGGTTTAGAGAATACAACCAAAATTTTAAAAGTTGTTGGGACTGGAAGCTCAATTCCGTGTGGACAGTCTCGGGCAGGTAAAAGTGGGACTTCTAAATCTTAGAGTCTTACGAGGCCCTCCATGAACAGCGGGGGTTCGAGAAGGTCAGACCGAGCTAGCTCGGCTAGCTCGGGTATTTCCGCCTCTCCCCCGGAGATACCTGATGGGTGGAGTCTCCCTGCCCTCGAGGTCGTCCCGGATTGGAGCACACCTAGTTACCTAACAGCATGGTATTGAGATGCAAACTGTGTGGCTGAAGATTAAGTAGGATTCAGGAAGCCTAAAAGCTCTCTTAGCACGTGTGGAGCCAAAGAGAAAAGTAGGGCTCCGCTTCTTTTCTTTCCTCTCTCCCCTCCCCCTCTCTCCCCGCTTGTACTTCTACTTCCATTCCCTTAAGCTTAGCCTTCTTAGGAAATCTCCCCCTCTTCGTCCTAAGAAAGAAGAGCCCCTGCACTTGTAACCGAAACCCTGTAATAAAGCTCAACCCCTGTTTGACTCTGGAACGTCCTTTCTCTCATATGTGCATCCGGCGTGGCCAGCCGAAGACCTGGACAGGTAAGAAAGACTCGGGTAGCCCAATACAGGCCTCTAGGCTTGGCAAAAAGTATGTCTGTAATCATGACAAATTTGGTGAAAAAAATGTACAAATCATGAAAATTTGAACTTTAGCTTCACTGTTCATATTTGTCTTTTAAAACTTACCTGGGGAATAATAAGTAAATAATTTAGTTCGGTTAGTCAGATTATCTAAATAAGTCTACTATTAGTTCAATTCTGCAAACAAATGATGACAGCAAGTTAACAAGCTGGGTAAAAACACCACCTTTCTAAGAAATAGAACCAAATTTATGCAAGCACCAGCAAAAGGGGCTAAACGATGTATTCACTTGTGGGGGCAGATCTCTAACGGGAGTTAAGAGGTAACTGAAGAATATGATGAACTAAATGGTCACTATGAAAGATGGAAAAAAAAAAAAACTGTGCAGGAAATACCCTCCCCCAAACGTGAATGAGATAAGGACCACAGTTTCTTCAACACCATTAAAATGTACATTTTAAGACTGTGAGAGCCACTTCAGTTTCTTTTTCTTTTAATCCTTTGTGGTTAAGTTTCCATTTCACATCTATGGAATCAGACATTCATTTCTGAGCCATACAAGGCCATTATTTAATTTGCTTATAAAAATAGATTTCCTTAAGATTTCCAAGTTACTCTGAAGTATGTGAGAGTACACTCAAATTATTGAACTTTCCATTTTTCAGAAGTGGAAAGTGGAGTAAATAGCGATGTTATACCTACACTTCACAAAGTGGTCACAACTCTTGAAAAGTTCTTTCAAATGCAATTCAACAAGTATTACCTGTGTAGTTTGAGCCAGGCATTGTGTTAGTTGTTGGAAATGAGAAAGCAGAAATGAAGCAGCCCTTGAGCCCTTAAGGAGTTTATAATTTCCTGGCAGAGGGAGAAACAGGGGGGCTAGAACTGTACACATATAAGCAGATACAGTATACGTCCCAAAAAAGTATAAAATTTTTGAGGGGATAGAGAATACAAACAAATTTCAGAGGAAAAAAAGTAAGAAAGACCTTCTGTAGAAAGTGGGATTTGATTAGAATCTTGAAGCTATCTAGGTGTTCCAAGAGGCAGAGGTGGGAGGATGAACATTCAAGGTATGAAGTACAGCCTGGGCAAAGGAATAGAGGTGGGATATGGAATGTTGCATAATGTGAACAACAAATAAGCTGGTTTCACTAGATTACTGAATATACAGTGGAAAATAATGTGAAATCAATATGGGAAGATAGGCTGGAATCAGATTATGAAGGATTTAATTGCCAATTAGAGAAATTTGTATTTAATCTTAAAGGTAATAGAGAACTACTAAAGTTTATTGAGCAGGAGAGTGACACTGCTAAGTCTTTTCCTATGGAACTCCGATTTGGCAGTTATGTGAAAAAAAAAAAGGGTTGTGAGAATACATGTGAGAGTAGAAAGAATGAAGGCAAGGGACAAACTAGAAGACTATTCTGATAGATAGTCCAGTCAAAAGTTGAAAGGTCCTCAGCCAGAGGTTACATATAAGAAGAGAAGGAAACAGATTTTGTCAAGATAAAACAGACGAGATTTGATGGAAAAAAAGAGACAGAGAGAGGGAGACAGACAGAGGGGGAGCGGGGCAAAAGAAAGAGGGTATGTCAGGATGTCACTGAGGTTTCAAACCTAGGTGACTGGAAGACTGGTGGTACCCTTAACAGAAAAAAGTCAGAAGTTCAGGATGAACTTAAAGGGGAAAATATAGCTAGAAGTCAATGAAAACACTAAGGTAGAAAACATTTTCATCTTGTCCTTTTGTTTGGGGACATGCTTAAATGCCTAAATAAGCAGACAGTCCAGCTAATAACTTTGCAGAGATTTTTTTTTTTGATAAAGAATTATCAAACAGAAATAGCTCACCCAAAAGAAGAGTAAAAACCACAGAGAAATAATTAGACCTTGTCGAGGCAACAACAGGATGAAACCTTAGGGGCTTTTAAATGGCTTTTAATTAGAATATCTTTAAACTTGATGTAGCCATGGGGAGAACATACACTAATAGACAAAGTTGTGGCAGAAGTGACTGTTTCTTTATTTTCCTTCAAAAATTAATTTCATGAAAACAATGGAAGCCTTTTTCTGGAGACAGTCAGCCAAGCCAGTTATGGTGAGTCATGAGAACAAAAGCTGAAGTTCCACTTTCCCAAAGGTCATTTAGTTTCATTTAAATCCTGGGGATCCCAAAAGCCAACCTGTGTGCTACAAGACAATGCAATCATCAGAGCACGAAGGTTGCAACCCAATAGTCAGCTCATGCCAACACCATTCCAAAAGACAGTAAGATCCATACAAGGGGGAAGGAGTCATAAACTAAAAGAGACTGGTGTTTACCTAATAATTTCTCTATAGAGGCATTTCCTAAGAATAGTTCTTATAGTCAGGAAATCACACACACCCAGTCAGTTATCCAAATTAGCTTTTAAACCAGTGAGATGTGAGACTTGGCCAAGTCATTTAAATCCCTAAGACTTTAATTTACTCATTTGTAAAATGAGGTCATTGCACTACATGATACCTAATACTCCTTTTAGCTCTAATAGTCTATGATTTTAAGTAAGGTGTAAAATTTTAATTTTTTTTATTCTTTAGATTACTTCTATTCCAATTAGTTGGAGAAAAATTCCAAATTTTCCCCATATTTTATTAAGACCCCCCCCCTTAATATTAATAATTCAAGGAGAATTGAGGCAGCATGGTATGGTTGATAAAGGGCTGGACTGGGAATCAGGAAGACCTGAGTTCAAATCCTACCCCTGACACTTTCAAGCTGTATGATCTTGGGCAAATCTTTTATTATCCAGTATCACTTTCCTTACCTGTAAAATGAGAAGAATAAAATTTTCTACCTTCTTTTGTGAGCATCAAACATATGAATAATAAATGCAAAGCTCTCTGCAAAGCTTAAAGCACCATATAAATACTATTTTTATTACTCCTCCTCTTCTCCCACAAGGGACCAAAGATATTTATCCTAAAAAGGAGAAAACACTACGGCAAACTTCAAGGGTTAAGGGTTAACTTGAGTAAGAGAGGCTACAATTGTTCTACTCAGGTTGCAGAGGCAAACCATTCAGAAGAAATTATA
This sequence comes from Notamacropus eugenii, assembly GCF_028372415.1. NCBI lineage: Eukaryota > Metazoa > Chordata > Mammalia > Diprotodontia > Macropodidae > Notamacropus > Notamacropus eugenii. Next base: position 128,346,506 of record NC_092874.1, on the reverse strand, counting down.
GGGAGGTAGATTTTAGCATAAGAGTAGAAGAAACTTCCTATCGATTAGAACTATTCAAATATTTGAATGAACTTCTTCAGGACACAATGAATTTCCAGCCACTGAAAGATGAAAAGTAGACAGCAGATGGCCACTTGTTGGGAAGATTACTGAAAGGACTTAGGATTGCAGTATAATAAGCTGGAATAGATGATCTCTGAGGTTCCTTCTAAATTTCAGCCGTTGATGAATGTTAAAAAGTCTAAATTACAAAATACTTTTAAGGAATGGAGTTTTGTCGCATAAATAGCTTGAATTAAGTTAAAATGTTGTCTATCGGAGAATATCACAGTTAGAATAAACCTCAGAGGTCACTAAACTCAACTTCTACCCATCCATGAATTCCTTCTACATTTCAATACTTCATGCAGGGTCATTCATACCCTGCATGAAGACATTTTCAATAAGGAAAAACAAAATAAATAAATGAATTATTGAGTGAGTGAATGAATAGATAAATAAACTTTGTATCTCTCTTAAGGAAATTCACTGAATATCAATAATTTTTATATAATAATTCATGAAATCAAGCTTAAATCTGCCTCTGCAATGTCTACCTATTTACTTCTGCTTCTAGCCTCTGAAGCCAAGAAGAGTAAGTAAAATCCTTTCTCCACTTAACAGCCCTTAAATATTTAAAACCTACAACCACCATGATCAGCTTTAAGACTTTCTTTTCCCAGGAATATTCCTTCCTATCAATGAATTTCTGTCTTACATGAACTCAAGACCCTTCACATTCTGGCCATCTTCCTCTAGACACCCTCCTTAGTCAATGTCCTTCCTTTAGTGTGGTACCTAAAACTGAACAGAATACTCTATGGTAAAGCAGGATACATCCTACATTCTCGACATTATGCCTCTTAAGGCAGCAGGTTGTTGGACTGTCATACCATGCTGTTGTCTCTTATTGATGTTATAATCTACTCTAATCCATCATAGGGAGTGGAGAGAACCAGAGCACTGGACTTTCAGTTAAGAAGATATGAGAACAAAATCTAGCTTCAGATACTAACTGTGTGACCCTGGACAACTCACTTGATCTTAGTTTTCTTATCAGTAAAATGGGGATAATAATTACACTTGCTTTCCAGAGCTGTTGTGAGGATAAAATGAGTTAATATTTCTAAAGTCTTGGCAAATCTCAAAGTTCCATATAAATTCTGTTGTTCTTATTGCATTTGTCATTGCTATCTTCCCCATCATGTACTTTAGCTCCAAACAGCTAACTTGACAAGAGTGTAATTTACATTTCCCCCCTCTCTTTAAATTGCTTTCTATTTCTAAAAAAATTGTTTCTTTGTTTTTAGTTTCCAACCTTCACTTCTATAAGGTTTTTAGTTCTAAATTTTCTTCCCATCCCTTCACTGCCCCCTCCCCAGATGGCATGCAATCTGACATAGGCTATACATGTACAATCATGTTAAATATATTTCCACATTAGTCATGTTGTAAAGAAGAATTACAACCAAAGGGGAAAAACCACAAGAAAGAAGAAACAAAAACAGTAACAAAATAGTCTGCTTCGATCTGCATCCAGACTCCATAGTTCTTTCTCTGGGTGTGAATAGCATTTTCCATGAGTCTGTCAGAACTGTCTTAGATACTTGTATTGCTGAGAAGAGCTAAGTCTATCAAAGCTGACCATCATGAAATGTTGCCGTACCATGTACATTGTTCTCCTGGTTCTGCTTACTTCACTCAACACCAATTCATAGAAGTCCTTCCAGGTTTTTCTAAAGTGCACTTTGTTCATACCACAACTTGTTCAGCTGCTCCCCAACTGATGGACATCCCTTCAATTTCCAATTCTTACCACCACAAAAAAAGAACTGCTATATTTTTGTACATGCAGGTCCTTTTCTCATTTTTATGATCACTGAGATACGGACCTAGAAGTTTACATTGTTTTCTTCTTGGAATTGGCCATTATCCAACACGTCCAGATCTTTGCAGATCCTATGACCCTAGCTCTGAATCTAGATACCCAGGAACAACAAAACAGCACCTGTTGAGAGGCATGGCAGTTGAAAGGCCAAGACCTCCAGAGCTTTCAAATTTCCTGCCTTTATCAATGGAGCTCCCCTCCATCCACTGCTTGGATTCTATTCCACTGCTCCCTCTGGGATTTACATTCTATAATTACTAAACTCCTTTCATTTTAGACCTCTTCATATTTCCTTCCTTCCATATTATGGCATTCATTGAGATATGGTACTTCCCGTAGCCTCCGACACTTCCTCTCTGACCATTCTTTTTGATACTGGTTGCACCTTCTCTCAAAGCACTAACTCATTAGTCCTAATACAGAATTCAGAATACTCCTTGTTCCCATTATTACTTCCAGATTGAACTTCAACCCCAATCCATCATGCTTTTCTCTGTTAACAATCATTCTATCCAAATTTATTATCTGATCCAGATTCTGGTGGTCAATATCTTCCAATGCCTGGGATATTTTTCCTCCTTTTTCAAATGACTTCAGTGTCTGGTTCATAGTCCTCTTCTCCCTAACAACCTCTACCTTTAAGATATCTTTACATTGTTGAAGAAAAAATATTAATATGACAAGGTTTTAGCCACAATTCTGTAAGAAACATTTTTAAATTTTAATTTAACCTTATAAGCAAAGCATTTATAACTCAGAGAAATGTCCAAACTTCCTCTACTTCACACCATTCCCCTGAACTTATTTCTACCCCAAAAATAATATGAAACAACATTTACAGGAATCTTGAACAAGGAAAAGTCACAGTATATTAAAATACAGTTTGGGGTTAACATTTGAGAACAACAGTTTCTAAGAATAGTCAATTCATCTTCAGCGATGACTATTTGATTCCTTTCCTTGAAAACTTCTCTCAGTCATTGAAAGGATTTCCATCCCTGAGATTAGTCCTTTCAGGAATAAAAAAAGACATTTCCCTTGGATATTTCACAGGCCAATCACTTCAGCACTTCAGGAGATGGAGAAAGAAATGTTCTTAAGCAAACCAGAGGTTATAAAAGGTTAACTTCTTCATAGTTTAGTGTCCACCCTAAATTCATTTCCAGACACTTTAGCCTTTATTGATGGCACAATTCCCTAAAGGGAGAAGTCTGGAAAAGGCTTTTAGATTAGAGAAGTATATATTTCTTTATTTTATTTTAAATTTATGGAATAAAACAAGCATTTCCATAACATAGTACAATAAAAAATGTGATTGTACATGAAACTGTAAATCTATTATGTACTACTTACTATTCCTTTTAAATATGTAATAAAGTTATCTTTTAAGTTAATTTTTTTCTTCCTTTTCTCCCTCCTGCCTCACCTTTCTTAGTATTACTAGACAACTGAAAAGAAGATTGTTAATATGCTTCATTAACATCTAAGTTGATTTCCCCTCAAAAGCCCCAGCTTCCCTATTCACGATTGACTCAACTACCACAATCTACTGCTCTATTCATCTTATTTACATACAGGAATGGCCATATAACTGAACCTTCCCTGTAATAAGGAAATCTCTCTCGATTCCTCTGTAATTGATTCTCTCTCCTCACCAGAGCAGTTATTTCAAACCTCTTCTTCCTTCAAATATCCCACAATACTTTCTCCCCCAACCCTCTCAAGTAAAGACCTTACCTAACATTTCACTCAAAAAAACTGAGACAGTTGACCATGAACTCCCTCTTCTTCCCCTTCTCCTAATATCATATCTACCAACATCATCCCCCTCTACTCTAATATGTGATGAAGAAGTTGATCTTCTCCTACCCCAAGATCAACTACTGTATATGTACTCTTGATGCCACTGTCTCTTCTCTTCTCCAAAAGATCATTTCCACTATCTTCTCCTCTCACTCAATTTCTCCCTAACTATTGGTTCTTATTGAGTACCACTTCCCCTTCTAAGTCATTGAAAGAAAAAAACTCTTTAATTAAGTTTTATAGAATTTCACCAGGGTATATTTTCTGTAATTAATTTAGAAATGTAATATGGTATAATTAAAAGGCTATCTAGACAACAGAGGGAAAGACCTGGAGCCAAATTCTTCTACTGACACTGGCTGTGTGGCCATGGACCTATTACAATTTTCTTACCTGTAAGATTGGGATAACAGAACTCTTTAGTACCTACACCCCATGGGTTTACTATAAATGTCAAATGCTGAGATAAAAGTTCTACACAGGTTTTGAGAAGTTTTATGTGTCAGCATTTGTTATTGTTGCACTTGAACATACAATTTGTAAATATAGTCAACATAAATAAATAATATATTTAATATATACTAATAATATACAAAATAAATAAGTCAATATAAATAGTGCTGTTCTCCTCTTACAAAGCAGTTTCACTATTTATATTATAAAATCATTGAATGTTAAGATCTGGTAGGGAAATCATACCACCAACTAGTTCAATCTCTTCATTCTGTAATGGATGAAACTGAATCCCAAAAATGTAGTTATCTATCCAATGGACCTAGAAATTTTAGCCCATGTCTTCTGATTCCAAATCCAACATGTGAATAAATGTGTAGAAAGAACTTGGACTTTCTTAGATAGGTAACTATTCTCTTGAGGTTTTATATTGACAATAAAATACAAAATTCATTTAAGCCCTTCCCTAATGATCATAAATAGCAGTGTGGAACCCTGTTATAATACTGCTGGAGAGAGGATGAGAATTACATTCATAAAATCAGATTTCTAGAGATGGAAAGGACCAAAGAGGTCATATAGTCCAATCTTCTCCATTTACTGATGAGGAAATACAGGGGTTAATATAATATTTGAAGCTCCCATAACAAACAATATTCAAATGCAGAGCAGTAGGCATGACCAAAAGTTAGCAGACTTTTAAGAAAGATATGGATTATATGCTTCCATAACATGTACATGACACAAAGCTTGGAGCGATATGTTAGATCTAAAGATCTAAAATGTATTAAAAACCTAGAATGAAGGAATGGATCTAAAATGTTAAATTTAACAGTAATAAAAGTAAAATTCTACACAAGTTCACAATATCAGCTTTATAAGTACAAAATGAGAGGTGTGGCCCTTTAAAAGGTCAGATGGTTTTATTGGTCTGAAAACTCAATGATGTGATATACCACTCGAAAATATGCAATCTAGTCTATTTTTAATGTGGTATGACAACCAGGAGTAATAAGGAAACAGTACATTATTCTACCCTAGGTAAATAACACGTGCAGCACCATGTTCAGTGTGGAACTGCACCTGTGTAAGCAAGCACTCTGGTAAGCTGGATGTAGGGCAACAAAGATGGTGGAGGCCCTGGACATAAGGCCATATTAAAACTGGCTGAAGCAACTGAGGATGTTTTCCCTGAGAAAGAGGTCATTATCTATATTTCAGTATCTGAAGAGAGGTTGTGTGAAAAAGAGATTATTAGTAGACTTATTGCACTTGGTCCAGAAAACAAAATTGGAACCTAAGGTAGAAATTGCAAAGAGGTAAATTGAGGAAAAGCTTTACAGAAATTAAAGCACAGCACTTTGCACAGTTTCCGGCACATAGTGCTTAAGAAATGCTGACTTTTCAAAAGTGTAAAGAGAGCACTCTGGTAGAGTGCTGAACTTCAATTTGGAGTTCAAATTCTGGTCTTGGACTTATTACTTAGCTGTGTGATTTTGGAGCAAATCACTTAACCTATCAGTGCTAACCTGCATGATAAAGAGACTTTCCTGATCCATAGTTCCCTATAAGAATAAAATCACACATCCAATTCTTCCATTATTTGCTTTTATATTACTTTCCTTTCCAAATATATCCCTGCTCCTTCCACTAATCAGAAGGCCAACCTTTATAACAAATGATAAAATGGGAGGAGGGGGGAGAGAAGCAATTCAGCAAAACTAACCCACAGATCAACTCAATCTGACACTACATCTAACAGTATACACCCATACTTCCCCCGTCTCTACAAAGATGGAAGGCAGGTGCATTTATTGATCTTTCCTTCAGGTTAAACTATTATCATTATAATTTAGATAACCATTTATTAAGCACCTACTAAGTGCAAGACACAGTGGTGAGCACTTGCCTCATTTTATCTTCCCAACAATACTGGGAGGTAGATGCTATTATGAGACAGGTGGGTGGCACAGTGGATAGAGCGCTAGGCCTGGAGTCAGGAAGACTCATCTTCCTGAATTCAAATGTGGCCTCAAACACTTATGAGCTGTGTGACTGAGCAAGTCACTTAAACCTGTTTGTTTCATCTGCAAAATGAGCTAGAGAAGGAAATGGCGAACCACTCCAGGATCTTTGCCAAGAAAACCCCAAATGGGTTCACGAAGAGTCAGACATGACTGAAAAGACTGAAGAAAAGGTACTATTATGACTGAAAGTTCATTTTTACAGATGAAGAAACTGAGGCAAACGTAGGTGAAATGATATGATAAGGGTGACACAGGCTGTCTGAGGCCAGACCTAAACTTAGGTCTTCCTGACTTCAAATCCAGGGCTTTTATCTGCTGAGCCTAGATGACTTCTAATTGTACAGTATTTCATTTTTGGTTTTCTTTCCATTTACATTATAGTCACTGCATATATTATTTTTCTTGATAATTTCATGAAAGATGATGTCTAGGCTCTTTTTTTCATCATGGCTTTCAGGTAAACCCATAATTTTTAAATTGTCTCTCCTGGATCTATTTTCCAGGTCAGTTGTTTTTCCAATGAGATATTTCATATTATCTTCCATTTTCTCATTCTTTTGGTTTTGTTTTGTGATTTCTTGGTTTCTCATAAAGTCGTTGGCCTCCATCTGTTCCATTCTAATTTTGAAAGAACTATTTTCTTCAGTGAGCTTTTGGACCTCCTTTTCCATGTGGCTAATTCTGCTTCTGAAAGCATTCTTCTCCTCATTGGCTTTTTGAACCTCTTTTGCCAATTGAGTTAGCCTATTTTTCAAGGTGTTATTTTCTGCAGCATTTTTTTGGGTCTCCTTTAGCAAGGTGTTGACCTGCTTTTCATGCTTTTCTTGCATCTGTCTCATTTCTCTTCCCAGTTTTTCCTCCACCTCTCTAACTTGATTTTCTTTCTTTTTTTTTTATTTAACTTTTAACATTTATTTTCACAAAATTTTGGGTTACAAATTTTCTCCCCTTTTATCCCCTCCCCCCCCAAACTCAAGCATTCTAATTGCCCCTGTGACCAATCTGCTCTCCCCTCTATCCTCCCTCCCTGCCCTTGTCTCCATCTTCTCTTTTGTCCTGTAGGGCCAGATAGCTTTCTTGACCCCTTAACCTGTATTTCTTATTTCCCAGTGGTAAGAACATTACATTTGATCCTAACACTTTGAGTTCCAACATCTTTAGCTCCCTCCCTCTCCACCCCTTCCCCTTGGAAGACAAGCAATTCAATATAGGCCAAATCTGTGTACTTTTGCAAATGATTTCCATACTAGTTGTATTGTATAGGACTAACTATATTTCCCTCCATCCTATCCTGTCCCCCATTACTTCTATTCTCTTATGATCCTTTCCCTCCCCATGAGTGTCGACCTCGGATTGCATTCTCCTCCCCATGCCCTCCCCTCCATCCTCCCCCCCACCCTGCTTGTGCCCCTGTCCCCCACTCTCCTGTATTATGAGATAGGTTTTCCTATCAAAATGAGTGTGCATTTTATTCTTTCCTTTGGTGGAATGTGATGAGAGTAAACCTCATGTTTTTCTCTTGCCTCCCCTCTTTATCCCTCCACTAATAAGTCTTTTGCTTGCCTCTTTTATGAGAGATAATTTGCCCCATTCAACTTCTCCCTTTCTCCTCCCAATATTTCTCTCTCACTGCTTGATTTCATTTTTTTTTTAAGATATGATCCCATCCTCTTCAATTCACTCTGTGCACTCTGTCTCTATGTATGTGTGCGTGTGTGCATGTGTGTGTGTGTGTACTCCCACCCAGTACCCAGATACTGAAATGTTTCAAGAGTTACAAATATTGTCTTTCCATGTAGGAATGTAAACAGTTCAACTTTAGTAAGTCCCTTATGACTTCTCTTTGCTGTTCACCTTTTCATGGTTCTCTTCATTCTTGTGTTAGAAAGTCAAATTTTCTTTTCAGCTCTGGTCTTTTCATCAAGAAAATTTGAAAATCCTCTATTTCATTGAAAGACCATTTTTTCTCCTGAAGTATTATACTCAGTTTTGCTGGTTAGGTGATTCTTGGTTTTAGTCCTAGTTCCTTTGACTTCTGGAATATCCTATTCTATTCCCTTCGATCCCTTAATGTAGAGGGTGCTAGATCTTGTGTTATCCTGATTGTATTTCCACAATACTTGAATTGTTTCTTTCTAGCTGCTTGCAATATTTTCTCTTTCACCTGGGAATTCTGGAATTTGGCCACAATGTTCCTAGGAGTTTCTCTTTTTGGATCTCTTTCATGCGGTGTTCTGCAGATTCCTTGAATATTTATTTTGCCCTCTGGTTCTAGAATCTCAGGGCAGTTTTCCTTGATAATTTCATGGAAGATGATGTCTAGGCTCTTCTTTTGATCATGGTTTTCAGGTAGTCCCAGAATTTTTACATTGTCTCTCCTGATTCTATTTTCCAGGTCAGTTGTTTTTCCAATAAGATATTTCACATTATCTTCCATTTTTCGAATCCTCTCGCTATGTTCTGTGATATCTGTCTTTCTCATAAAGTTCTTAGCGTCCATCTGTGCCATTCCAGTTTTGAAAGATCTATTTTCTTCAGTGAGCTTTTGAATCTCCTTTTCCATTTGGCTAATTCTGCTTTTGAAAGCATTCTTCTCCTCATTGGCCTTTTGAACCTCTTTTGCCAATTGAGTTAGGCTAGTTTTCAAGGTGTTAATTTCTTCAACATTTTTTTGGTTCTCCTTTAGCAGGGAGCTGATCTGCTTTTCATGCTTCTCTTTCATCCCTCTCATTTCTCTTCCCAGTTTTTCCTCCACCTCTCTAACTTGATTTTCAAAATCCTTTTTGAACTCTTCAATGGCCTGAGCCCATTGAGTGGGCTGGGATACAGAAGCCTTGACTTCTGTGTCTTTCTCTGATGGTAAGCATTGTTCTTCCTCATCAGAAAGGAAGGGAGGAAATACCTGTTCACCAAGAAAGTAACCTTTTATAGTCTTATTTTTTTTCCCTTTTCTGGGCATTTTCCCAGCCAGTGACTTGACTTCTGAATGTCCTCTTCAAACCCTCTTTGCCTCCAGATCCTCCCAGCTAGTGCTTGGGGTCTGAGATTCAAATGCTGCTTCCCAGCCTCAGGGCCTTGGGCGAGGGCAGGGCTGCTATTCAGTGTGAGATTAAGTTCAGGTGCTCAGATAGGGGCAGGACTGCCTCACGGGGCTCAGTTCCCTTAAGGGGTTTATGCAGAGACTTTCAACAATGGATCCTAGCTCCTGCCTGCTTGGGGAGCCCCTGTCTGCTGCTACCTCCACTGCTGCCTCCCAAGAGGGCCTGAGTTATGGAAACACCTCGCTCCCCTCCCAGCAAGCCAAAAAGACTCTCTCACTCACCCCTGGCGCTTGTGGCTGGAGGGACCCGCGTGGCTGCTGGAGATTCTGTCCCTGAAGCCTGCTCAGATCTGCTCCTCTAGTTGCCCTGCGGGCAAGGCAGGGCTGGGCTGGGCTCTGGGTCCAGGGCACGACAGACCTTTCACCAGTTTTTTAGGGCTCTCTGGAAAAGATATCTCCTCCACTCAGTTGTTCTGTGGCTTCTGCTGCTCCAGAATTTGTTGGGAGTGTTTCTTTACAGATATTTTATGGGCTGTGGGTTCGGAGCTAGCGTATGTGAATCTTTCTACTCCACCATCTTGGCTCCTCCCCCCCATATATTATTTTTCTAGTTCTGCTTCCTTAATTTTGCACCATTTTATATGTCTATATAATATGCTTCACTATATTCTAATATATATGATATATATTATATCATATATATGTATATATATAACATGCTTCACTATATTCTTAATAGTCATCATTTCTTGTGGTACAATAATATTCCACTGGTTACTATAATTTACTGGATAGCTAAGATTCCTCTCCAGTTTTGCCCTAGGATCCTATGGTTCTTCTCTACCTGCTTTAAAATTGAGAATGTTTTCATATTTTATCCTTTTAAGTTAATTTGAAAATGTCCAGAAATTATTTTAAAGGTTCCTGTTGCTCTAATTGTTATTGTAAAAAAAAATTAACATCAATGGCCTGTATATTGCATGAAAATTCAATGGTAAACTGCTTCAGGTTTTTTTTTTTTATTTTGACACTTTTCATTTGCACAGAAATTTTTTTAAGTTAAAGATCTAATAATTTGAATTCTAAATCAAATTAATTGTATTTCATCTCCAAAAATCAATACTATCAAAAATGCATTTATATTATAAAATTACAAAACTACAAAATTCAAATTTTTTAAAAAAATGTATTCTATCCTTCTCCATCACCATGCTGGTCCAATGTCACTAGATCCCATTATGACCTAATAAAACTCTGACCTCATGTCACAAACAAGTGTATGACAAAGATGAAGCCATTATGTGTGCACTCGGTTATTTTTCAGGACACACAACTGTTCTTTAATTTGTTACCTTTCTTCCCTTCACTCCACCATTTTTTCCAAATGATGAAGAAAACTTGGGTTGCTGGCAGTTATATTGATTTCCAGCTCCATGAAGCTATTTTTCCTTGAACCAAAGGTTCAAACAGAGAACCCAGATGGGAAATATAAGTATTTTTCAACCCATCACATTTGGGAAGAAAAGAATCTGGTTCACTGTGTTGGAGAAAATAACTTTTAAATGATAACTGTGGTGTGATGAATATTATAGGACTTTATCCATGCAAAATTCTAATCCTTATTCTTAAGTCTACACTCAAACTTGTATACCTTTAAGTCCAGTAGCCCATGAAAAAAAGACTTAAACTTCAATGTTAACAGCCCCAGTGTCTTCCTCACATGACACATTCAGAGGACACTGCCTTTACCATTTTGTAGGAAACACGTGATATAGTCCATCATATATCTAAGCTGCTTATTTTCTTCTCTGTGTTAAAGAGAGCCAATAGCAGTGGGAGGGGACATCAACCATCTTTATTTCAGGAACTAATCTGCCATAGAGTCAATTTTTGAAATATATCTCTAGAGTATCCAGTTAAGGCAACAAGAAAAATAGAAGAAAAGATGCATCCGATTTTCTGCAAAAACACTATTAGGAAGAATAACTCTATCTACCTTTCCACAGAGATGACAATGATATGTATTTAAAAAATGGAAGCCTTAAGTTCTTACCTCCATTTAAGAAAGTGAATCAATGCATTATTACAGTGACAAATCAGATGTGATTCTTCTGATGCCAAATTCTTCCCTTGGGGAAAGAGGTAATTTTCAATAACATCAGTGGGTTAATAGCCAAGGGAAATAACTACCCCCTTGAACTCTTTGAAAGATACCGAAATATAAAAGGAGTAAAAGGAAGGGGACTGAATTTGTAATAAAAAGTCTGATATAGTCCAACTATGCTCTCCTTTGCAACTATTCTGTTTACATTGTTTTGGTCAGTAAAAAGCCAAACAAATCAAAGACTTGAAAAAAAAAAACTATTTAAGGATTTTGTTTTGATTCTAAGATGAAAAGGCTAAAAGTACTTGCACTAAAAGCAAAATCCACTAATTTAAACTAAGGACTAATAAAGTGGTATCTTCATTTACATTGCCACAGAACTAGCATGCGGCCAATTAAATTTTCCTTCCCTGACCCCTGCAGAAATCAAAAGGGTGCAGCTCCCACTGATTTCAAAGAGAGATCTAAAAATAAGAAGTCAGAGAGTGCTGTGTAATAGAAGATAGACAAAGACTCACCAAAACAATCAACAATAAAACGCTAAAGTACACTTAAAATTGATCTCACAAACCCCATGTGTACATAGTGCAACAAAGAAGTCACATATTGTGAGAACACCTTTAATATGTATATAATTCAATACTACCAAACTGATTCCAACAGCAGGGAAAGTCTTCCATTTTCCACACTTATGTCAGGTAGGTTGTACCCATTAAAGAAAGAACATTAAACCAAACATTAGTCATAAATCCAATATATGCAGTCCATAAAAGTTGCCACATGTAAATATAGTATGGTTTCAAAGGTTATGACTAAATATATCTTCAGACTTCACTTAGAATGACTATTTCATTTAAATCACTGGGAAAGATATTTGTGATTCTCCTTTTGAAAAATGGTGGCAATGAGCAATAAAATTTTCCAAAGGAAGGTATTTTTTGCATCTTAATTGTTAAAACCAAAACTATCATCTTCACAGGGGAAAAATAAATTAGCTATCAATAAGGGGATCAGAATGCAATCTATAAAATGGAGATAATAGCATCTATCTCCAGGGCTGTTGTGAGGACTGAATGAGATATTTTTTTCTATATAGAGTGCTTTACAAATCTCAAAGTACTATATAAAAGCTACAAGTAACTAGTTTCAAGTAGCTGCATTGATTTCCAGTAATAGTAAGCTGTTTTCCCTTCTACCCAAGTTTCAAACAAAATCTAAATGGAAAACATAAAGGTTTTCTGTCCCTTCACACTCGGGAATCAAAAGGGACTGGCCCACTAGGTTGAGGAAGGTACTTTCAAAAGATCAGCTGTCTTGGGGAAAACATTACAAGACTACCACTTTACAAAATCCAAACTCAGACTTGCAGACTTTTAAGTGGTTTAGCCTATAAAAGATGTAATAGAACCATGGGAGTCTCTATTATCCAACTTTCCACTTTGGTAGGGTAGTGGGACTTCAGTTCAAAAGCATTTTCATCCAACCTTTGCTTAAAAGTCAGTACTTATTGGGAAGTCACAAAATAAAAAATCATTTCAGTTCTTATTTTTGGCTATCCCTGTAGAAGAGGGAAAAAAGTGATTGTACCAACCAAAATGAATGAAAATGCAATCCTATACAATATCATGTGTAGCTGTGAAGAAAGTTGATATTCTGGTCAGCCCAAAAGAAAACAAAACACACATAATAAAAACAGGCCTGATGCAGAATTCTTAATTCCTGGGAAATCTCTTTCGATCTCGGGTTGATGGTGTTTATCTTAAATAAAGAAAGAGAATTGAGGAATCTACTTTACAGTGGGAAATGGGAAGAAAGTCAGAATACTGAATGTTTATTCTAGTCTTCATTGTAATTTCTATCACTAAGATTTCAATCATGGAAATCACACTGCTAAAAGTCATCAGCCTAACTGTCCATCTCAGCAGGGAAGCCAAAGCCTCAACACGTGAGAATTATTCATTATGTTATTATTTATTTAAATAACAGACATGAGAGAGAGGTCTTTGAAAAGTAGATGGAAAGATGGCCTCAAAAACAGAAAGCCAGGTTCAGTTCCACCTCTGACACATATGTGATGTGTCTCTTGACAAGTCAGTCAACCACTTCCTTCTATTTAAGTCTCTAAGATTATAATAATTGCAGAGAAGGTGTTGAATGGCACTGACAGGGAGAATTTCCTAACCAGGAAGTTTCCTATACCAATGAAACCACAGGACCTGCCCATTCCTCTAATATTGACACAACTCATCTAAATATTGGGAGAAAGGATTTTAAAAAAAAGTATAACAGAGGAAGAAGCATCAATGATTCTTGTTTTTGTGATGCCATTTTAAAGCACAAAGAGTAACTTGAGTTGCAATAAAATAATGATGCTTTAACTTTCAAAATGTAACTAGGAAATGAGGATTCAGATAAAGACATTTACTGAGAACATACCACATGCCAGACAAAATGTTATTGAGATTTGTGGAAGATCTTAAAGATTACATAAAGCAAACCCTTTATTGTCTTTCTTTATTTTTTAGTTTTCAACATTCATTTCCACGAGATTTTGAGTTCCAAATTTTCTCTCCATCTCTCCCCTCCCCCACACCAAAATACTCTGCATTCTGATTACCCATCCCCCAATCTGCCCTCTGGTCTATCACACCCCTCCCTTCCCTTATTCTCATCTTCTCTTTTTTCTTGTAGGGCAAGATAGATTTCTATACCTCATTACCTGTATTTCTTTTTTCCCAGTTGCATGCAAAAACAATTCTCAACATTCGTTCCTAAAACTTTCAGTTCCAACTTCTCTCCCTTCCTCCCTCCCCACCCCACCTCCCTACTGAGAAGGCAAGCAATTCAATATAGGCTATATATGTGTAGTTTTGCAAAAGACTTCCATAATAGTCATGTTGTGAAAGACTAACTATATTTCCCTCCATCCTATCCTGTGTTTACTTCTAATTACTCTCTGTTCCCATTTGCCCTCCCTTCTATTATCCCTCCCACACACCACTTATCCCCTTCTCCCCTACTTTTCTGTAGTGTAAGATAGATTTTCATACCAAATTGAGTGTGCATATTATTCCTTCCTCAAGCCAAATGTGATGAGAGTAAGCTTCATTTTTTCCCCTCATACCTCCTTATTTTCCCCTCCACTGAAAAAGCTTTTTCTTGCCTCTTTTATGAGAGATAATTTGCTCCATTCCCTTTCTTCCTTTCTCCTTCCAATATATTCCTCTCTCACCCTTTAATTGTATTTTTTTGGATACCATCCCTTCCTATTCAACTCACCCTGTGCCCTCTGTCTATATGTGTAAAATCCCTGTAACTACCCAAATACTGAGAAAAGTTTCAAGAGTTACAAATATTATCTTTCCATGTAGGAACATAAAGAGTTCAACTTTAGTAAGTCCCTTATAATTTCTCTTAGTTGTTTACCTTTTTATGCTTCTCTTGATTCTTGTGTTTTAAAGTCAAGTTTTCTTTTCAGCTCTGGTCTTTTCATCAAGAATGTTTGACGGTCCTCTATTTCATTGAATGACCATTTTTTCCCCTGAAATATTATACTCAGTTTTGCTGGGTAGGTGATTCTTGGTTTTAATCCTAGTTCCTCTGAATTCTGGAATATCAGATTCCAAGCCCTTCAATCCTTTAATGTAGAAGCTGCTTGATCTTGTATTATCTTGATTGTACATCCACAATACTCAAATTGTTTCTTTCTGGCTGCTTGCAATATTTTCTCCTTGTCCTGGGAATTCTGGAATTTGGCTACAATATTCCTAGGAGTTTTTGTTTTTGGAACTCTTTCAGGAAGTGATTGGTGGATTCTTTCAATATTTATTTCACCCTCTGGTTCTAGAATATCATGGCAGTTTTCTTTGATAATTTCATTAAAGATGATGTCTAGGCTCTTTTTTTGATCACAGCTTGCAGAAAATTTTTAAATTGTTTCTCCTGGATCTATTTTCCAAGTCAGTTGTCAATGAGGTATTTCACATTGCCTTCCATTTTTTTATTCTTTGGGCTTTGTTTTGTAATTTGTTGGCTTCTCATCAAGTCATTAGCTTCCATCTGTTCCATTCTAATTTTTAAAGACCTATTTTCTTCAGTGAACTTTTGAACCTCCTTTTCCATTTGGCTAATTCTGCTTTTTAAAGCATTCTTCTCCTCACTGACTTTTTGGGCCTCTTTTGCCATTTGAGTTAGTCTATTTTTAAAGGTGTTATTTTCTTCAATATTTTTTTAGGTCTCCTTTAGCAAACTGTTGACTCACTTTTCATGGTTTTCTTGCATCACTCTCATTTCTCTTCCCAATTTTTCCTCCACCTCTCTTACTTGATTTTCAAAATCCTTTTTGAGCTCTTCCAAGGCCTGATACCATTGCATATTTATTTTTGAGGTTTTGGATGCAGAAGACTTGACTTTTATGTCTTCCTCTGAGGGTATGCATTGTTCTTCTCATATGAAATAATGGAGGAAAATACCTGTTCACCAAGAAAGTAACCTTCTATAGTCTTATTTTTTCCCTTTTTGGGCCATTTTCCCAGCCAGTTTCTTGATTTTGAATCATCTGTCAAGTGAAAGGTATACTTTAGGGGGCTGTAAGTTCCCAGTTCCTCCAACGTGTCACAATCAAGGGAGAGGAGTTTACTCCTCTCCTGGCCTGTGTTCTGGTCTGGGACCAAGCACAAGCTTTTCTTCCCAGGATCTGTTATTAGGGTTCCCTCTCCACAAATGCCTCTAGCTCCACCACATCAGCACTCTTCCTCACCCCAGGACTGCCACTCAGGCCTGAGACACAAGTCAGGTGCTGAATTCCCCCAGGGTGTTTAGGCTGAGAGCTATAAAGATGGACGCTGCCCTGAGGCCAAGGCCAGACCACGTTCTCTTCTTACCCAGGTGAAAGAGCTTTCTCGTGGACCCTTGAAGCTGTCTTTGGCGTTTGTGAGTCGAGTAATCTGGGATTCCTGTCCTGAAGCCTGCTCCACTCCTGTCCCTACCTGCGCTGTGCAACCAAGCCTGAGCTGTGCTCCCCTGTGAGCTCAGTGCAATAGACCCTTTCTGTTGGCCTTTCAGGCTGTTTTGGGCTGGAAATCTCTTTCACTCTGTCATTTGTGGCTTCTGCTGCTCTGAAATTTGTTTAGAGTCATTTTTTTATAAATATTTTATGGGTTGTACGGGGGAGAGCTTCTACAGGTCCATCCTTCTACTCCACCATCTTGGCTCCTGGACTTTACCCATCTTTTCAACCTTTTATTTTCTAGATAAGGGTAAATAAAATACATAAAGGCTAAAGGCTTTGCCCAAGGTGACATTTAAGTGGAAAATCCACAACTCAAGCATTGGTCCCCTGACTATGAAATCCATTGTTTTCTCTACGATCACCTAGCATATTTCCACCCTGAAAAGGAAAAATGTCAGTGTAGAAAAAAGTAATGTGATTTAGAATAAAAGACAAAATATTTCAAACACCATACTTTCTAGATTGTTGTAACATTGGGACATAAATTTCTGCCACAATAGTGATAAGAGGGAGGCCATGTAGTTCAATGACTGAAGGGTCAGCTTTGGAGTTAGGAAGACTAGGGTTCCACGTTCAGACTCTTAAACATGTCGCCTATGTGACTATGGGCAAGTCACTTAATTTCTTACTGTTCAGGCTCCAAGACTATAAATTACAGATAAATTTTCTGTTTGCAGAGTTACCAATGAAATTAAGGGTCTAATGCAAATAATAACAACAATGATGATAGTGGTAATGATGGTAATGATAATA
The DNA here is from genome assembly GCF_028372415.1 of Notamacropus eugenii. Classification (NCBI taxonomy): domain Eukaryota; kingdom Metazoa; phylum Chordata; class Mammalia; order Diprotodontia; family Macropodidae; genus Notamacropus; species Notamacropus eugenii. The sequence continues at coordinate 128,329,388 of NC_092874.1, read as the reverse complement.
AATATGCTATAAATACAACCCTGCATACACTGTCTTTTTGCATATACTAACTTTTGGTGGATCACAGAACTAAGAATGTATGAACCAAGAGGTAAATGAAAATGAAGACTTCTGAGTGCCTCAAAAGACAAATGTTTTAAATGAAATAAAATAATTCATTTTTGCCACCTCTCCCAGATTTGTTATTTGACTATAGTTCTCCAATTCAATGAGGAATGTCCATATGGTACTGAGTTGGTTTCTATTCTTTCCATTCAAAATGTCAACCTATCAATCAGTCATCCAAACTTTTATTGGATGCCTGTTGTGTGTCAAGAACAATGTCAGGTACTAAGTCTGAAAACCTGAAATGGTTCTTTTAATCAATGTAACACTTGCTTAAAGGGCAGTTTAAGAAGACCAGTTTGTAATTTTCCATTTTTAAGCTGTGCCTGAAAATACTTTCCTTAAAGAAAATTAAAAGACAACATGCAACCCCATTTAAAGTGAATCAAAAATAGACATCAAAATTTCAATTCCTCTTAATTTTTATAATCTTTTATTTTTGCATAAACAAGTTTTCTTTTTTGGACAAAGTGTGGTATAGTGGCAAGGATACTTAATGTGGAATAAGAAGAGCTGGGTTCAAATCATCACTACAGTTTACTTTCTACATGACCTTGAGCAAGTTACCTAACTCCTTTAGATCTCAGTGTCCTAATCTGTAAAATAAAAGGGTGAGAGTACAGAGGGTATATAGTCCTTCCCAGCTCTCCATCTATAAATCCAATTGTAAAACCCCAGAATGTTTGTAATTATTTCATAAATGAATTCTATTACATATACATATGTATGTTAACAAATATACATATAGATGCTTTAGTATCTATGAGTTAGACAAAAAAGAGCAACTCCCTGGAGAAAAGAAACTACAGGAAAAAAAGTACTCAAAAGAATACCAAGATCATTTTTTACGTATAAGACATTGCTACTTTTTCAA